>NC_089868.1:3378519-3681852 GCF_036373705.1 Amia ocellicauda
AGAAGTGTACTTAAGAAAGATAAGGTGAAGCCAAGGCTCGGGCCAGAAGCTAGTTTGAGGTGTGTTTGTTATTTGCCATGAGCATGTTGGAGACAGTGTGAAAGAGTATGAGTGAAGTGTGTGCTCCCTAATCCATGTATTGAGGCATGAAGTATGAATGGTGCATATAAATAAAGCTGTGTGTCGGCCACAAGAGCGTCCCTCATGAGAATAGGGTGTGTGTGTGTGTGTGTGTGTGTGTGTGTGTGTGTGTGTGTGTGTGTGTGTGTGTGTGTCTGTGTCTGTCTGAGGCTTTCCTGTTTGACTTTCATACGGTGGTATGTGATCATTGACAAAGATTTCAATCTCTTTAAGTCATTAACGTTAGCATAAAAAGTAATAATGGCGAACTCTGTTTGCAATATTGGTCTGTTGTAAACATTATTAGCTCATTATGACGTTATTTCGAAGCCCCAAACTGATCACACATCAGATGCGCCGCTATTGATCAACACTAAACCCACCAGAGCTGTGTTTTGTACGGCTTTGTAATACAACTCGTAATTGTGAAAGATTGCATAAGTCTGCTAATATATGTGCATACCGATGTATACACCCGTTTACACACTTTGTTGCGTACAGTTTATTTTAGTCGTGTTTTGTAGGCTGCATTTTGCTTGTATAGTCGTGTTTATGTATATGAGCTCGTTTAAAAACAAAAGAAATTCAAACAGTGTTCAATTTCCAATGTAAATGCTGTGTTTCTGCCCTGAAAATGTTGGCTGTGATGCTCATATGAAAAACTATGAAGTTTTATCCAACTCTGTTTCTCATTTTCGTCACACATCGCACATTATGCGGTGATTGTATGCAGTACGAAATGCCGGCGCTAGTGTGCAGTGAGAAAATAGCACTACCTTTTTATTGCGATGACAGCCGTGCCGTCTTTAGTTTGATCACAAGCTGCTGCTCATTGCGCTTCATCAAAGCACTGGCGATCAGTCCTGCAGTCTCTCTTTCCCAGAGCACTTCTCTGGGCTGTTTTTCACTCAGCTCGTCCCGGAGGAAACTGAGTTCATTTCAAATGGAGAATAACCCACTGGTTTAGAGCAATGCGAGCACTGCTTGCTCAAGGCAGACACACTGATCAGTTGGTATGTGCACTTCATGGCTAAACTTGATCGATAATGTCTTACTTCAGGCTAAGATCAATGTGTCCTTCTCTTTAGCACAAAGCATTGACGCTGCAAAGGAAGGCAGCTCTGTGGGTAGACTAGTTCCTGATGAGCACAAAAATCCAACCTGCAAAATGAAACCAATTCTTGTGGATCCGAAGCCACATTTGTGCCTCTTTGCGATAAGAGACAATTTCCCTGTTGAAGAAATCACTTTTAGCTACGGAGAGATGAATTGGCCCCGGAGAGAAAAGGTATGTGAATGACTGTATTAGTATGAAATACAATACTTTTGCAGTCAACCTGACAAGTGTAGAAATGTCCCCACGCAGCAGGACAAGCGTGTAAAGTCCTGCTATACAAGAATCTACAGACATGCATGTTTAACTTGTGAAAATGAGCCTCATTTTAACTGGGCTGAGGAATGTGTGGCTGCTGTTGCAGACTTGCTGGAGTCAGAGGAGGCCCTTCGGGATCAGGGTTGAAAACCACTGCAGGCTATCATAGAAAAAGCTTAATTTCGAAGGATGTTCTTCAGGGTATGATTAAGTCACTTTCAGTGGCTAACTTACGGATAGTGTCATGTTTGGACAGCAGAACTTGTTAACTTGCAAACCGCAACAAAATGGTCTGAAGCTTTCACTTTGAAACAGTTCAAATACTTATTATGGGGCCAAGCAACACATTTGCTGGAAGCCTTTTGTTATTGTTTAGATTTTATTTTCTATTCCTCCAAAACGCATCTTCTCTGAAAATAATGATGCATAGGATGTGTGACCTGCTGTATAAAGTTGTGTTCAGGTTTGTTCAAGAAAAGTGCATTGTTTATATCGTTTGGACATGTTGGATTGGTCAAAAATAATTTGTGTGCAGTGTAATATATTTTTGTTAAGTAACAGTGTACAAGCAAACTCTCAGTTGAAAATAATTCCTTCTGAAGTTTTTTATTTTATTATTATTTTATTTTTATGGTTGAGTTTTAAGGAGACACTTCTTAGTAGATTTGTGTTCAGTGCAGAACCTTGTAACTCCAATGTCATAAAAAACAAACAAATGAAAAACAATATAGGCAGTCACAGTAACTTGTCAGCTTAAACTGGCTTGGTCAAGCTGCCTCCCTTCTTGAGCTTAAGTTGCTTGACTGGTATACTGGTTTTTCCAGTTTTTCCTCTTTTTTTTCTGGGAGCAACACAGGTGCTTTTGAGTGTTGCTCTATAGCCTGCGGGGGTGACTTCAGGATCTCTAGGTAGCACACTGTTTTAGGCAGGCTCCTTTTTGTGTTTTTCGAGAGACGCGGAGCGAGAGTGAAGTGGGTTTTTGTTATGGCCTGTTTTTGACTACACTATATCCCTACTTTGACAATAGACTCCTTCTTTGATGCATAGGTCTTTATTTCTGCCTGTGATTCTTTAACTTGAACTTTGTTTTTTATTCTTGGATTTGTCCTGTTTGGTGCTCTTTCATTTTTTTGCAAGGACTTTGTTTTATGGTTTTTTGTTGGAAGGATTTTTCTCTTCCATCTATTGGACTATTCTTGTTCGGATTTCCATCCGGATTCCAGAGGACCATTTACAAGAGACTGTTCCTGGTGCAGGGGTGAGACCAGTCCAATACTGAAGGATTTTATTCACTTTGTGAATCTCTGTTTTTGTTTTTGAAGAGACTTTGTCCTAAGCCACCGTTTACCTCTCTTGTTATGTTTTTTAAATATATTTTATGTTCTTTGTATATTCTCTACAGTGCTTAGTGTATGCTTAATGTGTCTAAAGGTCTGTAGCTTGTACATATGTATATAAATACATTTGTGGTAAGGTACTTGGGGGGGCAATATACTATGGGATATCACCTTATCTGCTTCATGTGGCCTTATTTTCTATAACTCTGGCAATACTCCCTAAGTACCAGGAGATTGTTACAACAACCTTTGGCACTTAGAGATTTGTTTCAACTCAGCCTTCATTATTAATGTGAGCTTCCCTACCAGGAATAAGTAACTCTAAGTATAATAGAATAAAGTAAGACAATCAACTCAATTGTTGTTAAATTAGAGTCCTGCACTGGCACAGACTGGAAGGGCCAATAAAACCTTCTGTATTCGGCTGCTATTAGTTTTAAAGTTTATGACCATTGTACAGTTGTGCCATGTTATTTCCAATTTCCAAGTGTGTCAGCGAGTCCTCTCTCTCTCTCTCTCAGCGCTCAGTGCCCTGCCCCTGGTGCAGCAGCTGCTGTGTGTGGTCCAGAGCAGCAGCTCTGCGGAGAGAGAGACGGACGACACTGACTTCAGACTGCTGTACCACGGTGATCGGCTCACGGCGCCACGGCACTCAGCACCTCGGACTGCTGTTAGTACTGTCGTTGTTGTGTTGTGGAGAGTGGTGTCTCACAGCTGCGTGCTGCTCTGTGTGCAGTGGCTAACCTGGCTGTCAGGCTGAAGCCGTCCCACTCTGAGGCCCTGCGGCCTGCGCTCAACTCCCTGTACTGCAGCCTGGCTCTGTCCCCCGAGCCCTGCGCCAACAGAGGTGAGAGAGAGATGCAGAGATACTCAGAGAGATGCACACAGACACACAGACTGTTGGGGTAAAATTGCCCCCTGTGTATTGTATATACCCAGTGTATAATACTCTGCATGTTGGGAGAACAGAGTACAAGGATTTTTATATGACCTATATTATGTAGGCATAGTGATTATTTAACCTACTGTAACCATGTAACTCATTGTATTGTATTCTTATTGTAGGATTAGTTTAGACCAGACGCTGCAGATTTGACATTGACATATCTCACTGGAAATGTTGCCGTGGCTGGGGGGCTGAAACTTGTCAGTATTGAAAAAATAACATACTCGCGCATAACTGTGTTTCTGTGAAAGTCTAGACACTTGAACCCACGGCCGTCCCCTCGTCTCTATCTTGGAAATGTCAAACCACAAACTCCCTATATTTATATTATGTTTTGAGAAACAGCTCAGAGCTGACAACATAAACAATATACATGCTGCTCTTCAGACAAACCAGCAATAAGATAGCGTCCCACGTCATCTAGCGCTAGGCAAACCGTGCAGATATGTCAACCGAAACTGTCGAGTGTGTTAGGGGTTATGATATTGGACACATTCCATGTCTGTCTAGCAACTAGATCTGTATATGATATGTCCTGCCCCAGAACTCTGACTTCTGACATGTATAAAACTGTGTGGTGTTGCAAAAATAAACTGAAGACAAACGATATGGCATTGTGTTGGTGACTTTTTTGTTCCCGAGCTCGTCTCCTGCGGAGGATCCACCATCCTGCACTGACGGCGCTGGGTTATCCTAGTCCAGGGAACCTGAAGGGTTTACTTCTGGTGAAGTGGTTGTACCTTAACACAGACACGTGTCGTTTTGTCATAAGATGAGCTACAATCTCTACCTCTCTCCAGCCGTGTCCATGCTGCTGTGTAACATAGCTCTGATAGTGCTGCTGCTGTCCCCTGTGTATATGTATTGTGTCAGTGAAGGTATAAAGTGGTGTGTGTCAAGGCTTACTAGAAGTGTACTTAAGAAAGATAAGGTGAAGCCAAGGCTCGGGCCAGAAGCTAGTTTGAGGTGTGTTTGTTATTTGCCATGAGCATGTTGGAGACAGTGTGAAAGAGTATGAGTGAAGTGTGTGCTCCCTAATCCATGTATTGAGGCATGAAGTATGAATGGTGCATATAAATAAAGCTGTGTGTCGGCCACAAGAGCATCCCTCATGAGAATAGGGTGTGTGTGTGTGTGTGTGTGTGTGTGTGTGTGTGTGTGTGTGTGTGTGTGTGTGTGTGTGTCTGTGTCTGTCTGAGGCTTTCCTGTTTGACTTTCATACGGTGGTATGTGATCATTGACAAAGATTTCAATCTCTTTAAGTCATTAACGTTAGCATAAAAAGTAATAATGGCGAACTCTGTTTGCAATATTGGTCTGTTGTAAACATTATTAGCTCATTATGACGTTATTTCGAAGCCCCAAACTGATCACACATCAGATGCGCCGCTATTGATCAACACTAAACCCACCAGAGCTGTGTTTTGTACGGCTTTGTAATACAACTCGTAATTGTGAAAGATTGCATAAGTCTGCTAATATATGTGCATACCGATGTATACACCCGTTTACACACTTTGTTGCGTACAGTTTATTTTAGTCGTGTTTTGTAGGCTGCATTTTGCTTGTATAGTCGTGTTTATGTATATGAGCTCGTTTAAAAACAAAATAAATTCAAACAGTGTTCAATTTCCAATGTAAATGCTGTGTTTCTGCCCTGAAAATGTTGGCTGTGATGCTCATATGAAAAACTATGAAGTTTTATCCAACTCTGTTTCTCATTTTCGTCACACATCGCACATTATGCGGTGATTGTATGCAGTACGAAATGCCGGCGGTAGTGTGCAGTGAGAAAATAGCACTACCTTTTTATTGCGATGACAGCCGTGCCGTCTTTAGTTTGATCACAAGCTGCTGCTCATTGCGCTTCATCAAAGCACTGGCGATCAGTCCTGCAGTCTCTCTTTCCCAGAGCACTTCTCTGGGCTGTTTTTCACTCAGCTCGTCCCGGAGGAAACTGAGTTCATTTCAAATGGAGAATAACCCACTGGTTTAGAGCAATGCGAGCACTGCTTGCTCAAGGCAGACACACTGATCAGTTGGTATGTGCACTTCATGGCTAAACTTGATCGATAATGTCTTACTTCAGGCTAAGATCAATGTGTCCTTCTCTTTAGCACAAAGCATTGACGCTGCAAAGGAAGGCAGCTCTGTGGGTAGACTAGTTCCTGATGAGCACAAAAATCCAACCTGCAAAATGAAACCAATTCTTGTGGATCCGAAGCCACATTTGTGCCTCATTTTCCCTGATGAAGAAATCACTTTTAGCTATGGAGAGATGAATTGGCCCCGGAGAGAAAAGGTATGTGAATGACTGTATTAGTATGAAATACAATACTTTTGCAGTCAACCTGACAAGTGTAGAAATGTCCCCACGCAGCAGGACAAGCGTGTAAAGTCCTGCTATACAAGAATCTACAGACATGCATGTTTAACTTGTGAAAATGAGCCTCATTTTAACTGGGCTGAGGAATGTGTGGCTGCTGTTGCAGACTTGCTGGAGTCAGAGGAGGCCCTTCGGGATCAGGGTTGAAAACCACTGCAGGCTATCATAGAAAAAGCTTAATTTCGAAGGATGTTCTGCAGGGTATGATTAAGTCACTTTCAGTGTCTAACTTACGGATAGTGTCATGTTTGGACAGCAGAACTTGTTAACTTGCAAACCGCAACAAAATGGTCTGAAGCTTTCACTTTGAAACAGTTCAAATACTTATTATGGGGCCAAGCAACACATTTGCTGGAAGCCTTTTGTTATTGTTTAGGTTTTATTTTCTATTCCTCCAAAACGCATCTTCTCTGAAAATAATGATGCATAGGATGTGTGACCTGCTGTATAAAGTTGTGTTCAGGTTTGTTCAAGAAAAGTGCATTGTTTATATCGTTTGGCCATGTTGGATTGGTCAGAAATAATTTGTGTGCAGTGTAATATATTTTTGTTAAGTAACAGTGTACAAGCAAACTCTCAGTTGAAAATAATTCCTTCTGAAGTTTTTTATTTTATTATTATTTATTTTTATGGTTGAGTTTTAAGGAGACACTTCTTAGTAGATTTGTGTTCAGTGCAGAACCTTGTAACTCCAATGTCATAAAAAACAAACAAATGAAAAACAATATAGGCAGTCACAGTAACTTGTCAGCTTAAACTGGCTTGGTCAAGCTGCCTCCCTTCTTGAGCTTAAGTTGCTTGACTGGTATACTGGTTTTTCCAGTTTTTCCTCTTTTTTTTCTGGGAGCAACACAGGTGCTTTTGAGTGTTGCTCTATAGCCTGCGGGGGTGACTTCAGGATCTCTAGGTAGCACACTGTTTTAGGCAGGCTCCTTTTTGTGTTTTTCGAGAGACGCGGAGCGAGAGTGAAGTGGGTTTTTGTTATGGCCTGTTTTTGACTACACTATATCCCTACTTTGACTATAGACTCCTTCTTTGATGCATAGGTCTTTATTTCTGCCTGTGAATCTTTAACTTGAACTTTGTTTTTTATTCTTGGATTTGTCCTGTTTGGTGCTCTTTCATTTTTTTGCAAGGACTTTGTTTTATGGTTTTTTGTTGGAAGGATTTTTCTCTTCCATCTATTGGACTATTCTTGTTCGGATTTCCATCCGGATTCCAGAGGACCATTTACAAGAGACTGTTCCTGGTGCAGGGGTGAGACCAGTCCAATACTGAAGGATTTTATTCACTTTGTGAATCTCTGTTTTTGTTTTTGAAGAGACTTTGTCCTAAGCCACCGTTTACCTCTCTTGTTATGTTTTTTAAATATAATTTATGTTCTTTGTATATTCTCTACAGTGCTTAGTGTATGCTTAATGTATCTAAAGGTCTGTAGCTTGTACATATGTATATAAATACATTTGTGGTAAGGTACTTGGGGGGGCAATATACTATGGGATATCAGCTTATCTGCTTCATGTGGCCTTATTTTCTATAACTCTGGCAATACTCCCTAAGTACCAGGAGATTGTTACAACAACCTTTGGCACTTAGAGATTTGTTTCAACTCAGCCTTCATTATTAATGTGAGCTTCCCTACCAGGAATAAGTAACTCTAAGTATAATAGAATAAAGTAAGACAATCAACTCAATTGTTGTTAAATTAGAGTCCTGCACTGGCACAGACTGGAAGGGCCAATAAAACCTTCTGTATTCGGCTGCTATTAGTTTTAAAGTTTATGGCCATTGTACAGTTGTGCCATGTTATTTCCAATTTCCAAGTGTGTCAGCGAGTCCTCTCTCTCTCTCTCTCTCTCTCTCTCTCTCAGCGCTCAGTGCCCTGCCCCTGGTGCAGCAGCTGCTGTGTGTGGTCCAGAGCAGCGGCTCTGCGGAGAGAGAGACGGACGACACTGACTTCAGCCTGCTGTACCACGGTGAGCGGCTCACGGCACCACGGCACTCAGCACCTCGGACTGCTGTTAGTACTGTCGTTGTTGTGTTGTGGAGAGTGGTGTCTCACAGCTGCGTGCTGCTCTGTGTGCAGTGGCTAACCTGGCTGTCAGGCTGAAGCCGTCCCACTCTGAGGCCCTGCAGCCTGCGCTCAACTCCCTGTACTGCAGCCTGGCTCTGTCCCCCGAGCCCTGCGCCAACAGAGGTGAGAGAGAGATGCAGAGATACTCAGAGAGATGCACACAGACACACAGACTGTTGGGGTAAAATTGCCCCCTGTGTATTGTATATACCCAGTGTATAATACTCTGCATGTTGGGAGAACAGAGTACAAGGATTTTTATATGACCTATATTATGTAGGCATAGTGATTATTTAACCTACTGTAACCATGTAACTCATTGTATTGTATTCTTATTGTAGGATTAGTTTAGACCAGACGCTGCAGATTTGACATTGACATATCTCACTGGAAATGTTGCCGTGGCCGGGGGGCTGAAACTTGTCAGTATTGAAAAAATAACATACTCGCGCATAACTGTGTTTCTGTGAAAGTCTAGAGACTTGAACCCACGGCCGTCCCCTCGTCTCTATCTTGGAAATGTCAAACCACAAACTCCCTATATTTATATTATGTTTTGAGGAACAGCTCAGAGCTGACAACATAAACAATATACATGCTGCTCTTCAGACAAACCAGCAATAAGATAGCGTCCCACGTCATCTAGCGCTAGGCAAACCGTGCAGATATGTCAACCGAAACTGTCGAGTGTGTTAGGGGTTATGATATTGGACACATTCCATGTCTGCCTAGCAACTAGATCTGTATATGATATGTCCTGCCCCGCAACTCTGACTTCTGACATGTATAAAACTGTGTGGTGTTGCAAAAATAAACTGAAGACAAACGATCTGGCATTGTGTTGGTGACTTTTTTGTTCCCGAGCTCGTCTCTTGCAGAGGATCCACCATCCTGCACTGACGGCGCTGGGTTATCCTAGTCCAGGGGTTTTCCTAGCCCAGCGAACCTGAAGGGTTTACTTCTGGTGAAGTGGTTGTACCTTAACAATTTGGGGGCTCGTCCGGGATACATTTGGTGAGTAGTCTCTTTTTGCCTTTGTTCTGTACCCTAAGAACTGCTCGCTACTTGTATCCAAAACGTGATGGACTAGAGGGCTGTTCCAGTTAGGCAGTAGACTCTAAATGCCCTAGTTCTGTGACTTAAGAGCTGCTGACTGACTGATGTATATTGGACTAGAAGGCTGTTACAATTAGGTAATAGGTTAGTAAGTAGACTCTATGCAGGCTAAGATGAATATGTCCTTCTCTTTAGCACAAAGCATTGACGCTGCAAAGGAAGGCAGCTCTGTGGGTAGACTAGTTCCTGATGAGCACAAAAATCCAACCTGCAAAGTGAAACCAATTCTTGTGGATCCCAAGCCACATTTGTGCCTCTTTGCGATAAGAGACATTTTCCCTGATGAAGAAATCACTTTTAGCTATGGAGAGATGAATTGGCCCCGGAGAGAAAAGGTATGTGAATGACTGTATTAGTATGAAATACAATACTTTTGCAGTCAACCTGACAAGTGTAGAAATGTCCCCACGCAGCAGGACAAGCGTGTAAAGTCCTGCTATACAAGAATCTACAGACATGCATGTTTAACTTGTGAAAATGAGCCTCATTTTAACTGGGCTGAGGAATGTGTGGCTGCTGTTGCAGACTTGCTGGAGTCAGAGGAGGCCCTTCGGGATCAGGGTTGAAAACCACTGCAGGCTATCATAGAAAAAGCTTAATTTCGAAGGATGTTCTTCAGGGTATGATTAAGTCACTTTCAGTGGCTAACTTACGGATAGTGTCATGTTTGGACAGCAGAACTTGTTAACTTGCAAACTGCAACAAAATGGTCTGAAGCTTTCACTTTGAAACAGTTCAAATACTTATTATGGGGCCAAGCAACACATTTACTGGAAGCCTTTTGTTATTGTTTAGGTTTTATTTTCTATTCCTCCAAACGCATCTTCTCTGAAAATAATGATGCATAGGATGTGTGACCTGCTGTATAAAGTTGTGTTCAGGTTTGTTCAAGAAAAGTGCATTGTTTATATCGTTTGGCCATGTTGGATTGGTCAGAAATAATTTGTGTGCAGTGTAATATATTTTTGTTAAGTAACAGTGTACAAGCAAACTCTCAGTTGAAAATAATTCCTTCTGAAGTTTTTTATTTTATTATTATTTATTTTTATGGTTGAGTTTTAAGGAGACACTTCTTAGTAGATTTGTGTTCAGTGCAGAACCTTGTAACTCCAATTTCGTAAAAAACAAACAAATGAAAAACAATATAGGCAGTCACAGTAACTTGTCAGCTTAAACTGGCTTGGTCAAGCTGCCTCCCTTCTTGAGCTTAAGTTGCTTGACTGGTATACTGGTTTTTCCAGTTTTTCCTCTTTTTTTTCTGGGAGCAACACAGGTGCTTTTGAGTTGCGGGGGTGACTTCAGGATCTCTAGGTAGCACACTGTTTTAGGCAGGCTCCTTTTTGTGTTTTTCGAGAGACGCGGAGCGAGAGTGAAGTGGGTTTTTGTTATGGCCTGTTTTTGACTACACTATATCCCTACTTTGACAATAGACTCCTTCTTTGATGCATAGGTCTTTATTTCTGCCTGTGATTCTTTAACTTGAACTTTGTTTTTTATTCTTGGATTTGTCCTGTTTGGTGCTCTTTCATTTTTTTGCAAGGACTTTGTTTTATGGTTTTTTGTTGGAAGGATTTTTCTCTTCCATCTATTGGACTATTCTTGTTCGGATTTCCATCCGGATTCCAGAGGACCATTTACAAGAGACTGTTCCTGGTGCAGGGGTGAGACCAGTCCAATACTGAAGGATTTTATTCACTTTGTGAATCTCTGTTTTTGTTTTTGAAGAGACTTTGTCCTAAGCCACCGTTTACCTCTCTTGTTATGTTTTTTAAATATATTTTATGTTCTTTGTATATTCTCTACAGTGCTTAGTGTATGCTTAATGTATCTAAAGGTCTGTAGCTTGTACATATGTATATAAATACATTTGTGGTAAGGTACTTGGGGGGGGCAATATACTATGGGATATCACCTTATCTGCTTCATTTGGCCTTATTTTCTATAACTCTGGCAATACTCCCTAAGTACCAGGAGATTGTTACAACAACCTTTGGCACTTAGAGATTTGTTTCAACTCAGCCTTCATTATTAATGTGAGCTTCCCTACCAGGAATAAGTAACTCTAAGTATAATAGAATAAAGTAAGACAATCAACTCAATTGTTGTTAAATTAGAGTCCTGCACTGGCACAGACTGGAAGGGCCAATAAAACCTTCTGTATTCGGCTGCTATTAGTTTTAAAGTTTATGGCCATTGTACAGTTGTGCCATGTTATTTCCAATTTCCAAGTGTGTCAGCGAGTCCTCTCTCTCTCTCTCTCAGCGCTCAGTGCCCTGCCCCTGGTGCAGCAGCTGCTGTGTGTGGTCCAGAGCAGCAGCTCTGCGGAGAGAGAGACGGACGACACTGACTTCAGACTGCTGTACCACGGTGAGCGGCTCACGGCGCCACGGCACTCAGCACCTCGGACTGCTGTTAGTACTGTCGTTGTTGTGTTGTGGAGAGTGGTGTCTCACAGCTGCGTGCTGCTCTGTGTGCAGTGGCTAACCTGGCTGTCAGGCTGAAGCCGTCCCACTCTGAGGCCCTGCAGCCTGCGCTCAACTCCCTGTACTGCAGCCTGGCTCTGTCTCCCGAGCCCTGCGCCAACAGAGGTGAGAGAGAGATGCAGAGATACTCAGAGAGATGCACACAGACACACAGACTGTTGGGGTAAAATTGCCCCCTGTGTATTGTATATACCCAGTGTATAATACTCTGCATGTTGGGAGAACAGAGTACAAGGATTTTTATATGACCTATATTATGTAGGCATAGTGATTATTTAACCTACTGTAACCATGTAACTCATTGTATTGTATTCTTATTGTAGGATTAGTTTAGACCAGACGCTGCAGATTTGACATTGACATATCTCACTGGAAATGTTGCCGTGGCCGGGGGGCTGAAACTTGTCAGTATTGAAAAAATAACATACTCGCGCATAACTGTGTTTCTGTGAAAGTCTAGAGACTTGAACCCACGGCCGTCCCCTCGTCTCTATCTTGGAAATGTCAAACCACAAACTCCCTATATTTATATTATGTTTTGAGGAACAGCTCAGAGCTGACAACATAAACAATATACATGCTGCTCTTCAGACAAACCAGCAATAAGATAGCGTCCCACGTCATCTAGCGCTAGGCAAACCGTGCAGATATGTCAACCGAAACTGTCGAGTGTGTTAGGGGTTATGATATTGGACACATTCCATGTCTGCCTAGCAACTTGATCTGTATATGATATGTCCTGCCCCGCAACTCTGACTTCTGACATGTATAAAACTGTGTGGTGTTGCAAAAATAAACTGAAGACAAACGATCTGGCATTGTGTTGGTGACTTTTTTTTTCCCGAGCTCGTCTCTTGCAGAGGATCCACCATCCTGCACTGACGGCGCTGGGTTATCCTAGTCCAGGGGTTTTCCTAGCCCAGCGAACCTGAAGGGTTTACTTCTGGTGAAGTGGTTGTACCTTAACAATTTGGGGGCTCGTCCGGGATACATTTGGTGAGTAGTCTCTTTTTGCCTTTGTTCTGTACCCTAAGAACTGCTCGCTACTTGTATCCAAAACGTGATGGACTAGAGGGCTGTTCCAGTTAGGCAGTAGACTCTAAATGCCCTAGTTCTGTGACTTAAGAGCTGCTGACTGACTGATGTATATTGGACTAGAAGGCTGTTACAATTAGGTAATAGGTTAGTAAGTAGACTCTATGCAGGCTAAGATGAATATGTCCTTCTCTTTAGCACAAACCATTGACGCTGCAAAGGAAGGCAGCTCTGTGGGTAGACTAGTTCCTGATGAGCACAAAAATCCAACCTGCAAAGTGAAACCAATTATTGTGGATCCCAAGCCACATTTGTGCCTCTTTGCGATAAGAGACATTTTCCCTGATGAAGAAATCACTTTTAGCTACGGAGAGATGAATTGGCCCCGGAGAGAAAAGGTATGTGAATGACTGTATTAGTATGAAATACAATACTTTTGCAGTCAACCTGACAAGTGTAGAAATGTCCCCACGTAGCAGGAGAAGCGTGTAAAGTCCTGCTATACAAGAATCTACAGACATGCATGTTTAACTTGTGAAAATGAGCCTCATTTTAACTGGGCTGAGGAATGTGTGGCTGCTGTTGCAGACTTGCTGGAGTCAGAGGAGGCCCTTCGGGATCAGGGTTGAAAACCACTGCAGGCTATCATAGAAAAAGCTTAATTTCGAAGGATGTTCTGCAGGGTATGATTAAGTCACTTTGAGTGGCTAACTTACGGATAGTGTCATGTTTGGACAGCAGAACTTGTTAACTTGCAAACCGCAACAAAATGGTCTGAAGCTTTCACTTTGAAACAGTTCAAATACTTATTATGGGGCCAAGCAACACATTTGCTGGAAGCCTTTTGTTATTGTTTAGATTTTATTTTCTATTCCTCCAAAACGCATCTTCTCTGAAAATAATGATGCATAGGATGTGTGACCTGCTGTATAAAGTTGTGTTCAGGTTTGTTCAAGAAAAGTGCATTGTTTATATCGTTTGGCCATGTTGGATTGGTCAAAAATAATTTGTGTGCAGTGTAATATATTTTTGTAAAGTAACAGTGTACAAGCAAACTCTCAGTTGAAAATAATTCCTTCTGAAGTTTTTTATTTTATTATTATTTTATTTTTATGGTTGAGTTTTAAGGAGACACTTCTTAGTAGATTTGTGTTCAGTGCAGAACCTTGTAACTCCAATGTCATAAAAAACAAACAAATGAAAAACAATATAGGCAGTCACAGTAACTTGTCAGCTTAAACTGGCTTGGTCAAGCTGCCTCCCTTCTTGAGCTTAAGTTGCTTGACTGGTATACTGGTTTTTCCAGTTTTTCCTCTTTTTTTTCTGGGAGCAACACAGGTGCTTTTGAGTGTTGCTCTATAGCCTGCGGGGGTGACTTCAGGATCTCTAGGTAGCACACTGTTTTAGGCAGGCTCCTTTTTGTGTTTTTCGAGAGACGCGGAGCGAGAGTGAAGTGGGTTTTTGTTATGGCCTGTTTTTGACTACACTATATCCCTACTTTGACTATAGACTCCTTCTTTGATGCATAGGTCTTTATTTCTGCCTGTGAATCTTTAACTTGAACTTTGTTTTTTATTCTTGGATTTGTCCTGTTTGGTGCTCTTTCATTTTTTTGCAAGGACTTTGTTTTATGGTTTTTTGTTGGAAGGATTTTTCTCTTCCATCTATTGGACTATTCTTGTTCGGATTTCCATCCGGATTCCAGAGGACCATTTACAAGAGACTGTTCCTGGTGCAGGGGTGAGACCAGTCCAATACTGAAGGATTTTATTCACTTTGTGAATCTCTGTTTTTGTTTTTGAAGAGACTTTGTCCTAAGCCACCGTTTACCTCTCTTGTTATGTTTTTTAAATATAATTTATGTTCTTTGTATATTCTCTACAGTGCTTAGTGTATGCTTAATGTATCTAAAGGTCTGTAGCTTGTACATATGTATATAAATACATTTGTGGTAAGGTACTTGGGGGGGCAATATACTATGGGATATCACCTTATCTGCTTCATGTGGCCTTATTTTCTATAACTCTGGCAATACTCCCTAAGTACCAGGAGATTGTTACAACAACCTTTGGCACTTAGAGATTTGTTTCAACTCAGCCTTCATTATTAATGTGAGCTTCCCTACCAGGAATAAGTAACTCTAAGTATAATAGAATAAAGTAAGACAATCAACTCAATTGTTGTTAAATTAGAGTCCTGCACTGGCACAGACTGGAAGGGCCAATAAAACCTTCTGTATTCGGCTGCTATTAGTTTTAAAGTTTATGGCCATTGTACAGTTGTGCCATGTTATTTCCAATTTCCAAGTGTGTCAGCGAGTCCTCTCTCTCTCTCTCTCTCTCTCTCTCTCTCAGCGCTCAGTGCCCTGCCCCTGGTGCAGCAGCTGCTGTGTGTGGTCCAGAGCAGCGGCTCTGCGGAGAGAGAGACGGACGACACTGACTTCAGCCTGCTGTACCACGGTGAGCGGCTCACGGCACCACGGCACTCAGCACCTCGGACTGCTGTTAGTACTGTCGTTGTTGTGTTGTGGAGAGTGGTGTCTCACAGCTGCGTGCTGCTCTGTGTGCAGTGGCTAACCTGGCTGTCAGGCTGAAGCCGTCCCACTCTGAGGCCCTGCAGCCTGCGCTCAACTCCCTGTACTGCAGCCTGGCTCTGTCCCCCGAGCCCTGCGCCAACAGAGGTGAGAGAGAGATGCAGAGATACTCAGAGAGATGCACACAGACACACAGACTGTTGGGGTAAAATTGCCCCCTGTGTATTGTATATACCCAGTGTATAATACTCTGCATGTTGGGAGAACAGAGTACAAGGATTTTTATATGACCTATATTATGTAGGCATAGTGATTATTTAACCTACTGTAACCATGTAACTCATTGTATTGTATTCTTATTGTAGGATTAGTTTAGACCAGACGCTGCAGATTTGACATTGACATATCTCACTGGAAATGTTGCCGTGGCCGGGGGGCTGAAACTTGTCAGTATTGAAAAAATAACATACTCGCGCATAACTGTGTTTCTGTGAAAGTCTAGAGACTTGAACCCACGGCCGTCCCCTCGTCTCTATCTTGGAAATGTCAAACCACAAACTCCCTATATTTATATTATGTTTTGAGGAACAGCTCAGAGCTGACAACATAAACAATATACATGCTGCTCTTCAGACAAACCAGCAATAAGATAGCGTCCCACGTCATCTAGCGCTAGGCAAACCGTGCAGATATGTCAACCGAAACTGTCGAGTGTGTTAGGGGTTATGATATTGGACACATTCCATGTCTGCCTAGCAACTAGATCTGTATATGATATGTCCTGCCCCGCAACTCTGACTTCTGACATGTATAAAACTGTGTGGTGTTGCAAAAATAAACTGAAGACAAACGATCTGGCATTGTGTTGGTGACTTTTTTGTTCCCGAGCTCGTCTCTTGCAGAGGATCCACCATCCTGCACTGACGGCGCTGGGTTATCCTAGTCCAGGGGTTTTCCTAGCCCAGCGAACCTGAAGGGTTTACTTCTGGTGAAGTGGTTGTACCTTAACAATTTGGGGGCTCGTCCGGGATACATTTGGTGAGTAGTCTCTTTTTGCCTTTGTTCTGTACCCTAAGAACTGCTCGCTACTTGTATCCAAAACGTGATGGACTAGAGGGCTGTTCCAGTTAGGCAGTAGACTCTAAATGCCCTAGTTCTGTGACTTAAGAGCTGCTGACTGACTGATGTATATTGGACTAGAAGGCTGTTACAATTAGGTAATAGGTTAGTAAGTAGACTCTATGCAGGCTAAGATGAATATGTCCTTCTCTTTAGCACAAAGCATTGACGCTGCAAAGGAAGGCAGCTCTGTGGGTAGACTAGTTCCTGATGAGCACAAAAATCCAACCTGCAAAGTGAAACCAATTCTTGTGGATCCCAAGCCACATTTGTGCCTCTTTGCGATAAGAGACATTTTCCCTGATGAAGAAATCACTTTTAGCTATGGAGAGATGAATTGGCCCCGGAGAGAAAAGGTATGTGAATGACTGTATTAGTATGAAATACAATACTTTTGCAGTCAACCTGACAAGTGTAGAAATGTCCCCACGCAGCAGGACAAGCGTGTAAAGTCCTGCTATACAAGAATCTACAGACATGCATGTTTAACTTGTGAAAATGAGCCTCATTTTAACTGGGCTGAGGAATGTGTGGCTGCTGTTGCAGACTTGCTGGAGTCAGAGGAGGCCCTTCGGGATCAGGGTTGAAAACCACTGCAGGCTATCATAGAAAAAGCTTAATTTCGAAGGATGTTCTTCAGGGTATGATTAAGTCACTTTCAGTGGCTAACTTACGGATAGTGTCATGTTTGGACAGCAGAACTTGTTAACTTGCAAACTGCAACAAAATGGTCTGAAGCTTTCACTTTGAAACAGTTCAAATACTTATTATGGGGCCAAGCAACACATTTACTGGAAGCCTTTTGTTATTGTTTAGGTTTTATTTTCTATTCCTCCAAACGCATCTTCTCTGAAAATAATGATGCATAGGATGTGTGACCTGCTGTATAAAGTTGTGTTCAGGTTTGTTCAAGAAAAGTGCATTGTTTATATCGTTTGGCCATGTTGGATTGGTCAGAAATAATTTGTGTGCAGTGTAATATATTTTTGTTAAGTAACAGTGTACAAGCAAACTCTCAGTTGAAAATAATTCCTTCTGAAGTTTTTTATTTTATTATTATTTATTTTTATGGTTGAGTTTTAAGGAGACACTTCTTAGTAGATTTGTGTTCAGTGCAGAACCTTGTAACTCCAATTTCGTAAAAAACAAACAAATGAAAAACAATATAGGCAGTCACAGTAACTTGTCAGCTTAAACTGGCTTGGTCAAGCTGCCTCCCTTCTTGAGCTTAAGTTGCTTGACTGGTATACTGGTTTTTCCAGTTTTTCCTCTTTTTTTTCTGGGAGCAACACAGGTGCTTTTGAGTTGCGGGGGTGACTTCAGGATCTCTAGGTAGCACACTGTTTTAGGCAGGCTCCTTTTTGTGTTTTTCGAGAGACGCGGAGCGAGAGTGAAGTGGGTTTTTGTTATGGCCTGTTTTTGACTACACTATATCCCTACTTTGACAATAGACTCCTTCTTTGATGCATAGGTCTTTATTTCTGCCTGTGATTCTTTAACTTGAACTTTGTTTTTTATTCTTGGATTTGTCCTGTTTGGTGCTCTTTCATTTTTTTGCAAGGACTTTGTTTTATGGTTTTTTGTTGGAAGGATTTTTCTCTTCCATCTATTGGACTATTCTTGTTCGGATTTCCATCCGGATTCCAGAGGACCATTTACAAGAGACTGTTCCTGGTGCAGGGGTGAGACCAGTCCAATACTGAAGGATTTTATTCACTTTGTGAATCTCTGTTTTTGTTTTTGAAGAGACTTTGTCCTAAGCCACCGTTTACCTCTCTTGTTATGTTTTTTAAATATATTTTATGTTCTTTGTATATTCTCTACAGTGCTTAGTGTATGCTTAATGTATCTAAAGGTCTGTAGCTTGTACATATGTATATAAATACATTTGTGGTAAGGTACTTGGGGGGGGCAATATACTATGGGATATCACCTTATCTGCTTCATTTGGCCTTATTTTCTATAACTCTGGCAATACTCCCTAAGTACCAGGAGATTGTTACAACAACCTTTGGCACTTAGAGATTTGTTTCAACTCAGCCTTCATTATTAATGTGAGCTTCCCTACCAGGAATAAGTAACTCTAAGTATAATAGAATAAAGTAAGACAATCAACTCAATTGTTGTTAAATTAGAGTCCTGCACTGGCACAGACTGGAAGGGCCAATAAAACCTTCTGTATTCGGCTGCTATTAGTTTTAAAGTTTATGGCCATTGTACAGTTGTGCCATGTTATTTCCAATTTCCAAGTGTGTCAGCGAGTCCTCTCTCTCTCTCTCTCAGCGCTCAGTGCCCTGCCCCTGGTGCAGCAGCTGCTGTGTGTGGTCCAGAGCAGCAGCTCTGCGGAGAGAGAGACGGACGACACTGACTTCAGACTGCTGTACCACGGTGAGCGGCTCACGGCGCCACGGCACTCAGCACCTCGGACTGCTGTTAGTACTGTCGTTGTTGTGTTGTGGAGAGTGGTGTCTCACAGCTGCGTGCTGCTCTGTGTGCAGTGGCTAACCTGGCTGTCAGGCTGAAGCCGTCCCACTCTGAGGCCCTGCAGCCTGCGCTCAACTCCCTGTACTGCAGCCTGGCTCTGTCTCCCGAGCCCTGCGCCAACAGAGGTGAGAGAGAGATGCAGAGATACTCAGAGAGATGCACACAGACACACAGACTGTTGGGGTAAAATTGCCCCCTGTGTATTGTATATACCCAGTGTATAATACTCTGCATGTTGGGAGAACAGAGTACAAGGATTTTTATATGACCTATATTATGTAGGCATAGTGATTATTTAACCTACTGTAACCATGTAACTCATTGTATTGTATTCTTATTGTAGGATTAGTTTAGACCAGACGCTGCAGATTTGACATTGACATATCTCACTGGAAATGTTGCCGTGGCCGGGGGGCTGAAACTTGTCAGTATTGAAAAAATAACATACTCGCGCATAACTGTGTTTCTGTGAAAGTCTAGAGACTTGAACCCACGGCCGTCCCCTCGTCTCTATCTTGGAAATGTCAAACCACAAACTCCCTATATTTATATTATGTTTTGAGGAACAGCTCAGAGCTGACAACATAAACAATATACATGCTGCTCTTCAGACAAACCAGCAATAAGATAGCGTCCCACGTCATCTAGCGCTAGGCAAACCGTGCAGATATGTCAACCGAAACTGTCGAGTGTGTTAGGGGTTATGATATTGGACACATTCCATGTCTGCCTAGCAACTTGATCTGTATATGATATGTCCTGCACCGCAACTCTGACTTCTGACATGTATAAAACTGTGTGGTGTTGCAAAAATAAACTGAAGACAAACGATCTGGCATTGTGTTGGTGACTTTTTTTTTCCCGAGCTCGTCTCTTGCAGAGGATCCACCATCCTGCACTGACGGCGCTGGGTTATCCTAGTCCAGGGGTTTTCCTAGCACAGCGAACCTGAAGGGTTTACTTCTGGTGAAGTGGTTGTACCTTAACAATTTGGGGGCTCGTCCGGGATACATTTGGTGAGTAGTCTCTTTTTGCCTTTGTTCTGTACCCTAAGAACTGCTCGCTACTTGTATCCAAAACGTGATGGACTAGAGGGCTGTTCCAGTTAGGCAGTAGACTCTAAATGCCCTAGTTCTGTGACTTAAGAGCTGCTGACTGACTGATGTATATTGGACTAGAAGGCTGTTACAATTAGGTAATAGGTTAGTAAGTAGACTCTATGCAGGCTAAGATGAATATGTCCTTCTCTTTAGCACAAACCATTGACGCTGCAAAGGAAGGCAGCTCTGTGGGTAGACTAGTTCCTGATGAGCACAAAAATCCAACCTGCAAAGTGAAACCGATTATTGTGGATCCCAAGCCACATTTGTGCCTCTTTGCGATAAGAGACATTTTCCCTGATGAAGAAATCACTTTTAGCTACGGAGAGATGAATTGGCCCCGGAGAGAAAAGGTATGTGAATGACTGTATTAGTATGAAATACAATACTTTTGCAGTCAACCTGACAAGTGTAGAAATGTCCCCACGTAGCAGGAGAAGCGTGTAAAGTCCTGCTATACAAGAATCTACAGACATGCATGTTTAACTTGTGAAAATGAGCCTCATTTTAACTGGGCTGAGGAATGTGTGGCTGCTGTTGCAGACTTGCTGGAGTCAGAGGAGGCCCTTCGGGATCAGGGTTGAAAACCACTGCAGGCTATCATAGAAAAAGCTTAATTTCGAAGGATGTTCTTCAGGGTATGATTAAGTCACTTTGAGTGGCTAACTTACGGATAGTGTCATGTTTGGACAGCAGAACTTGTTAACTTGCAAACCGCAACAAAATGGTCTGAAGCTTTCACTTTGAAACAGTTCAAATACTTATTATGGGGCCAAGCAACACATTTGCTGGAAGCCTTTTGTTATTGTTTAGATTTTATTTTCTATTCCTCCAAAACGCATCTTCTCTGAAAATAATGATGCATAGGATGTGTGACCTGCTGTATAAAGTTGTGTTCAGGTTTGTTCAAGAAAAGTGCATTGTTTATATCGTTTGGCCATGTTGGATTGGTCAAAAATAATTTGTGTGCAGTGTAATATATTTTTGTAAAGTAACAGTGTACAAGCAAACTCTCAGTTGAAAATAATTCCTTCTGAAGTTTTTTATTTTATTATTATTTTATTTTTATGGTTGAGTTTTAAGGAGACACTTCTTAGTAGATTTGTGTTCAGTGCAGAACCTTGTAACTCCAATGTCATAAAAAACAAACAAATGAAAAACAATATAGGCAGTCACAGTAACTTGTCAGCTTAAACTGGCTTGGTCAAGCTGCCTCCCTTCTTGAGCTTAAGTTGCTTGACTGGTATACTGGTTTTTCCAGTTTTTCCTCTTTTTTTTCTGGGAGCAACACAGGTGCTTTTGAGTGTTGCTCTATAGCCTGCGGGGGTGACTTCAGGATCTCTAGGTAGCACACTGTTTTAGGCAGGCTCCTTTTTGTGTTTTTCGAGAGACGCGGAGCGAGAGTGAAGTGGGTTTTTGTTATGGCCTGTTTTTGACTACACTATATCCCTACTTTGACTATAGACTCCTTCTTTGATGCATAGGTCTTTATTTCTGCCTGTGAATCTTTAACTTGAACTTTGTTTTTTATTCTTGGATTTGTCCTGTTTGGTGCTCTTTCATTTTTTTGCAAGGACTTTGTTTTATGGTTTTTTGTTGGAAGGATTTTTCTCTTCCATCTATTGGACTATTCTTGTTCGGATTTCCATCCGGATTCCAGAGGACCATTTACAAGAGACTGTTCCTGGTGCAGGGGTGAGACCAGTCCAATACTGAAGGATTTTATTCACTTTGTGAATCTCTGTTTTTGTTTTTGAAGAGACTTTGTCCTAAGCCACCGTTTACCTCTCTTGTTATGTTTTTTAAATATAATTTATGTTCTTTGTATATTCTCTACAGTGCTTAGTGTATGCTTAATGTATCTAAAGGTCTGTAGCTTGTACATATGTATATAAATACATTTGTGGTAAGGTACTTGGGGGGGCAATATACTATGGGATATCAGCTTATCTGCTTCATGTGGCCTTATTTTCTATAACTCTGGCAATACTCCCTAAGTACCAGGAGATTGTTACAACAACCTTTGGCACTTAGAGATTTGTTTCAACTCAGCCTTCATTATTAATGTGAGCTTCCCTACCAGGAATAAGTAACTCTAAGTATAATAGAATAAAGTAAGACAATCAACTCAATTGTTGTTAAATTAGAGTCCTGCACTGGCACAGACTGGAAGGGCCAATAAAACCTTCTGTATTCGGCTGCTATTAGTTTTAAAGTTTATGGCCATTGTACAGTTGTGCCATGTTATTTCCAATTTCCAAGTGTGTCAGCGAGTCCTCTCTCTCTCTCTCTCTCTCTCTCTCTCTCAGCGCTCAGTGCCCTGCCCCTGGTGCAGCAGCTGCTGTGTGTGGTCCAGAGCAGCGGCTCTGCGGAGAGAGAGACGGACGACACTGACTTCAGCCTGCTGTACCACGGTGAGCGGCTCACGGCACCACGGCACTCAGCACCTCGGACTGCTGTTAGTACTGTCGTTGTTGTGTTGTGGAGAGTGGTGTCTCACAGCTGCGTGCTGCTCTGTGTGCAGTGGCTAACCTGGCTGTCAGGCTGAAGCCGTCCCACTCTGAGGCCCTGCAGCCTGCGCTCAACTCCCTGTACTGCAGCCTGGCTCTGTCCCCCGAGCCCTGCGCCAACAGAGGTGAGAGAGAGATGCAGAGATACTCAGAGAGATGCACACAGACACACAGACTGTTGGGGTAAAATTGCCCCCTGTGTATTGTATATACCCAGTGTATAATACTCTGCATGTTGGGAGAACAGAGTACAAGGATTTTTATATGACCTATATTATGTAGGCATAGTGATTATTTAACCTACTGTAACCATGTAACTCATTGTATTGTATTCTTATTGTAGGATTAGTTTAGACCAGACGCTGCAGATTTGACATTGACATATCTCACTGGAAATGTTGCCGTGGCCGGGGGGCTGAAACTTGTCAGTATTGAAAAAATAACATACTCGCGCATAACTGTGTTTCTGTGAAAGTCTAGAGACTTGAACCCACGGCCGTCCCCTCGTCTCTATCTTGGAAATGTCAAACCACAAACTCCCTATATTTATATTATGTTTTGAGGAACAGCTCAGAGCTGACAACATAAACAATATACATGCTGCTCTTCAGACAAACCAGCAATAAGATAGCGTCCCACGTCATCTAGCGCTAGGCAAACCGTGCAGATATGTCAACCGAAACTGTCGAGTGTGTTAGGGGTTATGATATTGGACACATTCCATGTCTGCCTAGCAACTAGATCTGTATATGATATGTCCTGCCCCGCAACTCTGACTTCTGACATGTATAAAACTGTGTGGTGTTGCAAAAATAAACTGAAGACAAACGATCTGGCATTGTGTTGGTGACTTTTTTGTTCCCGAGCTCGTCTCTTGCAGAGGATCCACCATCCTGCACTGACGGCGCTGGGTTATCCTAGTCCAGGGGTTTTCCTAGCCCAGCGAACCTGAAGGGTTTACTTCTGGTGAAGTGGTTGTACCTTAACAATTTGGGGGCTCGTCCGGGATACATTTGGTGAGTAGTCTCTTTTTGCCTTTGTTCTGTACCCTAAGAACTGCTCGCTACTTGTATCCAAAACGTGATGGACTAGAGGGCTGTTCCAGTTAGGCAGTAGACTCTAAATGCCCTAGTTCTGTGACTTAAGAGCTGCTGACTGACTGATGTATATTGGACTAGAAGGCTGTTACAATTAGGTAATAGGTTAGTAAGTAGACTCTATGCAGGCTAAGATGAATATGTCCTTCTCTTTAGCACAAAGCATTGACGCTGCAAAGGAAGGCAGCTCTGTGGGTAGACTAGTTCCTGATGAGCACAAAAATCCAACCTGCAAAGTGAAACCAATTCTTGTGGATCCCAAGCCACATTTGTGCCTCTTTGCGATAAGAGACATTTTCCCTGATGAAGAAATCACTTTTAGCTATGGAGAGATGAATTGGCCCCGGAGAGAAAAGGTATGTGAATGACTGTATTAGTATGAAATACAATACTTTTGCAGTCAACCTGACAAGTGTAGAAATGTCCCCACGCAGCAGGACAAGCGTGTAAAGTCCTGCTATACAAGAATCTACAGACATGCATGTTTAACTTGTGAAAATGAGCCTCATTTTAACTGGGCTGAGGAATGTGTGGCTGCTGTTGCAGACTTGCTGGAGTCAGAGGAGGCCCTTCGGGATCAGGGTTGAAAACCACTGCAGGCTATCATAGAAAAAGCTTAATTTCGAAGGATGTTCTTCAGGGTATGATTAAGTCACTTTCAGTGGCTAACTTACGGATAGTGTCATGTTTGGACAGCAGAACTTGTTAACTTGCAAACTGCAACAAAATGGTCTGAAGCTTTCACTTTGAAACAGTTCAAATACTTATTATGGGGCCAAGCAACACATTTACTGGAAGCCTTTTGTTATTGTTTAGGTTTTATTTTCTATTCCTCCAAACGCATCTTCTCTGAAAATAATGATGCATAGGATGTGTGACCTGCTGTATAAAGTTGTGTTCAGGTTTGTTCAAGAAAAGTGCATTGTTTATATCGTTTGGCCATGTTGGATTGGTCAGAAATAATTTGTGTGCAGTGTAATATATTTTTGTTAAGTAACAGTGTACAAGCAAACTCTCAGTTGAAAATAATTCCTTCTGAAGTTTTTTATTTTATTATTATTTATTTTTATGGTTGAGTTTTAAGGAGACACTTCTTAGTAGATTTGTGTTCAGTGCAGAACCTTGTAACTCCAATTTCGTAAAAAACAAACAAATGAAAAACAATATAGGCAGTCACAGTAACTTGTCAGCTTAAACTGGCTTGGTCAAGCTGCCTCCCTTCTTGAGCTTAAGTTGCTTGACTGGTATACTGGTTTTTCCAGTTTTTCCTCTTTTTTTTCTGGGAGCAACACAGGTGCTTTTGAGTTGCGGGGGTGACTTCAGGATCTCTAGGTAGCACACTGTTTTAGGCAGGCTCCTTTTTGTGTTTTTCGAGAGACGCGGAGCGAGAGTGAAGTGGGTTTTTGTTATGGCCTGTTTTTGACTACACTATATCCCTACTTTGACAATAGACTCCTTCTTTGATGCATAGGTCTTTATTTCTGCCTGTGATTCTTTAACTTGAACTTTGTTTTTTATTCTTGGATTTGTCCTGTTTGGTGCTCTTTCATTTTTTTGCAAGGACTTTGTTTTATGGTTTTTTGTTGGAAGGATTTTTCTCTTCCATCTATTGGACTATTCTTGTTCGGATTTCCATCCGGATTCCAGAGGACCATTTACAAGAGACTGTTCCTGGTGCAGGGGTGAGACCAGTCCAATACTGAAGGATTTTATTCACTTTGTGAATCTCTGTTTTTGTTTTTGAAGAGACTTTGTCCTAAGCCACCGTTTACCTCTCTTGTTATGTTTTTTAAATATATTTTATGTTCTTTGTATATTCTCTACAGTGCTTAGTGTATGCTTAATGTATCTAAAGGTCTGTAGCTTGTACATATGTATATAAATACATTTGTGGTAAGGTACTTGGGGGGGGCAATATACTATGGGATATCACCTTATCTGCTTCATTTGGCCTTATTTTCTATAACTCTGGCAATACTCCCTAAGTACCAGGAGATTGTTACAACAACCTTTGGCACTTAGAGATTTGTTTCAACTCAGCCTTCATTATTAATGTGAGCTTCCCTACCAGGAATAAGTAACTCTAAGTATAATAGAATAAAGTAAGACAATCAACTCAATTGTTGTTAAATTAGAGTCCTGCACTGGCACAGACTGGAAGGGCCAATAAAACCTTCTGTATTCGGCTGCTATTAGTTTTAAAGTTTATGGCCATTGTACAGTTGTGCCATGTTATTTCCAATTTCCAAGTGTGTCAGCGAGTCCTCTCTCTCTCTCTCTCAGCGCTCAGTGCCCTGCCCCTGGTGCAGCAGCTGCTGTGTGTGGTCCAGAGCAGCAGCTCTGCGGAGAGAGAGACGGACGACACTGACTTCAGACTGCTGTACCACGGTGAGCGGCTCACGGCGCCACGGCACTCAGCACCTCGGACTGCTGTTAGTACTGTCGTTGTTGTGTTGTGGAGAGTGGTGTCTCACAGCTGCGTGCTGCTCTGTGTGCAGTGGCTAACCTGGCTGTCAGGCTGAAGCCGTCCCACTCTGAGGCCCTGCAGCCTGCGCTCAACTCCCTGTACTGCAGCCTGGCTCTGTCTCCCGAGCCCTGCGCCAACAGAGGTGAGAGAGAGATGCAGAGATACTCAGAGAGATGCACACAGACACACAGACTGTTGGGGTAAAATTGCCCCCTGTGTATTGTATATACCCAGTGTATAATACTCTGCATGTTGGGAGAACAGAGTACAAGGATTTTTATATGACCTATATTATGTAGGCATAGTGATTATTTAACCTACTGTAACCATGTAACTCATTGTATTGTATTCTTATTGTAGGATTAGTTTAGACC
This sequence comes from Amia ocellicauda, assembly GCF_036373705.1. Lineage (NCBI taxonomy): Eukaryota > Metazoa > Chordata > Actinopteri > Amiiformes > Amiidae > Amia > Amia ocellicauda. The sequence continues at coordinate 3,405,073 of NC_089868.1, forward strand.
AGACGCTGCAGATTTGACATTGACATATCTCACTGGAAATGTTGCCGTGGCCGGGGGGCTGAAACTTGTCAGTATTGAAAAAATAACATACTCGCGCATAACTGTGTTTCTGTGAAAGTCTAGAGACTTGAACCCACGGCCGTCCCCTCGTCTCTATCTTGGAAATGTCAAACCACAAACTCCCTATATTTATATTATGTTTTGAGGAACAGCTCAGAGCTGACAACATAAACAATATACATGCTGCTCTTCAGACAAACCAGCAATAAGATAGCGTCCCACGTCATCTAGCGCTAGGCAAACCGTGCAGATATGTCAACCGAAACTGTCGAGTGTGTTAGGGGTTATGATATTGGACACATTCCATGTCTGCCTAGCAACTTGATCTGTATATGATATGTCCTGCACCGCAACTCTGACTTCTGACATGTATAAAACTGTGTGGTGTTGCAAAAATAAACTGAAGACAAACGATCTGGCATTGTGTTGGTGACTTTTTTTTTCCCGAGCTCGTCTCTTGCAGAGGATCCACCATCCTGCACTGACGGCGCTGGGTTATCCTAGTCCAGGGGTTTTCCTAGCACAGCGAACCTGAAGGGTTTACTTCTGGTGAAGTGGTTGTACCTTAACAATTTGGGGGCTCGTCCGGGATACATTTGGTGAGTAGTCTCTTTTTGCCTTTGTTCTGTACCCTAAGAACTGCTCGCTACTTGTATCCAAAACGTGATGGACTAGAGGGCTGTTCCAGTTAGGCAGTAGACTCTAAATGCCCTAGTTCTGTGACTTAAGAGCTGCTGACTGACTGATGTATATTGGACTAGAAGGCTGTTACAATTAGGTAATAGGTTAGTAAGTAGACTCTATGCAGGCTAAGATGAATATGTCCTTCTCTTTAGCACAAACCATTGACGCTGCAAAGGAAGGCAGCTCTGTGGGTAGACTAGTTCCTGATGAGCACAAAAATCCAACCTGCAAAGTGAAACCAATTATTGTGGATCCCAAGCCACATTTGTGCCTCTTTGCGATAAGAGACATTTTCCCTGATGAAGAAATCACTTTTAGCTACGGAGAGATGAATTGGCCCCGGAGAGAAAAGGTATGTGAATGACTGTATTAGTATGAAATACAATACTTTTGCAGTCAACCTGACAAGTGTAGAAATGTCCCCACGTAGCAGGAGAAGCGTGTAAAGTCCTGCTATACAAGAATCTACAGACATGCATGTTTAACTTGTGAAAATGAGCCTCATTTTAACTGGGCTGAGGAATGTGTGGCTGCTGTTGCAGACTTGCTGGAGTCAGAGGAGGCCCTTCGGGATCAGGGTTGAAAACCACTGCAGGCTATCATAGAAAAAGCTTAATTTCGAAGGATGTTCTGCAGGGTATGATTAAGTCACTTTGAGTGGCTAACTTACGGATAGTGTCATGTTTGGACAGCAGAACTTGTTAACTTGCAAACCGCAACAAAATGGTCTGAAGCTTTCACTTTGAAACAGTTCAAATACTTATTATGGGGCCAAGCAACACATTTGCTGGAAGCCTTTTGTTATTGTTTAGATTTTATTTTCTATTCCTCCAAAACGCATCTTCTCTGAAAATAATGATGCATAGGATGTGTGACCTGCTGTATAAAGTTGTGTTCAGGTTTGTTCAAGAAAAGTGCATTGTTTATATCGTTTGGCCATGTTGGATTGGTCAAAAATAATTTGTGTGCAGTGTAATATATTTTTGTAAAGTAACAGTGTACAAGCAAACTCTCAGTTGAAAATAATTCCTTCTGAAGTTTTTTATTTTATTATTATTTTATTTTTATGGTTGAGTTTTAAGGAGACACTTCTTAGTAGATTTGTGTTCAGTGCAGAACCTTGTAACTCCAATGTCATAAAAAACAAACAAATGAAAAACAATATAGGCAGTCACAGTAACTTGTCAGCTTAAACTGGCTTGGTCAAGCTGCCTCCCTTCTTGAGCTTAAGTTGCTTGACTGGTATACTGGTTTTTCCAGTTTTTCCTCTTTTTTTTTCTGGGAGCAACACAGGTGCTTTTGAGTTGCGGGGGTGACTTCAGGATCTCTAGGTAGCACACTGTTTTAGGCAGGCTCCTTTTTGTGTTTTTCGAGAGACGCGGAGCGAAGTGAAGTGGGTTTTTGTTATGGCCTGTTTTTGACTACACTATATCCCTACTTTGACAATAGACTCCTTCTTTGATGCATAGGTCTTTATTTCTGCCTGTGATTCTTTATCTTGAACTTTGTTTTTTATTCTTGGATTTGTCCTGTTTGGTGCTCTTTCATTTTTTTGCAAGGACTTTGTTTTATGGTTTTTTGTTGGAAGGATTTTTCTCTTCCATCTATTGGACTATTCTTGTTTGGATTTCCATCCGGATTCCAGAGGACCATTTACAAGAGACTGTTCCTGGTGCAGGGGTGAGACCAGTCCAATACTGAAGGATTTTATTCACTTTGTGAATCTCTGTTTTTGTTTTTGAAGAGACTTTGTCCTAAGCCACCGTTTACCTCTCTTGTTATGTTTTTTAAATATATTTTATGTTCTTTGTATATTCTCTACAGTGCTTAGTGTATGCTTAATGTATCTAAAGGTCTGTAGCTTGTACATATGTATATAAATACATTTGTGGTAAGGTACTTGGGGGGGCAATATACTATGGGATATCACCTTATCTGCTTCATTTGGCCTTATTTTCTATAACTCTGGCAATACTCCCTAAGTACCAGGAGATTGTTACAACAACCTTTGGCACTTAGAGATTTGTTTCAACTCAGCCTTCATTATTAATGTGAGCTTCCCTACCAGGAATAAGTAACTCTAAGTATAATAGCATAAAGTAAGACAATCAACTTAATTGTTGTTAAATTAGAGTCCTGCACTGGCACAGACTGGAAGGGCCAATAAAACCTTCTGTATTCGGCTGCTATTAGTTTTAAAGTTTATGGCCATTGTACAGTTGTGCCATGTTATTTCCAATTTCCAAGTGTGTCAGCGAGTCCTCTCTCTCTCTCTCTCAGCGCTCAGTGCCCTGCCCCTGGTGCAGCAGCTGCTGTGCGGCTCTGCGGAGAGAGAGACGGACGACACTGACTTCAGACTGCTGTACCACGGTGAGTGGCTCACGGCGCCACGGCACTCAGCACCTCGGACTGCTGTTAGTACTGTCGTTGTTGTGTTGTGGAGAGTGGTGTCTCACAGCTGCGTGCTGCTCTGTGTGCAGTGGCTAACCTGGCTGTCAGGCTGAAGCCGTCCCACTCTGAGGCCCTGCGGCCTGCGCTCAACTCCCTGTACTGCAGCCTGGCTCTGACCCCCGAGCCCTGCGCCAACAGAGGTGAGAGAGAGATGCAGAGATACTCAGAGAGATGCACACAGACACACAGACTGTTGGGGTAAAATTGCCCCCTGTGTATTGTATATACCCAGTGTATAATACTCTGCACGTTGGGAGAACAGAGTACAAGGATTTTTATATGACCTATATTATGTAGGCATAGTGATTATTTAACCTACTGTAACCATGTAACTCATTGTATTGTATTCTTATTGTAGGATTAGTTTAGACCAGACGCTGCAGATTTGACATTGACATATCTCACTGGAAATGTTGCCGTGGCCGGGGGGCTGAAACTTGTCAGTATTGAAAAAATAACATACTCGCGCATAACTGTGTTTCTGTGAAAGTCTAGACACTTGAACCCACGGCCGTCCCCTCGTCTCTATCTTGGAAATGTCAAACCACAAACTCCCTATATTTATATTATGTTTTGAGGAACAGCTCAGAGCTGACAACATAAACAATATACATGCTGCTCTTCAGACAAACCAGCAATAAGATAGCGTCCCACGTCATCTAGCGCTAGGCAAACCGTGCAGATATGTCAACCGAAACTGTCGAGTGTGTTAGGGGTTATGATATTGGACACATTCCATGTCTGCCTAGCAACTAGATCTGTATATGATATGTCCTGCCCCGCAACTCTGACTTCTGACATGTATAAAACTGTGTGGTGTTGCAAAAATAAACTGAAGACAAACGATCTGGCATTGTGTTGGTGACTTTTTTGTTCCCGAGCTCGTCTCCTGCGGAGGATCCACCATCCTGCACTGACGGTGCTGGGTTATCCTAGTCCAGGGAACCTGAAGGGTTTACTTCTGGTGAAGTGGTTGTACCTTAACACAGACACGTGTCCTTTTGTCATAAGATGAGCTACAATCTCTACCTCTCTCCAGCCGTGTCCATGCTGCTGTGTAACATAGCTCTGATAGTGCTGCTGTTGTCCCCTGTGTATATGTATTGTGTCAGTGAAGGTATAAAGTGGTGTGTGTCAAGGCTTACTAGAAGTGTACTTAAGAAAGATAAGGTGAAGCCAAGGCTCGGGCCAGAAGGTAGTTTGAGGTGTGTTTGTTATTTGCCATGAGCATGTTGGAGACAGTGTGAAAGAGTATGAGTGAAGTGTGTGCTCCCTAATCCATGTATTGAGGCATGAAGTATGAATGGTGCATAGAAATAAAGCTGTGTGTCGGCCACAAGAGCGTCACTCATGAGAATAGGGTGTGTTGTGATTGAGTTTGCTAGTGTTGTTAGCTGTGATGTATTTTTCCAAAAACAGAAGGGTCACTAACAGCCCAGCCTTTTGCAGTGCATGGGCCGGTCCCCTTCCGGGCTGGCTGGCCTTATATGGTATAGAGAGCAAGCTCCTCCACTACTACTCTCCCCAGTAGTGGACAGCGACACGGGCTTCTATTTATGTGACGTAATACCGCTTGTCATTGGAATAAGGGTGGGGTGTCGTTTCCCATACTCCTTTGCAACTATTTGCACCAGAGAAGCGCACTTGGGTTCTGGTTCTCTTGCCCCTCACATTCACACGAGGAATCCTAGGAACGAAACATGTCATACCGTCTCTTTCATCTCATGTGTAGACATTGGAAACGTACGTGTTTGCTTCATTGTCCTAGAATCCTTTGCGCCACAGTATGCAAATTTATGGGCCCATGATTGGCTCCCTGACATTACCCACCCCGCGACTGTTGCAGCGCACAACAGTGACCACCAGGGGGAGCCCCATCAAAGCTCCATAATGTGTGTGTGTGTGTGTGTGTGTGTGTGTGTGTGTGTGTGTGTGTGTGTGTGTGTGTGTGTGTGTGTGTGTGTGTGTGTGTGTGTGTGTCTGTGTCTGTGTCTGTGTCTGTCTGAGGCTTTCCTGTTTGACTTTCATACGGTGGTATGTGATCATTGACAAAGATTTCAATCTCTTTAAGTCATTAACGTTAGCATAAAAAGTAATAATGGCGAACTCTGTTTGCAATATTGGTCTGTTGTAAACATTATTAGCTCATTATGACGTTATTTCGAAGCCCCAAACTGATCACACATCAGATGCGCCGCTATTGATCAACACTAAACCCACCAGAGCTGTGTTTTGTACGGCTTTGTAATACAACTCGTAATTGTGAAAGATTGCATAAGTCTGCTAATATATGTGCATACCGATGTATACACCCGTTTACACACTTTGTTGCGTACAGTTTATTTTAGTCGTGTTTTGTAGGCTGCATTTTGCTTGTATAGTCGTGTTTATGTATATGAGCTCGTTTAAAAACAAAATAAATTCAAACAGTGTTCAATTTCCAATGTAAATGCTGTGTTTCTGCCCTGAAAATGTTGGCTGTGATGCTCATATGAAAAACTATGAAGTTTTATCCAACTCTGTTTCTCATTTTCGTCACACATCGCACATTATGCGGTGATTGTATGCAGTACGAAATGCCGGCGGTAGTGTGCAGTGAGAAAATAGCACTACCTTTTTATTGCGATGACAGCCGTGCCGTCTTTAGTTTGATCACAAGCTGCTGCTCATTGCGCTTCATCAAAGCACTGGCGATCAGTCCTGCAGTCTCTCTTTCCCAGAGCACTTCTCTGGGCTGTTTTTCACTCAGCTCGTCCCGGAGGAAACTGAGTTCATTTCAAATGGAGAATAACCCACTGGTTTAGAGCAATGCGAGCACTGCTTGCTCAAGGCAGACACACTGATCAGTTGGTATGTGCACTTCATGGCTAAACTTGATCGATAATGTCTTACTTCAGGCTAAGATCAATGTGTCCTTCTCTTTAGCACAAAGCATTGACGCTGCAAAGGAAGGCAGCTCTGTGGGTAGACTAGTTCCTGATGAGCACAAAAATCCAACCTGCAAAATGAAACCGATTCTTGTGGATCCGAAGCCACATTTGTGCCTCATTTTCCCTGCTGAAGAAATCACTTTTAGCTATGGAGAGATGAATTGGCCCCGGAGAGAAAAGGTATGTGAATGACTGTATTAGTATGAAATACAATACTTTTGCAGTCAACCTGACAAGTGTAGAAATGTCCCCACGCAGCAGGACAAGCGTGTAAAGTCCTGCTATACAAGAATCTACAGACATGCATGTTTAACTTGTGAAAATGAGCCTCATTTTAACTGGGCTGAGGAATGTGTGGCTGCTGTTGCAGACTTGCTGGAGTCAGAGGAGGCCCTTCGGGATCAGGGTTGAAAACCACTGCAGGCTATCATAGAAAAAGCTTAATTTCGAAGGATGTTCTGCAGGGTATGATTAAGTCACTTTGAGTGGCTAACTTACGGATAGTGTCATGTTTGGACAGCAGAACTTGTTAACTTGCAAACCGCAACAAAATGGTCTGAAGCTTTCACTTTGAAACAGTTCAAATACTTATTATGGGGCCAAGCAACACATTTGCTGGAAGCCTTTTGTTATTGTTTAGATTTTATTTTCTATTCCTCCAAAACGCATCTTCTCTGAAAATAATGATGCATAGGATGTGTGACCTGCTGTATAAAGTTGTGTTCAGGTTTGTTCAAGAAAAGTGCATTGTTTATATCGTTTGGCCATGTTGGATTGGTCAAAAATAATTTGTGTGCAGTGTAATATATTTTTGTTAAGTAACAGTGTACAAGCAAACTCTCAGTTGAAAATAATTCCTTCTGAAGTTTTTTATTTTATTATTATTTTATTTTTATGGTTGAGTTTTAAGGAGACACTTCTTAGTAGATTTGTGTTCAGTGCAGAACCTTGTAACTCCAATGTCATAAAAAACAAACAAATGAAAAACAATATAGGCAGTCACAGTAACTTGTCAGCTTAAACTGGCTTGGTCAAGCTGCCTCCCTTCTTGAGCTTAAGTTGCTTGACTGGTATAATGGTTTTTCCAGTTTTTCCTCTTTTTTTTCTGGGAGCAACACAGGTGCTTTTGAGTGTTGCTCTATAGCCTGCGGGGGTGACTTCAGGATCTCTAGGTAGCACACTGTTTTAGGCAGGCTCCTTTTTGTGTTTTTCGAGAGACGCGGAGCGAGAGTGAAGTGGGTTTTTGTTATGGCCTGTTTTTGACTACACTATATCCCTACTTTGACAATAGACTCCTTCTTTGATGCATAGGTCTTTATTTCTGCCTGTGATTCTTTAACTTGAACTTTGTTTTTTATTCTTGGATTTGTCCTGTTTGGTGCTCTTTCATTTTTTTGCAAGGACTTTGTTTTATGGTTTTTTGTTGGAAGGATTTTTCTCTTCCATCTATTGGACTATTCTTGTTCGGATTTCCATCCGGATTCCAGAGGACCATTTACAAGAGACTGTTCCTGGTGCAGGGGTGAGACCAGTCCAATACTGAAGGATTTTATTCACTTTGTGAATCTCTGTTTTTGTTTTTGAAGAGACTTTGTCCTAAGCCACCGTTTACCTCTCTTGTTATGTTTTTTAAATATAATTTATGTTCTTTGTATATTCTCTACAGTGCTTAGTGTATGCTTAATGTATCTAAAGGTCTGTAGCTTGTACATATGTATATAAATACATTTGTGGTAAGGTACTTGGGGGGGCAATATACTATGGGATATCACCTTATCTGCTTCATGTGGCCTTATTTTCTATAACTCTGGCAATACTCCCTAAGTACCAGGAGATTGTTACAACAACCTTTGGCACTTAGAGATTTGTTTCAACTCAGCCTTCATTATTAATGTGAGCTTCCCTACCAGGAATAAGTAACTCTAAGTATAATAGAATAAAGTAAGACAATCAACTCAATTGTTGTTAAATTAGAGTCCTGCACTGGCACAGACTGGAAGGGCCAATAAAACCTTCTGTATTCGGCTGCTATTAGTTTTAAAGTTTATGGCCATTGTACAGTTGTGCCATGTTATTTCCAATTTCCAAGTGTGTCAGCGAGTCCTCTCTCTCTCTCTCTCTCTCTCTCTCTCTCTCTCTCTCTCAGCGCTCAGTGCCCTGCCCCTGGTGCAGCAGCTGCTGTGTGTGGTCCAGAGCAGCGGCTCTGCGGAGAGAGAGACGGACGACACTGACTTCAGCCTGCTGTACCACGGTGATCGGCTCACGGCGCCACGGCACTCAGCACCTCGGACTGCTGTTAGTACTGTCGTTGTTGTGTTGTGGAGAGTGGTGTCTCACAGCTGCGTGCTGCTCTGTGTGCAGTGGCTAACCTGGCTGTCAGGCTGAAGCCGTCCCACTCTGAGGCCCTGCGGCCTGCGCTCAACTCCCTGTACTGCAGCCTGGCTCTGTCCACCGAACCGTGCGCCAACAGAGGTGAGAGAGAGATGCAGAGATACTCAGAGAGATGCACACAGACACACAGACTGTTGGGGTAAAATTGCCCCCTGTGTATTGTATATACCCAGTGTATAATACTCTGCATGTTGGGAGAACAGAGTACAAGGATTTTTATATGACCTATATTATGTAGGCATAGTGATTATTTAACCTACTGTAACCATGTAACTCATTGTATTGTATTCTTATTGTAGGATTAGTTTAGACCAGACGCTGCAGATTTGACATTGACATATCTCACTGGAAATGTTGCCGTGGCCGGGGGGCTGAAACTTGTCAGTATTGAAAAAATAACATACTCGCGCATAACTGTGTTTCTGTGAAAGTCTAGACACTTGAACCCACGGCCGTCCCCTCGTCTCTATCTTGGAAATGTCAAACCACAAACTCCCTATATTTATATTATGTTTTGAGGAACAGCTCAGAGCTGACAACATAAACAATATACATGCTGCTCTTCAGACAAACCAGCAATAAGATAGCGTCCCACGTCATCTAGCGCTAGGCAAACCGTGCAGATATGTCAACCGAAACTGTCGAGTGTGTTAGGGGTTATGATATTGGACACATTCCATGTCTGCCTAGCAACTTGATCTGTATATGATATGTCATGCCCCGCAACTCTGACTTCTGACATGTATAAAACTGTGTGGTGTTGCAAAAATAAACTGAAGACAAACGATCTGGCATTGTGTTGGTGACTTTTTTGTTCCCGAGCTCGTCTCCTGCGGAGGATCCACCATCCTGCACTGACGGCGCTGGGTTATCCTAGTCCAGGGAACCTGAAGGGTTTACTTCTGGTGAAGTGGTTGTACCTTAACACAGACACGTGTCCTTTTGTCATAAGATGAGCTACAATCTCTCCCTCTCTCCAGCCGTGTCCATGCTGCTGTGTAACATAGCTCTGATAGTGCTGCTGCTGTCCCCTGTGTATATGTATTGTGTCAGTGAAGGTATAAAGTGGTGTGTGTCAAGGCTTACTAGAAGTGTACTTAAGAAAGATAAGGTGAAGCCAAGGCTCGGGCCAGAAGGTAGTTTGAGGTGTGTTTGTTATTTGCCATGAGCATGTTGGAGACAGTGTGAAAGAGTATGAGTGAAGTGTGTGCTCCCTAATCCATGTATTGAGGCATGAAGTATGAATGGTGCATATAAATAAAGCTGTGTGTCGGCCACAAGAGCGTCCCTCATGAGAATAGGGTGTGTTGTGATTGAGTTTGCTAGTGTTGTTAGCTGTGATGTATTTTTCCAAAAACAGAAGGGTCACTAACAGCCCAGCCTTTTGCAGTGCATGGGCCGGTCCCCTTCCGGGCTGGCTGGCCTTATATGGTATAGAGAGCAAGCTCCTCCACTACTACTCTCCCCAGTAGTGGACAGCGACACGGGCTTCTATTTATGTGACGTAATACCGCTTGTCATTGGAATAAGGGTGGGGTGTCGTTTCCCATACTCCTTTGCAACTATTTGCACCAGAGAAGTGCACTTGGGTTCTGGGTCTCTTGCTCCTCACATTCACACGAGGAATCCTAGGAACGAAACATGTCATACCGTCTCTTTCATCTCATGTGTAGACATTGGAAACGTACGTGTTTGCTTCATTGTCCTAGAAACCTTTGCGCCACCGTATGCAAATTTATGGGCCCATGATTGGCTCCCTGACATTACCCACCCTGCGACTGTTGCAGCGCACAACAGTGACCACCAGGGGGAGCCCCATCAAAGCTCCATAATATGTGTGTGTGTGTGTGTGTGTGTGTGTGTGTGTGTGTGTGTGTGTGTGTGTGTGTGTGTGTCTGAGGCTTTCCTGTTTGACTTTCATACGGTGGTATGTGATCATTGACAAAGATTTCAATCTCTTTAAGTCATTAACGTTAGCATAAAAAGTAATAATGGCGAACTCTGTTTGCAATATTGGTCTGTTGTAAACATTATTAGCTCATTATGACGTTATTTCGAAGCCCCAAACTGATCACACATCAGATGTGCCGCTATTGATCAACACTAAACCCACCAGAGCTGTGTTTTGTACGGCTTTGTAATACAACTCGTAATTGTGAAAGATTGCATAAGTCTGCTAATATATGTGCATACCGATGTATACACCCGTTTACACACTTTGTTGCGTACAGTTTATTTTAGTCGTGTTTTGTAGGCTGCATTTTGCTTGTATAGTCGTGTTTATGTATATGAGCTCGTTTAAAAACAAAAGAAATTCAAACAGTGTTCAATTTCCAATGTAAATGCTGTGTTTCTGCCCTGAAAATGTTGGCTGTGATGCTCATATGAAAAACTATGAAGTTTTATCCAACTCTGTTTCTCATTTTCGTCACACATCGCACATTATGCGGTGATTGTATGCAGTACGAAATGCCGGCGGTAGTGTGCAGTGAGAAAATAGCACTACCTTTTTATTGCGATGACAGCCGTGCCGTCTTTAGTTTGATCACAAGCTGCTGCTCATTGCGCTTCATCAAAGCACTGGCGATCAGTCCTGCAGTCTCTCTTTCCCAGAGCACTTCTCTGGGCTGTTTTTCACTCAGCTCGTCCCGGAGGAAACTGAGTTCATTTCAAATGGAGAATAACCCACTGGTTTAGAGCAATGCGAGCACTGCTTGCTCAAGGCAGACACACTGATCAGTTGGTATGTGCACTTCATGGCTAAACTTGATCGATAATGTCTTACTTCAGGCTAAGATCAATGTGTCCTTCTCTTTAGCACAAAGCATTGACGCTGCAAAGGAAGGCAGCTCTGTGGGTAGACTAGTTCCTGATGAGCACAAAAATCCAACCTGCAAAATGAAACCGATTCTTGTGGATCCGAAGCCACATTTGTGCCTCATTTTCCCTGATGAAGAAATCACTTTTAGCTATGGAGAGATGAATTGGCCCCGGAGAGAAAAGGTATGTGAATGACTGTATTAGTATGAAATACAATACTTTTGCAGTCAACCTGACAAGTGTAGAAATGTCCCCACGCAGCAGGACAAGCGTGTAAAGTCCTGCTATACAAGAATCTACAGACATGCATGTTTAACTTGTGAAAATGAGCCTCATTTTAACTGGGCTGAGGAATGTGTGGCTGCTGTTGCAGACTTGCTGGAGTCAGAGGAGGCCCTTCGGGATCAGGGTTGAAAACCACTGCAGGCTATCATAGAAAAAGCTTAATTTCGAAGGATGTTCTTCAGGGTATGATTAAGTCACTTTGAGTGGCTAACTTACGGATAGTGTCATGTTTGGACAGCAGAACTTGTTAACTTGCAAACCGCAACAAAATGGTCTGAAGCTTTCACTTTGAAACAGTTCAAATACTTATTATGGGGCCAAGCAACACATTTGCTGGAAGCCTTTTGTTATTGTTTAGGTTTTATTTTCTATTCCTCCAAAACGCATCTTCTCTGAAAATAATGATGCATAGGATGTGTGACCTGCTGTATAAAGTTGTGTTCAGGTTTGTTCAAGAAAAGTGCATTGTTTATATCGTTTGGCCATGTTGGATTGGTCAGAAATAATTTGTGTGCAGTGTAATATATTTTTGTTAAGTAACAGTGTACAAGCAAACTCTCAGTTGAAAATAATTCCTTCTGAAGTTTTTTATTTTATTATTATTTTATTTTTATGGTTGAGTTTTAAGGAGACACTTCTTAGTAGATTTGTGTTCAGTGCAGAACCTTGTAACTCCAATTTCTTAAAAAACAAACAAATGAAAAACAATATAGGCAGTCACAGTAACTTGTCAGCTTAAACTGGCTTGGTCAAGCTGCCTCCCTTCTTGAGCTTAAGTTGCTTGACTGGTATACTGGTTTTTCCAGTTTTTCCTCTTTTTTTTCTGGGAGCAACACAGGTGCTTTTGAGTTGCGGGGGTGACTTCAGGATCTCTAGGTAGCACACTGTTTTAGGCAGGCTCCTTTTTGTGTTTTTCGAGAGACGCGGAGCGAGAGTGAAGTGGGTTTTTGTTATGGCCTGTTTTTGACTACACTATATCCCTACTTTGACAATAGACTCCTTCTTTGATGCATAGGTCTTTATTTCTGCCTGTGATTCTTTAACTTGAACTTTGTTTTTTATTCTTGGATTTGTCCTGTTTGGTGCTCTTTCATTTTTTTGCAAGGACTTTGTTTTATGGTTTTTTGTTGGAAGGATTTTTCTCTTCCATCTATTGGACTATTCTTGTTCGGATTTCCATCCGGATTCCAGAGGACCATTTACAAGAGACTGTTCCTGGTGCAGGGGTGAGACCAGTCCAATACTGAAGGATTTTATTCACTTTGTGAATCTCTGTTTTTGTTTTTGAAGAGACTTTGTCCTAAGCCACCGTTTACCTCTCTTGTTATGTTTTTTAAATATATTTTATGTTCTTTGTATATTCTCTACAGTGCTTAGTGTATGCTTAATGTATCTAAAGGTCTGTAGCTTGTACATATGTATATAAATACATTTGTGGTAAGGTACTTGGGGGGGCAATATACTATGGGATATCACCTTATCTGCTTCATGTGGCCTTATTTTCTATAACTCTGGCAATACTCCCTAAGTACCAGGAGATTGTTACAACAACCTTTGGCACTTAGAGATTTGTTTCAACTCAGCCTTCATTATTAATGTGAGCTTCCCTACCAGGAATAAGTAACTCTAAGTATAATAGAATAAAGTAAGACAATCAACTCAATTGTTGTTAAATTAGAGTCCTGCACTGGCACAGACTGGAAGGGCCAATAAAACCTTCTGTATTCGGCTGCTATTAGTTTTAAAGTTTATGGCCATTGTACAGTTGTGCCATGTTATTTCCAATTTCCAAGTGTGTCAGCGAGTCCTCTCTCTCTCTCTCAGCGCTCAGTGCCCTGCCCCTGGTGCAGCAGCTGCTGTGTGTGGTCCAGAGCAGCGGCTCTGCGGAGAGAGAGACGGACGACACTGACTTCAGACTGCTGTACCACGGTGATCGGCTCACGGCGCCACGGCACTCAGCACCTCGGACTGCTGTTAGTACTGTCGTTGTTGTGTTGTGGAGAGTGGTGTCTCACAGCTGCGTGCTGCTCTGTGTGCAGTGGCTAACCTGGCTGTCAGGCTGAAGCCGTCCCACTCTGAGGCCCTGCGGCCTGCGCTCAACTCCCTGTACTGCAGCCTGGCTCTGTCCCCCGAGCCCTGCGCCAACAGAGGTGAGAGAGAGATGCAGAGATACTCAGAGAGATGCACACAGACACACAGACTGTTGGGGTAAAATTGCCCCCTGTGTATTGTATATACCCAGTGTATAATACTCTGCATGTTGGGAGAACAGAGTACAAGGATTTTTATATGACCTATATTATGTAGGCATAGTGATTATTTAACCTACTGTAACCATGTAACTCATTGTATTGTATTCTTATTGTAGGATTAGTTTAGACCAGACGCTGCAGATTTGACATTGACATATCTCACTGGAAATGTTGCCGTGGCCGGGGGGCTGAAACTTGTCAGTATTGAAAAAATAACATACTCGCGCATAACTGTGTTTCTGTGAAAGTCTAGACACTTGAACCCACGGCTGTCCCCTCGTCTCTATCTTGGAAATGTCAAACCACAAACTCCCTATATTTATATTATGTTTTGAGGAACAGCTCAGAGCTGACAACATAAACAATATACATGCTGCTCTTCAGACAAACCAGCAATAAGATAGCGTCCCACGTCATCTAGCGCTAGGCAAACCGTGCAGATATGTCAACCGAAACTGTTGAGTGTGTTAGGGGTCATGATATTGGACACATTCCATGTCTGCCTAGCAACTTGATCTGTATATGATATGTCCTGCCCCGCAACTCTGACTTCTGACATGTATAAAACTGTGTGGTGTTGCAAAAATAAACTGAAGACAAACGATCTGGCATTGTGTTGGTGACTTTTTTGTTCCCGAGCTCGTCTCCTGCGGAGGATCCACCATCCTGCACTGACGGCGCTGGGTTATCCTAGTCCAGGGGTTTTCCTAGCCCAGCGAACCTGAAGGGTTTACTTCTGGTGAAGTGGTTGTACCTTAACAATTTGGGGGCTCGTCCGGGATACATTTGGTGAGTAGTCTCTTTTTGCCTTTGTTCTGTACCCTAAGAACTGCTCGCTACTTGTATCCAAAACGTGATGGACTAGAGGGCTGTTCCAGTTAGGCAGTAGACTCTAAATGCCCTAGTTCTGTGACTTAAGAGCTGCTGACTGACTGATGTATATTGGACTAGAAGGCTGTTACAATTAGGTAATAGGTTAGTAAGTAGACTCTATGCAGGCTAAGATGAATATGTCCTTCTCTTTAGCACAAAGCATTGACGCTGCAAAGGAAGGCAGCTCTGTGGGTAGACTAGTTCCTGATGAGCACAAAAATCCAACCTGCAAAATGAAACCAATTCTTGTGGATCCGAAGCCACATTTGTGCCTCTTTGCGATAAGAGACATTTTCCCTGATGAAGAAATCACTTTTAGCTATGGAGAGATGAATTGGCCCCGGAGAGAAAAGGTATGTGAATGACTGTATTAGTATGAAATACAATACTTTTGCAGTCAACCTGACAAGTGTAGAAATGTCCCCACGCAGCAGGACAAGCGTGTAAAGTCCTGCTATACAAGAATCTACAGACATGCATGTTTAACTTGTGAAAATGAGCCTCATTTTAACTGGGCTGAGGAATGTGTGGCTGCTGTTGCAGACTTGCTGGAGTCAGAGGAGGCCCTTCGGGATCAGGGTTGAAAACCACTGCAGGCTATCATAGAAAAAGCTTAATTTCGAAGGATGTTCTTCAGGGTATGATTAAGTCACTTTCAGTGGCTAACTTACGGATAGTGTCATGTTTGGACAGCAGAACTTGTTAACTTGCAAACCGCAACAAAATGTTCTGAAGCTTTCACTTTGAAACAGTTCAAATACTTATTATGGGGCCAAGCAACACATTTGCTGGAAGCCTTTTGTTATTGTTTAGGTTTTATTTTCTATTCCTCCAAAACGCATCTTCTCTGAAAATAATGATGCATAGGATGTGTGACCTGCTGTATAAAGTTGTGTTCAGGTTTGTTCAAGAAAAGTGCATTGTTTATATCGTTTGGCCATGTTGGATTGGTCAGAAATAATTTGTGTGCAGTGTAATATATTTTTGTTAAGTAACAGTGTACAAGCAAACTCTCAGTTGAAAATAATTCCTTCTGAAGTTTTTTATTTTATTATTATTTTATTTTTATGGTTGAGTTTTAAGGAGACACTTCTTAGTAGATTTGTGTTCAGTGCAGAACCTTGTAACTCCAATGTCATAAAAAACAAACAAATGAAAAACAATATAGGCAGTCACAGTAACTTGTCAGCTTAAACTGGCTTGGTCAAGCTGCCTCCCTTCTTGAGCTTAAGTTGCTTGACTGGTATACTGGTTTTTCCAGTTTTTCCTCTTTTTTTTCTGGGAGCAACACAGGTGCTTTTGAGTTGCGGGGGTGACTTCAGGATCTCTAGGTAGCACACTGTTTTAGGCAGGCTCCTTTTTGTGTTTTTCGAGAGACGCGGAGCGAGAGTGAAGTGGGTTTTTGTTATGGCCTGTTTTTGACTACACTATATCCCTACTTTGACAATAGACTCCTTCTTTGATGCATAGGTCTTTATTTCTGCCTGTGATTCTTTAACTTGAACTTTGTTTTTTATTCTTTGATTTGTCCTGTTTGGTGCTCTTTCATTTTTTTGCAAGGACTTTGTTTTATGGTTTTTTGTTGGAAGGATTTTTCTCTTCCATCTATTGGACTATTCTTGTTCGGATTTCCATCCGGATTCCAGAGGACCATTTACAAGAGACTGTTCCTGGTGCAGGGGTGAGACCAGTCCAATACTGAAGGATTTTATTCACTTTGTGAATCTCTGTTTTTGTTTTTGAAGAGACTTTGTCCTAAGCCACCGTTTACCTCTCTTGTTATGTTTTTTAAATATATTTTATGTTCTTTGTATATTCTCTACAGTGCTTCAGTGTATGTTTAATGTATCTAAAGGTCTGTAGCTTGTACATATGTATATAAATACATTTGTGGTAAGGTACTTGGGGGGGCAATATACTATGGGATATCACCTTATCTGCTTCATTTGGCCTTATTTTCTATAACTCTGGCAATACTCCCTAAGTACCAGGAGATTGTTACAACAACCTTTGGCACTTAGAGATTTGTTTCAACTCAGCCTTCATTATTAATGTGAGCTTCCCTACCAGGAATAAGTAACTCTAAGTATAATAGCATAAAGTAAGACAATCAACTCAATTGTTGTTAAATTAGAGTCCTGCACTGGCACAGACTGGAAGGGCCAATAAAACCTTCTGTATTCGGCTGCTATTAGTTTTAAAGTTTATGGCCATTGTACAGTTGTGCCATGTTATTTCCAATTTCCAAGTGTGTCAGCGAGTCCTCTCTCTCTCTCTCTCTCTCTCTCTCTCAGCGCTCAGTGCCCTGCCCCTGGTGCAGCAGCTGCTGTGTGTGGTCCAGAGCAGCGGCTCTGCGGAGAGAGAGACGGACGACACTGACTTCAGCCTGCTGTACCACGGTGAGCGGCTCACGGCACCACGGCACTCAGCACCTCGGACTGCTGTTAGTACTGTCGTTGTTGTGTTGTGGAGAGTGGTGTCTCACAGCTGCGTGCTGCTCTGTGTGCAGTGGCTAACCTGGCTGTCAGGCTGAAGCCGTCCCACTCTGAGGCCCTGCAGCCTGCGCTCAACTCCCTCTACTGCAGCCTGGCTCTGTCCCCCGAGCCCTGCGCCAACAGAGGTGAGAGAGAGATGCAGAGATACTCAGAGAGATGCACACAGACACACAGACTGTTGGGGTAAAATTGCCCCCTGTGTATTGTATATACCCAGTGTATAATACTCTGCATGTTGGGAGAACAGAGTACAAGGATTTTTATATGACCTATATTATGTAGGCATAGTGATTATTTAACCTACTGTAACCATGTAACTCATTGTATTGTATTCTTATTGTAGGATTAGTTTAGACCAGACGCTGCAGATTTGACATTGACATATCTCACTGGAAATGTTGCCGTGGCCGGGGGGCTGAAACTTGTCAGTATTGAAAAAATAACATACTCGCGCATAACTGTGTTTCTGTGAAAGTCTAGACACTTGAACCCACGGCCGTCCCCTCGTCTCTATCTTGGAAATGTCAAACCACAAACTCCCTATATTTATATTATGTTTTGAGGAACAGCTCAGAGCTGACAACATAAACAATATACATGCTGCTCTTCAGACAAACCAGCAATAAGATAGCGTCCCACGTCATCTAGCGCTAGGCAAACCGTGCAGATATGTCAACCGAAACTGTCGAGTGTGTTAGGGGTTATGATATTGGACACATTCCATGTCTGCCTAGCAACTAGATCTGTATATGATATGTCCTGCCCCGCAACTCTGACTTCTGACATGTATAAAACTGTGTGGTGTTGCAAAAATAAACTGAAGACAAACGATCTGGCATTGTGTTGGTGACTTTTTTGTTCCCGAGCTCGTCTCCTGCGGAGGATCCACCATCCTGCACTGACGGCGCTGGGTTATCCTAGTCCAGGGGTTTTCCTAGCCCAGCGAACCTGAAGGGTTTACTTCTGGTGAAGTGGTTGTACCTTAACAATTTGGGGGCTCGTCCGGGATACATTTGGTGAGTAGTCTCTTTTTGCCTTTGTTCTGTACCCTAAGAACTGCTCGCTACTTGTATCCAAAACGTGATGGACTAGAGGGCTGTTCCAGTTAGGCAGTAGACTCTAAATGCCCTAGTTCTGTGACTTAAGAGCTGCTGACTGACTGATGTATATTGGACTAGAAGGCTGTTACAATTAGGTAATAGGTTAGTAAGTAGACTCTATGCAGGCTAAGATGAATATGTCCTTCTCTTTAGCACAAAGCATTGACGCTGCAAAGGAAGGCAGCTCTGTGGGTAGACTAGTTCCTGATGAGCACAAAAATCCAACCTGCAAAATGAAACCAATTCTTGTGGATCCGAAGCCACATTTGTGCCTCTTTGCGATAAGAGACATTTTCCCTGATGAAGAAATCACTTTTAGCTATGGAGAGATGAATTGGCCCCGGAGAGAAAAGGTATGTGAATGACTGTATTAGTATGAAATACAATACTTTTGCAGTCAACCTGACAAGTGTAGAAATGTCCCCACGCAGCAGGACAAGCGTGTAAAGTCCTGCTATACAAGAATCTACAGACATGCATGTTTAACTTGTGAAAATGAGCCTCATTTTAACTGGGCTGAGGAATGTGTGGCTGCTGTTGCAGACTTGCTGGAGTCAGAGGAGGCCCTTCGGGATCAGGGTTGAAAACCACTGCAGGCTATCATAGAAAAAGCTTAATTTCGAAGGATGTTCTTCAGGGTATGATTAAGTCACTTTCAGTGGCTAACTTACGGATAGTGTCATGTTTGGACAGCAGAACTTGTTAACTTGCAAACCGCAACAAAATGTTCTGAAGCTTTCACTTTGAAACAGTTCAAATACTTATTATGGGGCCAAGCAACACATTTGCTGGAAGCCTTTTGTTATTGTTTAGGTTTTATTTTCTATTCCTCCAAAACGCATCTTCTCTGAAAATAATGATGCATAGGATGTGTGACCTGCTGTATAAAGTTGTGTTCAGGTTTGTTCAAGAAAAGTGCATTGTTTATATCGTTTGGCCATGTTGGATTGGTCAGAAATAATTTGTGTGCAGTGTAATATATTTTTGTTAAGTAACAGTGTACAAGCAAACTCTCAGTTGAAAATAATTCCTTCTGAAGTTTTTTATTTTATTATTATTTTATTTTTATGGTTGAGTTTTAAG
Source organism: Amia ocellicauda (assembly GCF_036373705.1). Lineage (NCBI taxonomy): Eukaryota > Metazoa > Chordata > Actinopteri > Amiiformes > Amiidae > Amia > Amia ocellicauda. Next base: position 3,424,497 of record NC_089868.1, read on the forward strand.
GAGACACTTCTTAGTAGATTTGTGTTCAGTGCAGAACCTTGTAACTCCAATGTCATAAAAAACAAACAAATGAAAAACAATATAGGCAGTCACAGTAACTTGTCAGCTTAAACTGGCTTGGTCAAGCTGCCTCCCTTCTTGAGCTTAAGTTGCTTGACTGGTATACTGGTTTTTCCAGTTTTTCCTCTTTTTTTTCTGGGAGCAACACAGGTGCTTTTGAGTTGCGGGGGTGACTTCAGGATCTCTAGGTAGCACACTGTTTTAGGCAGGCTCCTTTTTGTGTTTTTCGAGAGACGCAGAGCGAGAGTGAAGTGGGTTTTTGTTATGGCCTGTTTTTGACTACACTATATCCCTACTTTGACAATAGACTCCTTCTTTGATGCATAGGTCTTTATTTCTGCCTGTGATTCTTTAACTTGAACTTTGTTTTTTATTCTTGGATTTGTCCTGTTTGGTGCTCTTTCATTTTTTTGCAAGGACTTTGTTTTATGGTTTTTTGTTGGAAGGATTTTTCTCTTCCATCTATTGGACTATTCTTGTTCGGATTTCCATCCGGATTCCAGAGGACCATTTACAAGAGACTGTTCCTGGTGCAGGGGTGAGACCAGTCCAATACTGAAGGATTTTATTCACTTTGTGAATCTCTGTTTTTGTTTTTGAAGAGACTTTGTCCTAAGCCACCGTTTACCTCTCTTGTTATGTTTTTTAAATATATTTTATGTTCTTTGTATATTCTCTACAGTGCTTAGTGTATGCTTAATGTATCTAAAGGTCTGTAGCTTGTACATATGTATATAAATACATTTGTGGTAAGGTACTTGGGGGGGGCAATATACTATGGGATATCACCTTATCTGCTTCATTTGGCCTTATTTTCTATAACTCTGGCAATACTCCCTAAGTACCAGGAGATTGTTACAACAACCTTTGGCACTTAGAGATTTGTTTCAACTCAGCCTTCATTATTAATGTGAGCTTCCCTACCAGGAATAAGTAACTCTAAGTATAATAGAATAAAGTAAGACAATCAACTCAATTGTTGTTAAATTAGAGTCCTGCACTGGCACAGACTGGAAGGGCCAATAAAACCTTCTGTATTCGGCTGCTATTAGTTTTAAAGTTTATGGCCATTGTACAGTTGTGCCATGTTATTTCCAATTTCCAAGTGTGTCAGCGAGTCCTCTCTCTCTCTCTCTCAGCGCTCAGTGCCCTGCCCCTGGTGCAGCAGCTGCTGTGTGTGGTCCAGAGCAGCGGCTCTGCGGAGAGAGAGACGGACGACACTGACTTCAGACTGCTGTACCACGGTGAGCGGCTCACGGCGCCACGGCACTCAGCACCTCGGACTGCTGTTAGTACTGTCGTTGTTGTGTTGTGGAGAGTGGTGTCTCACAGCTGCGTGCTGCTCTGTGTGCAGTGGCTAACCTGGCTGTCAGGCTGAAGCCGTCCCACTCTGAGGCCCTGCAGCCTGCGCTCAACTCCCTGTACTGCAGCCTGGCTCTGTCTCCCGAGCCCTGCGCCAACAGAGGTGAGAGAGAGATGCAGAGATACTCAGAGAGATGCACACAGACACACAGACTGTTGGGGTAAAATTGCCCCCTGTGTATTGTATATACCCAGTGTATAATACTCTGCATGTTGGGAGAACAGAGTACAAGGATTTTTATATGACCTATATTATGTAGGCATAGTGATTATTTAACCTACTGTAACCATGTAACTCATTGTATTGTATTCTTATTGTAGGATTAGTTTAGACCAGACGCTGCAGATTTGACATTGACATATCTCACTGGAAATGTTGCCGTGGCCGGGGGGCTGAAACTTGTCAGTATTGAAAAAATAACATACTCGCGCATAACTGTGTTTCTGTGAAAGTCTAGACACTTGAACCCACGGCTGTCCCCTCGTCTCTATCTTGGAAATGTCAAACCACAAACTCCCTATATTTATATTATGTTTTGAGGAACAGCTCAGAGCTGACAACATAAACAATATACATGCTGCTCTTCAGACAAACCAGCAATAAGATAGCGTCCCACGTCATCTAGCGCTAGGCAAACCGTGCAGATATGTCAACCGAAACTGTTGAGTGTGTTAGGGGTCATGATATTGGACACATTCCATGTCTGCCTAGCAACTTGATCTGTATATGATATGTCCTGCCCCGCAACTCTGACTTCTGACATGTATAAAACTGTGTGGTGTTGCAAAAATAAACTGAAGACAAACGATCTGGCATTGTGTTGGTGACTTTTTTGTTCCCGAGCTCGTCTCCTGCGGAGGATCCACCATCCTGCACTGACGGCGCTGGGTTATCCTAGTCCAGGGGTTTTCCTAGCCCAGCGAACCTGAAGGGTTTACTTCTGGTGAAGTGGTTGTACCTTAACAATTTGGGGGCTCGTCCGGGATACATTTGGTGAGTAGTCTCTTTTTGCCTTTGTTCTGTACCCTAAGAACTGCTCGCTACTTGTATCCAAAACGTGATGGACTAGAGGGCTGTTCCAGTTAGGCAGTAGACTCTAAATGCCCTAGTTCTGTGACTTAAGAGCTGCTGACTGACTGATGTATATTGGACTAGAAGGCTGTTACAATTAGGTAATAGGTTAGTAAGTAGACTCTATGCAGGCTAAGATGAATATGTCCTTCTCTTTAGCACAAAGCATTGACGCTGCAAAGGAAGGCAGCTCTGTGGGTAGACTAGTTCCTGATGAGCACAAAAATCCAACCTGCAAAATGAAACCAATTCTTGTGGATCCGAAGCCACATTTGTGCCTCTTTGCGATAAGAGACATTTTCCCTGATGAAGAAATCACTTTTAGCTATGGAGAGATGAATTGGCCCCGGAGAGAAAAGGTATGTGAATGACTGTATTAGTATGAAATACAATACTTTTGCAGTCAACCTGACAAGTGTAGAAATGTCCCCACGCAGCAGGACAAGCGTGTAAAGTCCTGCTATACAAGAATCTACAGACATGCATGTTTAACTTGTGAAAATGAGCCTCATTTTAACTGGGCTGAGGAATGTATGGCTGCTGTTGCAGACTTGCTGGAGTCAGAGGAGGCCCTTCGGGATCAGGGTTGAAAACCACTGCAGGCTATCATAGAAAAAGCTTAATTTCGAAGGATGTTCTTCAGGGTATGATTAAGTCACTTTCAGTGGCTAACTTACGGATAGTGTCATGTTTGGACAGCAGAACTTGTTAACTTGCAAACCGCAACAAAATGTTCTGAAGCTTTCACTTTGAAACAGTTCAAATACTTATTATGGGGCCAAGCAACACATTTGCTGGAAGCCTTTTGTTATTGTTTAGGTTTTATTTTCTATTCCTCCAAAACGCATCTTCTCTGAAAATAATGATGCATAGGATGTGTGACCTGCTGTATAAAGTTGTGTTCAGGTTTGTTCAAGAAAAGTGCATTGTTTATATCGTTTGGCCATGTTGGATTGGTCAGAAATAATTTGTGTGCAGTGTAATATATTTTTGTTAAGTAACAGTGTACAAGCAAACTCTCAGTTGAAAATAATTCCTTCTGAAGTTTTTTATTTTATTATTATTTTATTTTTATGGTTGAGTTTTAAGGAGACACTTCTTAGTAGATTTGTGTTCAGTGCAGAACCTTGTAACTCCAATGTCATAAAAAACAAACAAATGAAAAACAATATAGGCAGTCACAGTAACTTGTCAGCTTAAACTGGCTTGGTCAAGCTGCCTCCCTTCTTGAGCTTAAGTTGCTTGACTGGTATACTGGTTTTTCCAGTTTTTCCTCTTTTTTTTCTGGGAGCAACACAGGTGCTTTTGAGTTGCGGGGGTGACTTCAGGATCTCTAGGTAGCACACTGTTTTAGGCAGGCTCCTTTTTGTGTTTTTCGAGAGACGCGGAGCGAGAGTGAAGTGGGTTTTTGTTATGGCCTGTTTTTGACTACACTATATCCCTACTTTGACAATAGACTCCTTCTTTGATGCATAGGTCTTTATTTCTGCCTGTGATTCTTTAACTTGAACTTTGTTTTTTATTCTTTGATTTGTCCTGTTTGGTGCTCTTTCATTTTTTTGCAAGGACTTTGTTTTATGGTTTTTTGTTGGAAGGATTTTTCTCTTCCATCTATTGGACTATTCTTGTTCGGATTTCCATCCGGATTCCAGAGGACCATTTACAAGAGACTGTTCCTGGTGCAGGGGTGAGACCAGTCCAATACTGAAGGATTTTATTCACTTTGTGAATCTCTGTTTTTGTTTTTGAAGAGACTTTGTCCTAAGCCACCGTTTACCTCTCTTGTTATGTTTTTTAAATATATTTTATGTTCTTTGTATATTCTCTACAGTGCTTCAGTGTATGTTTAATGTATCTAAAGGTCTGTAGCTTGTACATATGTATATAAATACATTTGTGGTAAGGTACTTGGGGGGGCAATATACTATGGGATATCACCTTATCTGCTTCATTTGGCCTTATTTTCTATAACTCTGGCAATACTCCCTAAGTACCAGGAGATTGTTACAACAACCTTTGGCACTTAGAGATTTGTTTCAACTCAGCCTTCATTATTAATGTGAGCTTCCCTACCAGGAATAAGTAACTCTAAGTATAATAGCATAAAGTAAGACAATCAACTCAATTGTTGTTAAATTAGAGTCCTGCACTGGCACAGACTGGAAGGGCCAATAAAACCTTCTGTATTCGGCTGCTATTAGTTTTAAAGTTTATGGCCATTGTACAGTTGTGCCATGTTATTTCCAATTTCCAAGTGTGTCAGCGAGTCCTCTCTCTCTCTCTCTCTCTCTCTCTCTCAGCGCTCAGTGCCCTGCCCCTGGTGCAGCAGCTGCTGTGTGTGGTCCAGAGCAGCGGCTCTGCGGAGAGAGAGACGGACGACACTGACTTCAGCCTGCTGTACCACGGTGAGCGGCTCACGGCACCACGGCACTCAGCACCTCGGACTGCTGTTAGTACTGTCGTTGTTGTGTTGTGGAGAGTGGTGTCTCACAGCTGCGTGCTGCTCTGTGTGCAGTGGCTAACCTGGCTGTCAGGCTGAAGCCGTCCCACTCTGAGGCCCTGCAGCCTGCGCTCAACTCCCTCTACTGCAGCCTGGCTCTGTCCCCCGAGCCCTGCGCCAACAGAGGTGAGAGAGAGATGCAGAGATACTCAGAGAGATGCACACAGACACACAGACTGTTGGGGTAAAATTGCCCCCTGTGTATTGTATATACCCAGTGTATAATACTCTGCATGTTGGGAGAACAGAGTACAAGGATTTTTATATGACCTATATTATGTAGGCATAGTGATTATTTAACCTACTGTAACCATGTAACTCATTGTATTGTATTCTTATTGTAGGATTAGTTTAGACCAGACGCTGCAGATTTGACATTGACATATCTCACTGGAAATGTTGCCGTGGCCGGGGGGCTGAAACTTGTCAGTATTGAAAAAATAACATACTCGCGCATAACTGTGTTTCTGTGAAAGTCTAGACACTTGAACCCACGGCCGTCCCCTCGTCTCTATCTTGGAAATGTCAAACCACAAACTCCCTATATTTATATTATGTTTTGAGGAACAGCTCAGAGCTGACAACATAAACAATATACATGCTGCTCTTCAGACAAACCAGCAATAAGATAGCGTCCCACGTCATCTAGCGCTAGGCAAACCGTGCAGATATGTCAACCGAAACTGTCGAGTGTGTTAGGGGTTATGATATTGGACACATTCCATGTCTGCCTAGCAACTAGATCTGTATATGATATGTCCTGCCCCGCAACTCTGACTTCTGACATGTATAAAACTGTGTGGTGTTGCAAAAATAAACTGAAGACAAACGATCTGGCATTGTGTTGGTGACTTTTTTGTTCCCGAGCTCGTCTCCTGCGGAGGATCCACCATCCTGCACTGACGGCGCTGGGTTATCCTAGTCCAGGGGTTTTCCTAGCCCAGCGAACCTGAAGGGTTTACTTCTGGTGAAGTGGTTGTACCTTAACAATTTGGGGGCTCGTCCGGGATACATTTGGTGAGTAGTCTCTTTTTGCCTTTGTTCTGTACCCTAAGAACTGCTCGCTACTTGTATCCAAAACGTGATGGACTAGAGGGCTGTTCCAGTTAGGCAGTAGACTCTAAATGCCCTAGTTCTGTGACTTAAGAGCTGCTGACTGACTGATGTATATTGGACTAGAAGGCTGTTACAATTAGGTAATAGGTTAGTAAGTAGACTCTATGCAGGCTAAGATGAATATGTCCTTCTCTTTAGCACAAAGCATTGACGCTGCAAAGGAAGGCAGCTCTGTGGGTAGACTAGTTCCTGATGAGCACAAAAATCCAACCTGCAAAATGAAACCAATTCTTGTGGATCCGAAGCCACATTTGTGCCTCTTTGCGATAAGAGACATTTTCCCTGATGAAGAAATCACTTTTAGCTATGGAGAGATGAATTGGCCCCGGAGAGAAAAGGTATGTGAATGACTGTATTAGTATGAAATACAATACTTTTGCAGTCAACCTGACAAGTGTAGAAATGTCCCCACGCAGCAGGACAAGCGTGTAAAGTCCTGCTATACAAGAATCTACAGACATGCATGTTTAACTTGTGAAAATGAGCCTCATTTTAACTGGGCTGAGGAATGTGTGGCTGCTGTTGCAGACTTGCTGGAGTCAGAGGAGGCCCTTCGGGATCAGGGTTGAAAACCACTGCAGGCTATCATAGAAAAAGCTTAATTTCGAAGGATGTTCTTCAGGGTATGATTAAGTCACTTTCAGTGGCTAACTTACGGATAGTGTCATGTTTGGACAGCAGAACTTGTTAACTTGCAAACCGCAACAAAATGTTCTGAAGCTTTCACTTTGAAACAGTTCAAATACTTATTATGGGGCCAAGCAACACATTTGCTGGAAGCCTTTTGTTATTGTTTAGGTTTTATTTTCTATTCCTCCAAAACGCATCTTCTCTGAAAATAATGATGCATAGGATGTGTGACCTGCTGTATAAAGTTGTGTTCAGGTTTGTTCAAGAAAAGTGCATTGTTTATATCGTTTGGCCATGTTGGATTGGTCAGAAATAATTTGTGTGCAGTGTAATAAATTTTTGTTAAGTAACAGTGTACAAGCAAACTCTCAGTTGAAAATAATTCCTTCTGAAGTTTTTTATTTTATTATTATTTTATTTTTATGGTTGAGTTTTAAGGAGACACTTCTTAGTAGATTTGTGTTCAGTGCAGAACCTTGTAACTCCAATGTCATAAAAAACAAACAAATGAAAAACAATATAGGCAGTCACAGTAACTTGTCAGCTTAAACTGGCTTGGTCAAGCTGCCTCCCTTCTTGAGCTTAAGTTGCTTGACTGGTATACTGGTTTTTCCAGTTTTTCCTCTTTTTTTTCTGGGAGCAACACAGGTGCTTTTGAGTGTTGCTCTATAGCCTGCGGGGGTGACTTCAGGATCTCTAGGTAGCACACTGTTTTAGGCAGGCTCCTTTTTGTGTTTTTCGAGAGACGCGGAGCGAGAGTGAAGTGGGTTTTTGTTATGGCCTGTTTTTGACTACACTATATCCCTACTTTGACTATAGACTCCTTCTTTGATGCATAGGTCTTTATTTCTGCCTGTGAATCTTTAACTTGAACTTTGTTTTTTATTCTTGGATTTGTCCTGTTTGGTGCTCTTTCATTTTTTTGCAAGGACTTTGTTTTATGGTTTTTTGTTGGAAGGATTTTTCTCTTCCATCTATTGGACTATTCTTGTTCGGATTTCCATCCGGATTCCAGAGGACCATTTACAAGAGACTGTTCCTGGTGCAGGGGTGAGACCAGTCCAATACTGAAGGATTTTATTCACTTTGTGAATCTCTGTTTTTGTTTTTGAAGAGACTTTGTCCTAAGCCACCGTTTACCTCTCTTGTTATGTTTTTTAAATATAATTTATGTTCTTTGTATATTCTCTACAGTGCTTAGTGTATGCTTAATGTATCTAAAGGTCTGTAGCTTGTACATATGTATATAAATACATTTGTGGTAAGGTACTTGGGGGGGCAATATACTATGGGATATCAGCTTATCTGCTTCATGTGGCCTTATTTTCTATAACTCTGGCAATACTCCCTAAGTACCAGGAGATTGTTACAACAACCTTTGGCACTTAGAGATTTGTTTCAACTCAGCCTTCATTATTAATGTGAGCTTCCCTACCAGGAATAAGTAACTCTAAGTATAATAGAATAAAGTAAGACAATCAACTCAATTGTTGTTAAATTAGAGTCCTGCACTGGCACAGACTGGAAGGGCCAATAAAACCTTCTGTATTCGGCTGCTATTAGTTTTAAAGTTTATGGCCATTGTACAGTTGTGCCATGTTATTTCCAATTTCCAAGTGTGTCAGCGAGTCCTCTCTCTCTCTCTCTCTCTCTCTCTCTCTCAGCGCTCAGTGCCCTGCCCCTGGTGCAGCAGCTGCTGTGTGTGGTCCAGAGCAGCGGCTCTGCGGAGAGAGAGACGGACGACACTGACTTCAGCCTGCTGTACCACGGTGAGCGGCTCACGGCACCACGGCACTCAGCACCTCGGACTGCTGTTAGTACTGTCGTTGTTGTGTTGTGGAGAGTGGTGTCTCACAGCTGCGTGCTGCTCTGTGTGCAGTGGCTAACCTGGCTGTCAGGCTGAAGCCGTCCCACTCTGAGGCCCTGCAGCCTGCGCTCAACTCCCTGTACTGCAGCCTGGCTCTGTCCCCCGAGCCCTGCGCCAACAGAGGTGAGAGAGAGATGCAGAGATACTCAGAGAGATGCACACAGACACACAGACTGTTGGGGTAAAATTGCCCCCTGTGTATTGTATATACCCAGTGTATAATACTCTGCATGTTGGGAGAACAGAGTACAAGGATTTTTATATGACCTATATTATGTAGGCATAGTGATTATTTAACCTACTGTAACCATGTAACTCATTGTATTGTATTCTTATTGTAGGATTAGTTTAGACCAGACGCTGCAGATTTGACATTGACATATCTCACTGGAAATGTTGCCGTGGCCGGGGGGCTGAAACTTGTCAGTATTGAAAAAATAACATACTCGCGCATAACTGTGTTTCTGTGAAAGTCTAGAGACTTGAACCCACGGCCGTCCCCTCGTCTCTATCTTGGAAATGTCAAACCACAAACTCCCTATATTTATATTATGTTTTGAGGAACAGCTCAGAGCTGACAACATAAACAATATACATGCTGCTCTTCAGACAAACCAGCAATAAGATAGCGTCCCACGTCATCTAGCGCTAGGCAAACCGTGCAGATATGTCAACCGAAACTGTCGAGTGTGTTAGGGGTTATGATATTGGACACATTCCATGTCTGCCTAGCAACTAGATCTGTATATGATATGTCCTGCCCCGCAACTCTGACTTCTGACATGTATAAAACTGTGTGGTGTTGCAAAAATAAACTGAAGACAAACGATCTGGCATTGTGTTGGTGACTTTTTTGTTCCCGAGCTCGTCTCTTGCAGAGGATCCACCATCCTGCACTGACGGCGCTGGGTTATCCTAGTCCAGGGGTTTTCCTAGCCCAGCGAACCTGAAGGGTTTACTTCTGGTGAAGTGGTTGTACCTTAACAATTTGGGGGCTCGTCCGGGATACATTTGGTGAGTAGTCTCTTTTTGCCTTTGTTCTGTACCCTAAGAACTGCTCGCTACTTGTATCCAAAACGTGATGGACTAGAGGGCTGTTCCAGTTAGGCAGTAGACTCTAAATGCCCTAGTTCTGTGACTTAAGAGCTGCTGACTGACTGATGTATATTGGACTAGAAGGCTGTTACAATTAGGTAATAGGTTAGTAAGTAGACTCTATGCAGGCTAAGATGAATATGTCCTTCTCTTTAGCACAAAGCATTGACGCTGCAAAGGAAGGCAGCTCTGTGGGTAGACTAGTTCCTGATGAGCACAAAAATCCAACCTGCAAAGTGAAACCAATTCTTGTGGATCCCAAGCCACATTTGTGCCTCTTTGCGATAAGAGACATTTTCCCTGATGAAGAAATCACTTTTAGCTATGGAGAGATGAATTGGCCCCGGAGAGAAAAGGTATGTGAATGACTGTATTAGTATGAAATACAATACTTTTGCAGTCAACCTGACAAGTGTAGAAATGTCCCCACGCAGCAGGACAAGCGTGTAAAGTCCTGCTATACAAGAATCTACAGACATGCATGTTTAACTTGTGAAAATGAGCCTCATTTTAACTGGGCTGAGGAATGTGTGGCTGCTGTTGCAGACTTGCTGGAGTCAGAGGAGGCCCTTCGGGATCAGGGTTGAAAACCACTGCAGGCTATCATAGAAAAAGCTTAATTTCGAAGGATGTTCTTCAGGGTATGATTAAGTCACTTTCAGTGGCTAACTTACGGATAGTGTCATGTTTGGACAGCAGAACTTGTTAACTTGCAAACTGCAACAAAATGGTCTGAAGCTTTCACTTTGAAACAGTTCAAATACTTATTATGGGGCCAAGCAACACATTTACTGGAAGCCTTTTGTTATTGTTTAGGTTTTATTTTCTATTCCTCCAAACGCATCTTCTCTGAAAATAATGATGCATAGGATGTGTGACCTGCTGTATAAAGTTGTGTTCAGGTTTGTTCAAGAAAAGTGCATTGTTTATATCGTTTGGCCATGTTGGATTGGTCAGAAATAATTTGTGTGCAGTGTAATATATTTTTGTTAAGTAACAGTGTACAAGCAAACTCTCAGTTGAAAATAATTCCTTCTGAAGTTTTTTATTTTATTATTATTTATTTTTATGGTTGAGTTTTAAGGAGACACTTCTTAGTAGATTTGTGTTCAGTGCAGAACCTTGTAACTCCAATTTCGTAAAAAACAAACAAATGAAAAACAATATAGGCAGTCACAGTAACTTGTCAGCTTAAACTGGCTTGGTCAAGCTGCCTCCCTTCTTGAGCTTAAGTTGCTTGACTGGTATACTGGTTTTTCCAGTTTTTCCTCTTTTTTTTCTGGGAGCAACACAGGTGCTTTTGAGTTGCGGGGGTGACTTCAGGATCTCTAGGTAGCACACTGTTTTAGGCAGGCTCCTTTTTGTGTTTTTCGAGAGACGCGGAGCGAGAGTGAAGTGGGTTTTTGTTATGGCCTGTTTTTGACTACACTATATCCCTACTTTGACAATAGACTCCTTCTTTGATGCATAGGTCTTTATTTCTGCCTGTGATTCTTTAACTTGAACTTTGTTTTTTATTCTTGGATTTGTCCTGTTTGGTGCTCTTTCATTTTTTTGCAAGGACTTTGTTTTATGGTTTTTTGTTGGAAGGATTTTTCTCTTCCATCTATTGGACTATTCTTGTTCGGATTTCCATCCGGATTCCAGAGGACCATTTACAAGAGACTGTTCCTGGTGCAGGGGTGAGACCAGTCCAATACTGAAGGATTTTATTCACTTTGTGAATCTCTGTTTTTGTTTTTGAAGAGACTTTGTCCTAAGCCACCGTTTACCTCTCTTGTTATGTTTTTTAAATATATTTTATGTTCTTTGTATATTCTCTACAGTGCTTAGTGTATGCTTAATGTATCTAAAGGTCTGTAGCTTGTACATATGTATATAAATACATTTGTGGTAAGGTACTTGTGGGGGGCAATATACTATGGGATATCACCTTATCTGCTTCATTTGGCCTTATTTTCTATAACTCTGGCAATACTCCCTAAGTACCAGGAGATTGTTACAACAACCTTTGGCACTTAGAGATTTGTTTCAACTCAGCCTTCATTATTAATGTGAGCTTCCCTACCAGGAATAAGTAACTCTAAGTATAATAGAATAAAGTAAGACAATCAACTCAATTGTTGTTAAATTAGAGTCCTGCACTGGCACAGACTGGAAGGGCCAATAAAACCTTCTGTATTCGGCTGCTATTAGTTTTAAAGTTTATGGCCATTGTACAGTTGTGCCATGTTATTTCCAATTTCCAAGTGTGTCAGCGAGTCCTCTCTCTCTCTCTCTCAGCGCTCAGTGCCCTGCCCCTGGTGCAGCAGCTGCTGTGTGTGGTCCAGAGCAGCAGCTCTGCGGAGAGAGAGACGGACGACACTGACTTCAGACTGCTGTACCACGGTGAGCGGCTCACGGCGCCACGGCACTCAGCACCTCGGACTGCTGTTAGTACTGTCGTTGTTGTGTTGTGGAGAGTGGTGTCTCACAGCTGCGTGCTGCTCTGTGTGCAGTGGCTAACCTGGCTGTCAGGCTGAAGCCGTCCCACTCTGAGGCCCTGCAGCCTGCGCTCAACTCCCTGTACTGCAGCCTGGCTCTGTCTCCCGAGCCCTGCGCCAACAGAGGTGAGAGAGAGATGCAGAGATACTCAGAGAGATGCACACAGACACACAGACTGTTGGGGTAAAATTGCCCCCTGTGTATTGTATATACCCAGTGTATAATACTCTGCATGTTGGGAGAACAGAGTACAAGGATTTTTATATGACCTATATTATGTAGGCATAGTGATTATTTAACCTACTGTAACCATGTAACTCATTGTATTGTATTCTTATTGTAGGATTAGTTTAGACCAGACGCTGCAGATTTGACATTGACATATCTCACTGGAAATGTTGCCGTGGCCGGGGGGCTGAAACTTGTCAGTATTGAAAAAATAACATACTCGCGCATAACTGTGTTTCTGTGAAAGTCTAGAGACTTGAACCCACGGCCGTCCCCTCGTCTCTATCTTGGAAATGTCAAACCACAAACTCCCTATATTTATATTATGTTTTGAGGAACAGCTCAGAGCTGACAACATAAACAATATACATGCTGCTCTTCAGACAAACCAGCAATAAGATAGCGTCCCACGTCATCTAGCGCTAGGCAAACCGTGCAGATATGTCAACCGAAACTGTCGAGTGTGTTAGGGGTTATGATATTGGACACATTCCATGTCTGCCTAGCAACTTGATCTGTATATGATATGTCCTGCACCGCAACTCTGACTTCTGACATGTATAAAACTGTGTGGTGTTGCAAAAATAAACTGAAGACAAACGATCTGGCATTGTGTTGGTGACTTTTTTTTTCCCGAGCTCGTCTCTTGCAGAGGATCCACCATCCTGCACTGACGGCGCTGGGTTATCCTAGTCCAGGGGTTTTCCTAGCACAGCGAACCTGAAGGGTTTACTTCTGGTGAAGTGGTTGTACCTTAACAATTTGGGGGCTCGTCCGGGATACATTTGGTGAGTAGTCTCTTTTTGCCTTTGTTCTGTACCCTAAGAACTGCTCGCTACTTGTATCCAAAACGTGATGGACTAGAGGGCTGTTCCAGTTAGGCAGTAGACTCTAAATGCCCTAGTTCTGTGACTTAAGAGCTGCTGACTGACTGATGTATATTGGACTAGAAGGCTGTTACAATTAGGTAATAGGTTAGTAAGTAGACTCTATGCAGGCTAAGATGAATATGTCCTTCTCTTTAGCACAAACCATTGACGCTGCAAAGGAAGGCAGCTCTGTGGGTAGACTAGTTCCTGATGAGCACAAAAATCCAACCTGCAAAGTGAAACCAATTATTGTGGATCCCAAGCCACATTTGTGCCTCTTTGCGATAAGAGACATTTTCCCTGATGAAGAAATCACTTTTAGCTACGGAGAGATGAATTGGCCCCGGAGAGAAAAGGTATGTGAATGACTGTATTAGTATGAAATACAATACTTTTGCAGTCAACCTGACAAGTGTAGAAATGTCCCCACGTAGCAGGAGAAGCGTGTAAAGTCCTGCTATACAAGAATCTACAGACATGCATGTTTAACTTGTGAAAATGAGCCTCATTTTAACTGGGCTGAGGAATGTGTGGCTGCTGTTGCAGACTTGCTGGAGTCAGAGGAGGCCCTTCGGGATCAGGGTTGAAAACCACTGCAGGCTATCATAGAAAAAGCTTAATTTCGAAGGATGTTCTGCAGGGTATGATTAAGTCACTTTGAGTGGCTAACTTACGGATAGTGTCATGTTTGGACAGCAGAACTTGTTAACTTGCAAACCGCAACAAAATGGTCTGAAGCTTTCACTTTGAAACAGTTCAAATACTTATTATGGGGCCAAGCAACACATTTGCTGGAAGCCTTTTGTTATTGTTTAGATTTTATTTTCTATTCCTCCAAAACGCATCTTCTCTGAAAATAATGATGCATAGGATGTGTGACCTGCTGTATAAAGTTGTGTTCAGGTTTGTTCAAGAAAAGTGCATTGTTTATATCGTTTGGCCATGTTGGATTGGTCAAAAATAATTTGTGTGCAGTGTAATATATTTTTGTAAAGTAACAGTGTACAAGCAAACTCTCAGTTGAAAATAATTCCTTCTGAAGTTTTTTATTTTATTATTATTTTATTTTTATGGTTGAGTTTTAAGGAGACACTTCTTAGTAGATTTGTGTTCAGTGCAGAACCTTGTAACTCCAATGTCATAAAAAACAAACAAATGAAAAACAATATAGGCAGTCACAGTAACTTGTCAGCTTAAACTGGCTTGGTCAAGCTGCCTCCCTTCTTGAGCTTAAGTTGCTTGACTGGTATACTGGTTTTTCCAGTTTTTCCTCTTTTTTTTTCTGGGAGCAACACAGGTGCTTTTGAGTTGCGGGGGTGACTTCAGGATCTCTAGGTAGCACACTGTTTTAGGCAGGCTCCTTTTTGTGTTTTTCGAGAGACGCGGAGCGAAGTGAAGTGGGTTTTTGTTATGGCCTGTTTTTGACTACACTATATCCCTACTTTGACAATAGACTCCTTCTTTGATGCATAGGTCTTTATTTCTGCCTGTGATTCTTTATCTTGAACTTTGTTTTTTATTCTTGGATTTGTCCTGTTTGGTGCTCTTTCATTTTTTTGCAAGGACTTTGTTTTATGGTTTTTTGTTGGAAGGATTTTTCTCTTCCATCTATTGGACTATTCTTGTTTGGATTTCCATCCGGATTCCAGAGGACCATTTACAAGAGACTGTTCCTGGTGCAGGGGTGAGACCAGTCCAATACTGAAGGATTTTATTCACTTTGTGAATCTCTGTTTTTGTTTTTGAAGAGACTTTGTCCTAAGCCACCGTTTACCTCTCTTGTTATGTTTTTTAAATATATTTTATGTTCTTTGTATATTCTCTACAGTGCTTAGTGTATGCTTAATGTATCTAAAGGTCTGTAGCTTGTACATATGTATATAAATACATTTGTGGTAAGGTACTTGGGGGGGCAATATACTATGGGATATCACCTTATCTGCTTCATTTGGCCTTATTTTCTATAACTCTGGCAATACTCCCTAAGTACCAGGAGATTGTTACAACAACCTTTGGCACTTAGAGATTTGTTTCAACTCAGCCTTCATTATTAATGTGAGCTTCCCTACCAGGAATAAGTAACTCTAAGTATAATAGCATAAAGTAAGACAATCAACTTAATTGTTGTTAAATTAGAGTCCTGCACTGGCACAGACTGGAAGGGCCAATAAAACCTTCTGTATTCGGCTGCTATTAGTTTTAAAGTTTATGGCCATTGTACAGTTGTGCCATGTTATTTCCAATTTCCAAGTGTGTCAGCGAGTCCTCTCTCTCAGCGCTCAGTGCCCTGCCCCTGGTGCAGCAGCTGCTGTGCGGCTCTGCGGAGAGAGAGACGGACGACACTGACTTCAGACTGCTGTACCACGGTGAGTGGCTCACGGCGCCACGGCACTCAGCACCTCGGACTGCTGTTAGTACTGTCGTTGTTGTGTTGTGGAGAGTGGTGTCTCACAGCTGCGTGCTGCTCTGTGTGCAGTGGCTAACCTGGCTGTCAGGCTGAAGCCGTCCCACTCTGAGGCCCTGCGGCCTGCGCTCAACTCCCTGTACTGCAGCCTGGCTCTGACCCCCGAGCCCTGCGCCAACAGAGGTGAGAGAGAGATGCAGAGATACTCAGAGAGATGCACACAGACACACAGACTGTTGGGGTAAAATTGCCCCCTGTGTATTGTATATACCCAGTGTATAATACTCTGCACGTTGGGAGAACAGAGTACAAGGATTTTTATATGACCTATATTATGTAGGCATAGTGATTATTTAACCTACTGTAACCATGTAACTCATTGTATTGTATTCTTATTGTAGGATTAGTTTAGACCAGACGCTGCAGATTTGACATTGACATATCTCACTGGAAATGTTGCCGTGGCCGGGGGGCTGAAACTTGTCAGTATTGAAAAAATAACATACTCGCGCATAACTGTGTTTCTGTGAAAGTCTAGACACTTGAACCCACGGCCGTCCCCTCGTCTCTATCTTGGAAATGTCAAACCACAAACTCCCTATATTTATATTATGTTTTGAGGAACAGCTCAGAGCTGACAACATAAACAATATACATGCTGCTCTTCAGACAAACCAGCAATAAGATAGCGTCCCACGTCATCTAGCGCTAGGCAAACCGTGCAGATATGTCAACCGAAACTGTCGAGTGTGTTAGGGGTTATGATATTGGACACATTCCATGTCTGCCTAGCAACTAGATCTGTATATGATATGTCCTGCCCCGCAACTCTGACTTCTGACATGTATAAAACTGTGTGGTGTTGCAAAAATAAACTGAAGACAAACGATCTGGCATTGTGTTGGTGACTTTTTTGTTCCCGAGCTCGTCTCCTGCGGAGGATCCACCATCCTGCACTGACGGTGCTGGGTTATCCTAGTCCAGGGAACCTGAAGGGTTTACTTCTGGTGAAGTGGTTGTACCTTAACACAGACACGTGTCCTTTTGTCATAAGATGAGCTACAATCTCTACCTCTCTCCAGCCGTGTCCATGCTGCTGTGTAACATAGCTCTGATAGTGCTGCTGTTGTCCCCTGTGTATATGTATTGTGTCAGTGAAGGTATAAAGTGGTGTGTGTCAAGGCTTACTAGAAGTGTACTTAAGAAAGATAAGGTGAAGCCAAGGCTCGGGCCAGAAGGTAGTTTGAGGTGTGTTTGTTATTTGCCATGAGCATGTTGGAGACAGTGTGAAAGAGTATGAGTGAAGTGTGTGCTCCCTAATCCATGTATTGAGGCATGAAGTATGAATGGTGCATATAAATAAAGCTGTGTGTCGGCCACAAGAGCGTCCTTCATGAGAATAGGGTGTGTTGTGATTGAGTTTGCTAGTGTTGTTAGCTGTGATGTATTTTTCCAAAAACAGAAGGGTCACTAACAGCCCAGCCTTTTGCAGTGCATGGGCCGGTCCCCTTCCGGGCTGGCTGGCCTTATATGGTATAGAGAGCAAGCTCCTCCACTACTACTCTCCCCAGTAGTGGACAGCGACACGGGCTTCTATTTATGTGACGTAATACCGCTTGTCATTGGAATAAGGGTGGGGTGTCGTTTCCCATACTCCTTTGCAACTATTTGCACCAGAGAAGCGCACTTGGGTTCTGGTTCTCTTGCCCCTCACATTCACACGAGGAATCCTAGGAACGAAACATGTCATACCGTCTCTTTCATCTCATGTGTAGACATTGGAAACTTACGTGTTTGCTTCATTGTCCTAGAATCCTTTGCGCCACAGTATGCAAATTTATGGGCCCATGATTGGCTCCCTGACATTACCCACCCCGCGACTGTTGCAGCGCACAACAGTGACCACCAGGGGGAGCCCCATCAAAGCTCCATAATGTGTGTGTGTGTGTGTGTGTGTGTGTGTGTGTGTGTGTGTGTGTGTGTGTGTGTGTGTGTGTGTGTGTCTGTGTCTGTGTCTGTCTGAGGCTTTCCTGTTTGACTTTCATACGGTGGTATGTGATCATTGACAAAGATTTCAATCTCTTTAAGTCATTAACGTTAGCATAAAAAGTAATAATGGCGAACTCTGTTTGCAATATTGGTCTGTTGTAAACATTATTAGCTCATTATGACGTTATTTCGAAGCCCCAAACTGATCACACATCAGATGCGCCGCTATTGATCAACACTAAACCCACCAGAGCTGTGTTTTGTACGGCTTTGTAATACAACTCGTAATTGTGAAAGATTGCATAAGTCTGCTAATATATGTGCATACCGATGTAT
Source organism: Amia ocellicauda (assembly GCF_036373705.1). Classification (NCBI taxonomy): domain Eukaryota; kingdom Metazoa; phylum Chordata; class Actinopteri; order Amiiformes; family Amiidae; genus Amia; species Amia ocellicauda. Next base: position 3,442,509 of record NC_089868.1, read on the forward strand.
ACACCCGTTTACACACTTTGTTGCGTACAGTTTATTTTAGTCGTGTTTTGTAGGCTGCATTTTGCTTGTATAGTCGTGTTTATGTATATGAGCTCGTTTAAAAACAAAATAAATTCAAACAGTGTTCAATTTCCAATGTAAATGCTGTGTTTCTGCCCTGAAAATGTTGGCTGTGATGCTCATATGAAAAACTATGAAGTTTTATCCAACTCTGTTTCTCATTTTCGTCACACATCGCACATTATGCGGTGATTGTATGCAGTACGAAATGCCGGCGGTAGTGTGCAGTGAGAAAATAGCACTACCTTTTTATTGCGATGACAGCCGTGCCGTCTTTAGTTTGATCACAAGCTGCTGCTCATTGCGCTTCATCAAAGCACTGGCGATCAGTCCTGCAGTCTCTCTTTCCCAGAGCACTTCTCTGGGCTGTTTTTCACTCAGCTCGTCCCGGAGGAAACTGAGTTCATTTCAAATGGAGAATAACCCACTGGTTTAGAGCAATGCGAGCACTGCTTGCTCAAGGCAGACACACTGATCAGTTGGTATGTGCACTTCATGGCTAAACTTGATCGATAATGTCTTACTTCAGGCTAAGATCAATGTGTCCTTCTCTTTAGCACAAAGCATTGACGCTGCAAAGGAAGGCAGCTCTGTGGGTAGACTAGTTCCTGATGAGCACAAAAATCCAACCTGCAAAATGAAACCAATTCTTGTGGATCCGAAGCCACATTTGTGCCTCATTTTCCCTGATGAAGAAATCACTTTTAGCTATGGAGAGATGAATTGGCCCCGGAGAGAAAAGGTATGTGAATGACTGTATTAGTATGAAATACAATACTTTTGCAGTCAACCTGACAAGTGTAGAAATGTCCCCACGCAGCAGGACAAGCGTGTAAAGTCCTGCTATACAAGAATCTACAGACATGCATGTTTAACTTGTGAAAATGAGCCTCATTTTAACTGGGCTGAGGAATGTGTGGCTGCTGTTGCAGACTTGCTGGAGTCAGAGGAGGCCCTTCGGGATCAGGGTTGAAAACCACTGCAGGCTATCATAGAAAAAGCTTAATTTCGAAGGATGTTCTGCAGGGTATGATTAAGTCACTTTGAGTGGCTAACTTACGGATAGTGTCATGTTTGGACAGCAGAACTTGTTAACTTGCAAACCGCAACAAAATGTTCTGAAGCTTTCACTTTGAAACAGTTCAAATACTTATTATGGGGCCAAGCAACACATTTGCTGGAAGCCTTTTGTTATTGTTTAGATTTTATTTTCTATTCCTCCAAAACGCATCTTCTCTGAAAATAATGATGCATAGGATGTGTGACCTGCTGTATAAAGTTGTGTTCAGGTTTGTTCAAGAAAAGTGCATTGTTTATATCGTTTGGCCATGTTGGATTGGTCAAAAATAATTTGTGTGCAGTGTAATATATTTTTGTTAAGTAACAGTGTACAAGCAAACTCTCAGTTGAAAATAATTCCTTCTGAAGTTTTTTATTTTATTATTATTTTATTTTTATGGTTGAGTTTTAAGGAGACACTTCTTAGTAGATTTGTGTTCAGTGCAGAACCTTGTAACTCCAATGTCATAAAAAACAAACAAATGAAAAACAATATAGGCAGTCACAGTAACTTGTCAGCTTAAACTGGCTTGGTCAAGCTGCCTCCCTTCTTGAGCTTAAGTTGCTTGACTGGTATAATGGTTTTTCCAGTTTTTCCTCTTTTTTTTCTGGGAGCAACACAGGTGCTTTTGAGTGTTGCTCTATAGCCTGCGGGGGTGACTTCAGGATCTCTAGGTAGCACACTGTTTTAGGCAGGCTCCTTTTTGTGTTTTTCGAGAGACGCGGAGCGAGAGTGAAGTGGGTTTTTGTTATGGCCTGTTTTTGACTACACTATATCCCTACTTTGACAATAGACTCCTTCTTTGATGCATAGGTCTTTATTTCTGCCTGTGATTCTTTAACTTGAACTTTGTTTTTTATTCTTGGATTTGTCCTGTTTGGTGCTCTTTCATTTTTTTGCAAGGACTTTGTTTTATGGTTTTTTGTTGGAAGGATTTTTCTCTTCCATCTATTGGACTATTCTTGTTCGGATTTCCATCCGGATTCCAGAGGACCATTTACAAGAGACTGTTCCTGGTGCAGGGGTGAGACCAGTCCAATACTGAAGGATTTTATTCACTTTGTGAATCTCTGTTTTTGTTTTTGAAGAGACTTTGTCCTAAGCCACCGTTTACCTCTCTTGTTATGTTTTTTAAATATAATTTATGTTCTTTGTATATTCTCTACAGTGCTTAGTGTATGCTTAATGTATCTAAAGGTCTGTAGCTTGTACATATGTATATAAATACATTTGTGGTAAGGTACTTGGGGGGGCAATATACTATGGGATATCACCTTATCTGCTTCATGTGGCCTTATTTTCTATAACTCTGGCAATACTCCCTAAGTACCAGGAGATTGTTACAACAACCTTTGGCACTTAGAGATTTGTTTCAACTCAGCCTTCATTATTAATGTGAGCTTCCCTACCAGGAATAAGTAACTCTAAGTATAATAGAATAAAGTAAGACAATCAACTCAATTGTTGTTAAATTAGAGTCCTGCACTGGCACAGACTGGAAGGGCCAATAAAACCTTCTGTATTCGGCTGCTATTAGTTTTAAAGTTTATGGCCATTGTACAGTTGTGCCATGTTATTTCCAATTTCCAAGTGTGTCAGCGAGTCCTCTCTCTCTCTCTCTCTCTCTCTCTCAGCGCTCAGTGCCCTGCCCCTGGTGCAGCAGCTGCTGTGTGTGGTCCAGAGCAGCGGCTCTGCGGAGAGAGAGACGGACGACACTGACTTCAGCCTGCTGTACCACGGTGATCGGCTCACGGCGCCACGGCACTCAGCACCTCGGACTGCTGTTAGTACTGTCGTTGTTGTGTTGTGGAGAGTGGTGTCTCACAGCTGCGTGCTGCTCTGTGTGCAGTGGCTAACCTGGCTGTCAGGCTGAAGCCGTCCCACTCTGAGGCCCTGCGGCCTGCGCTCAACTCCCTGTACTGCAGCCTGGCTCTGTCCACCGAACCGTGCGCCAACAGAGGTGAGAGAGAGATGCAGAGATACTCAGAGAGATGCACACAGACACACAGACTGTTGGGGTAAAATTGCCCCCTGTGTATTGTATATACCCAGTGTATAATACTCTGCATGTTGGGAGAACAGAGTACAAGGATTTTTATATGACCTATATTATGTAGGCATAGTGATTATTTAACCTACTGTAACCATGTAACTCATTGTATTGTATTCTTATTGTAGGATTAGTTTAGACCAGACGCTGCAGATTTGACATTGACATATCTCACTGGAAATGTTGCCGTGGCCGGGGGGCTGAAACTTGTCAGTATTGAAAAAATAACATACTCGCGCATAACTGTGTTTCTGTGAAAGTCTAGACACTTGAACCCACGGCCGTCCCCTCGTCTCTATCTTGGAAATGTCAAACCACAAACTCCCTATATTTATATTATGTTTTGAGGAACAGCTCAGAGCTGACAACATAAACAATATACATGCTGCTCTTCAGACAAACCAGCAATAAGATAGCGTCCCACGTCATCTAGCGCTAGGCAAACCGTGCAGATATGTCAACCGAAACTGTCGAGTGTGTTAGGGGTTATGATATTGGACACATTCCATGTCTGCCTAGCAACTTGATCTGTATATGATATGTCATGCCCCGCAACTCTGACTTCTGACATGTATAAAACTGTGTGGTGTTGCAAAAATAAACTGAAGACAAACGATCTGGCATTGTGTTGGTGACTTTTTTGTTCCCGAGCTCGTCTCCTGCGGAGGATCCACCATCCTGCACTGACGGCGCTGGGTTATCCTAGTCCAGGGAACCTGAAGGGTTTACTTCTGGTGAAGTGGTTGTACCTTAACACAGACACGTGTCCTTTTGTCATAAGATGAGCTACAATCTCTCCCTCTCTCCAGCCGTGTCCATGCTGCTGTGTAACATAGCTCTGATAGTGCTGCTGCTGTCCCCTGTGTATATGTATTGTGTCAGTGAAGGTATAAAGTGGTGTGTGTCAAGGCTTACTAGAAGTGTACTTAAGAAAGATAAGGTGAAGCCAAGGCTCGGGCCAGAAGGTAGTTTGAGGTGTGTTTGTTATTTGCCATGAGCATGTTGGAGACAGTGTGAAAGAGTATGAGTGAAGTGTGTGCTCCCTAATCCATGTATTGAGGCATGAAGTATGAAGGGTGCATAAGAATAAAGCTGCATGTCGGCCACAAGAGCGTCCCTCATGAGAATAGGGTGTGTTGTGATTGAGTTTGCTAGTGTTGTTAGCTGTGATGTATTTTTCCAAAAACAGAAGGATCACTAACAGCCCAGCCTTTTGCAGTGCATGGGCCGGTCCCCTTCCGGGCTGGCTGGCCTTATATGGTATAGAGAGCAAGCTCCTCCACTACTACTCTCCCCAGTAGTGGACAGCGACACGGGCTTCTATTTATGTGACGTAATACCGCTTGTCATTGGAATAAGGGTGGGGTGTCGTTTCCCATACTCCTTTGCAACTATTTGCACCAGAGAAGTGCACTTGGGTTCTGGGTCTCTTGCTCCTCACATTCACACGAGGAATCCTAGGAACGAAACATGTCATACCGTCTCTTTCATCTCATGTGTAGACATTGGAAACGTACGTGTTTGCTTCATTGTCCTAGAAACCTTTGCGCCACCGTATGCAAATTTATGGGCCCATGATTGGCTCCCTGACATTACCCACCCTGCGACTGTTGCAGCGCACAACAGTGACCACCAGGGGGAGCCCCATCAAAGCTCCATAATATGTGTGTGTGTGTGTGTGTGTGTGTGTGTGTGTGTCTGAGGCTTTCCTGTTTGACTTTCATACGGTGGTATGTGATCATTGACAAAGATTTCAATCTCTTTAAGTCATTAACGTTAGCATAAAAAGTAATAATGGCGAACTCTGTTTGCAATATTGGTCTGTTGTAAACATTATTAGCTCATTATGACGTTATTTCGAAGCCCCAAACTGATCACACATCAGATGCGCCACTATTGATCAACACTAAACCCACCAGAGCTGTGTTTTGTACGGCTTTGTAATACAACTCGTAATTGTGAAAGATTGCATAAGTCTGCTAATATATGTGCATACCGATGTATACACCCGTTTACACACTTTGTTGCGTACAGTTTATTTTAGTCGTGTTTTGTAGGCTGCATTTTGCTTGTATAGTCGTGTTTATGTATATGAGCTCGTTTAAAAACAAAATAAATTCAAACAGTGTTCAATTTCCAATGTAAATGCTGTGTTTCTGCCCTGAAAATGTTGGCTGTGATGCTCATATGAAAAACTATGAAGTTTTATCCAACTCTGTTTCTCATTTTCGTCACACATCGCACATTATGCGGTGATTGTATGCAGTACGAAATGCCGGCGGTAGTGTGCAGTGAGAAAATAGCACTACCTTTTTATTGCGATGACAGCCGTGCCGTCTTTAGTTTGATCACAAGCTGCTGCTCATTGCGCTTCATCAAAGCACTGGCGATCAGTCCTGCAGTCTCTCTTTCCCAGAGCACTTCTCTGGGCTGTTTTTCACTCAGCTCGTCCCGGAGGAAACTGAGTTCATTTCAAATGGAGAATAACCCACTGGTTTAGAGCAATGCGAGCACTGCTTGCTCAAGGCAGACACACTGATCAGTTGGTATGTGCACTTCATGGCTAAACTTGATCGATAATGTCTTACTTCAGGCTAAGATCAATGTGTCCTTCTCTTTAGCACAAAGCATTGACGCTGCAAAGGAAGGCAGCTCTGTGGGTAGACTAGTTCCTGATGAGCACAAAAATCCAACCTGCAAAATGAAACCGATTCTTGTGGATCCGAAGCCACATTTGTGCCTCATTTTCCCTGATGAAGAAATCACTTTTAGCTATGGAGAGATGAATTGGCCCCGGAGAGAAAAGGTATGTGAATGACTGTATTAGTATGAAATACAATACTTTTGCAGTCAACCTGACAAGTGTAGAAATGTCCCCACGCAGCAGGACAAGCGTGTAAAGTCCTGCTATACAAGAATCTACAGACATGCATGTTTAACTTGTGAAAATGAGCCTCATTTTAACTGGGCTGAGGAATGTGTGGCTGCTGTTGCAGACTTGCTGGAGTCAGAGGAGGCCCTTCGGGATCAGGGTTGAAAACCACTGCAGGCTATCATAGAAAAAGCTTAATTTCGAAGGATGTTCTTCAGGGTATGATTAAGTCACTTTGAGTGGCTAACTTACGGATAGTGTCATGTTTGGACAGCAGAACTTGTTAACTTGCAAACCGCAACAAAATGGTCTGAAGCTTTCACTTTGAAACAGTTCAAATACTTATTATGGGGCCAAGCAACACATTTGCTGGAAGCCTTTTGTTATTGTTTAGGTTTTATTTTCTATTCCTCCAAAACGCATCTTCTCTGAAAATAATGATGCATAGGATGTGTGACCTGCTGTATAAAGTTGTGTTCAGGTTTGTTCAAGAAAAGTGCATTGTTTATATCGTTTGGCCATGTTGGATTGGTCAGAAATAATTTGTGTGCAGTGTAATATATTTTTGTTAAGTAACAGTGTACAAGCAAACTCTCAGTTGAAAATAATTCCTTCTGAAGTTTTTTATTTTATTATTATTTTATTTTTATGGTTGAGTTTTAAGGAGACACTTCTTAGTAGATTTGTGTTCAGTGCAGAACCTTGTAACTCCAATTTCTTAAAAAACAAACAAATGAAAAACAATATAGGCAGTCACAGTAACTTGTCAGCTTAAACTGGCTTGGTCAAGCTGCCTCCCTTCTTGAGCTTAAGTTGCTTGACTGGTATACTGGTTTTTCCAGTTTTTCCTCTTTTTTTTCTGGGAGCAACACAGGTGCTTTTGAGTTGCGGGGGTGACTTCAGGATCTCTAGGTAGCACACTGTTTTAGGCAGGCTCCTTTTTGTGTTTTTCGAGAGACGCGGAGCGAGAGTGAAGTGGGTTTTTGTTATGGCCTGTTTTTGACTACACTATATCCCTACTTTGACAATAGACTCCTTCTTTGATGCATAGGTCTTTATTTCTGCCTGTGATTCTTTAACTTGAACTTTGTTTTTTATTCTTGGATTTGTCCTGTTTGGTGCTCTTTCATTTTTTTGCAAGGACTTTGTTTTATGGTTTTTTGTTGGAAGGATTTTTCTCTTCCATCTATTGGACTATTCTAGTTCGGATTTCCATCCGGATTCCAGAGGACCATTTACAAGAGACTGTTCCTGGTGCAGGGGTGAGACCAGTCCAATACTGAAGGATTTTATTCACTTTGTGAATCTCTGTTTTTGTTTTTGAAGAGACTTTGTCCTAAGCCACCGTTTACCTCTCTTGTTATGTTTTTTAAATATATTTTATGTTCTTTGTATATTCTCTACAGTGCTTAGTGTATGCTTAATGTATCTAAAGGTCTGTAGCTTGTACATATGTATATAAATACATTTGTGGTAAGGTACTTGGGGGGGCAATATACTATGGGATATCACCTTATCTGCTTCATGTGGCCTTATTTTCTATAACTCTGGCAATACTCCCTAAGTACCAGGAGATTGTTACAACAACCTTTGGCACTTAGAGATTTGTTTCAACTCAGCCTTCATTATTAATGTGAGCTTCCCTACCAGGAATAAGTAACTCTAAGTATAATAGAATAAAGTAAGACAATCAACTCAATTGTTGTTAAATTAGAGTCCTGCACTGGCACAGACTGGAAGGGCCAATAAAACCTTCTGTATTCGGCTGCTATTAGTTTTAAAGTTTATGGCCATTGTACAGTTGTGCCATGTTATTTCCAATTTCCAAGTGTGTCAGCGAGTCCTCTCTCTCTCTCTCAGCGCTCAGTGCCCTGCCCCTGGTGCAGCAGCTGCTGTGTGTGGTCCAGAGCAGCGGCTCTGCGGAGAGAGAGACGGACGACACTGACTTCAGACTGCTGTACCACGGTGATCGGCTCACGGCGCCACGGCACTCAGCACCTCGGACTGCTGTTAGTACTGTCGTTGTTGTGTTGTGGAGAGTGGTGTCTCACAGCTGCGTGCTGCTCTGTGTGCAGTGGCTAACCTGGCTGTCAGGCTGAAGCCGTCCCACTCTGAGGCCCTGCGGCCTGCGCTCAACTCCCTGTACTGCAGCCTGGCTCTGTCCCCCGAGCCCTGCGCCAACAGAGGTGAGAGAGAGATGCAGAGATACTCAGAGAGATGCACACAGACACACAGACTGTTGGGGTAAAATTGCCCCCTGTGTATTGTATATACCCAGTGTATAATACTCTGCATGTTGGGAGAACAGAGTACAAGGATTTTTATATGACCTATATTATGTAGGCATAGTGATTATTTAACCTACTGTAACCATGTAACTCATTGTATTGTATTCTTATTGTAGGATTAGTTTAGACCAGACGCTGCAGATTTGACATTGACATATCTCACTGGAAATGTTGCCGTGGCCGGGGGGCTGAAACTTGTCAGTATTGAAAAAATAACATACTCGCGCATAACTGTGTTTCTGTGAAAGTCTAGACACTTGAACCCACGGCTGTCCCCTCGTCTCTATCTTGGAAATGTCAAACCACAAACTCCCTATATTTATATTATGTTTTGAGGAACAGCTCAGAGCTGACAACATAAACAATATACATGCTGCTCTTCAGACAAACCAGCAATAAGATAGCGTCCCACGTCATCTAGCGCTAGGCAAACCGTGCAGATATGTCAACCGAAACTGTTGAGTGTGTTAGGGGTCATGATATTGGACACATTCCATGTCTGCCTAGCAACTTGATCTGTATATGATATGTCCTGCCCCGCAACTCTGACTTCTGACATGTATAAAACTGTGTGGTGTTGCAAAAATAAACTGAAGACAAACGATCTGGCATTGTGTTGGTGACTTTTTTGTTCCCGAGCTCGTCTCCTGCGGAGGATCCACCATCCTGCACTGACGGCGCTGGGTTATCCTAGTCCAGGGGTTTTCCTAGCCCAGCGAACCTGAAGGGTTTACTTCTGGTGAAGTGGTTGTACCTTAACAATTTGGGGGCTCGTCCGGGATACATTTGGTGAGTAGTCTCTTTTTGCCTTTGTTCTGTACCCTAAGAACTGCTCGCTACTTGTATCCAAAACGTGATGGACTAGAGGGCTGTTCCAGTTAGGCAGTAGACTCTAAATGCCCTAGTTCTGTGACTTAAGAGCTGCTGACTGACTGATGTATATTGGACTAGAAGGCTGTTACAATTAGGTAATAGGTTAGTAAGTAGACTCTATGCAGGCTAAGATGAATATGTCCTTCTCTTTAGCACAAAGCATTGACGCTGCAAAGGAAGGCAGCTCTGTGGGTAGACTAGTTCCTGATGAGCACAAAAATCCAACCTGCAAAATGAAACCAATTCTTGTGGATCCGAAGCCACATTTGTGCCTCTTTGCGATAAGAGACATTTTCCCTGATGAAGAAATCACTTTTAGCTATGGAGAGATGAATTGGCCCCGGAGAGAAAAGGTATGTGAATGACTGTATTAGTATGAAATACAATACTTTTGCAGTCAACCTGACAAGTGTAGAAATGTCCCCACGCAGCAGGACAAGCGTGTAAAGTCCTGCTATACAAGAATCTACAGACATGCATGTTTAACTTGTGAAAATGAGCCTCATTTTAACTGGGCTGAGGAATGTATGGCTGCTGTTGCAGACTTGCTGGAGTCAGAGGAGGCCCTTCGGGATCAGGGTTGAAAACCACTGCAGGCTATCATAGAAAAAGCTTAATTTCGAAGGATGTTCTTCAGGGTATGATTAAGTCACTTTCAGTGGCTAACTTACGGATAGTGTCATGTTTGGACAGCAGAACTTGTTAACTTGCAAACCGCAACAAAATGTTCTGAAGCTTTCACTTTGAAACAGTTCAAATACTTATTATGGGGCCAAGCAACACATTTGCTGGAAGCCTTTTGTTATTGTTTAGGTTTTATTTTCTATTCCTCCAAAACGCATCTTCTCTGAAAATAATGATGCATAGGATGTGTGACCTACTGTATAAAGTTGTGTTCAGGTTTGTTCAAGAAAAGTGCATTGTTTATATCGTTTGGCCATGTTGGATTGGTCAGAAATAATTTGTGTGCAGTGTAATATATTTTTGTTAAGTAACAGTGTACAAGCAAACTCTCAGTTGAAAATAATTCCTTCTGAAGTTTTTTATTTTATTATTATTTTATTTTTATGGTTGAGTTTTAAGGAGACACTTCTTAGTAGATTTGTGTTCAGTGCAGAACCTTGTAACTCCAATGTCATAAAAAACAAACAAATGAAAAACAATATAGGCAGTCACAGTAACTTGTCAGCTTAAACTGGCTTGGTCAAGCTGCCTCCCTTCTTGAGCTTAAGTTGCTTGACTGGTATACTGGTTTTTCCAGTTTTTCCTCTTTTTTTTCTGGGAGCAACACAGGTGCTTTTGAGTTGCGGGGGTGACTTCAGGATCTCTAGGTAGCACACTGTTTTAGGCAGGCTCCTTTTTGTGTTTTTCGAGAGACGCGGAGCGAGAGTGAAGTGGGTTTTTGTTATGGCCTGTTTTTGACTACACTATATCCCTACTTTGACAATAGACTCCTTCTTTGATGCATAGGTCTTTATTTCTGCCTGTGATTCTTTAACTTGAACTTTGTTTTTTATTCTTTGATTTGTCCTGTTTGGTGCTCTTTCATTTTTTTGCAAGGACTTTGTTTTATGGTTTTTTGTTGGAAGGATTTTTCTCTTCCATCTATTGGACTATTCTTGTTCGGATTTCCATCCGGATTCCAGAGGACCATTTACAAGAGACTGTTCCTGGTGCAGGGGTGAGACCAGTCCAATACTGAAGGATTTTATTCACTTTGTGAATCTCTGTTTTTGTTTTTGAAGAGACTTTGTCCTAAGCCACCGTTTACCTCTCTTGTTATGTTTTTTAAATATATTTTATGTTCTTTGTATATTCTCTACAGTGCTTCAGTGTATGTTTAATGTATCTAAAGGTCTGTAGCTTGTACATATGTATATAAATACATTTGTGGTAAGGTACTTGGGGGGGCAATATACTATGGGATATCACCTTATCTGCTTCATTTGGCCTTATTTTCTATAACTCTGGCAATACTCCCTAAGTACCAGGAGATTGTTACAACAACCTTTGGCACTTAGAGATTTGTTTCAACTCAGCCTTCATTATTAATGTGAGCTTCCCTACCAGGAATAAGTAACTCTAAGTATAATAGCATAAAGTAAGACAATCAACTCAATTGTTGTTAAATTAGAGTCCTGCACTGGCACAGACTGGAAGGGCCAATAAAACCTTCTGTATTCGGCTGCTATTAGTTTTAAAGTTTATGGCCATTGTACAGTTGTGCCATGTTATTTCCAATTTCCAAGTGTGTCAGCGAGTCCTCTCTCTCTCTCTCTCTCTCTCTCTCTCAGCGCTCAGTGCCCTGCCCCTGGTGCAGCAGCTGCTGTGTGTGGTCCAGAGCAGCGGCTCTGCGGAGAGAGAGACGGACGACACTGACTTCAGCCTGCTGTACCACGGTGAGCGGCTCACGGCACCACGGCACTCAGCACCTCGGACTGCTGTTAGTACTGTCGTTGTTGTGTTGTGGAGAGTGGTGTCTCACAGCTGCGTGCTGCTCTGTGTGCAGTGGCTAACCTGGCTGTCAGGCTGAAGCCGTCCCACTCTGAGGCCCTGCAGCCTGCGCTCAACTCCCTCTACTGCAGCCTGGCTCTGTCCCCCGAGCCCTGCGCCAACAGAGGTGAGAGAGAGATGCAGAGATACTCAGAGAGATGCACACAGACACACAGACTGTTGGGGTAAAATTGCCCCCTGTGTATTGTATATACCCAGTGTATAATACTCTGCATGTTGGGAGAACAGAGTACAAGGATTTTTATATGACCTATATTATGTAGGCATAGTGATTATTTAACCTACTGTAACCATGTAACTCATTGTATTGTATTCTTATTGTAGGATTAGTTTAGACCAGACGCTGCAGATTTGACATTGACATATCTCACTGGAAATGTTGCCGTGGCCGGGGGGCTGAAACTTGTCAGTATTGAAAAAATAACATACTCGCGCATAACTGTGTTTCTGTGAAAGTCTAGACACTTGAACCCACGGCCGTCCCCTCGTCTCTATCTTGGAAATGTCAAACCACAAACTCCCTATATTTATATTATGTTTTGAGGAACAGCTCAGAGCTGACAACATAAACAATATACATGCTGCTCTTCAGACAAACCAGCAATAAGATAGCGTCCCACGTCATCTAGCGCTAGGCAAACCGTGCAGATATGTCAACCGAAACTGTCGAGTGTGTTAGGGGTTATGATATTGGACACATTCCATGTCTGCCTAGCAACTAGATCTGTATATGATATGTCCTGCCCCGCAACTCTGACTTCTGACATGTATAAAACTGTGTGGTGTTGCAAAAATAAACTGAAGACAAACGATCTGGCATTGTGTTGGTGACTTTTTTGTTCCCGAGCTCGTCTCCTGCGGAGGATCCACCATCCTGCACTGACGGCGCTGGGTTATCCTAGTCCAGGGGTTTTCCTAGCCCAGCGAACCTGAAGGGTTTACTTCTGGTGAAGTGGTTGTACCTTAACAATTTGGGGGCTCGTCCGGGATACATTTGGTGAGTAGTCTCTTTTTGCCTTTGTTCTGTACCCTAAGAACTGCTCGCTACTTGTATCCAAAACGTGATGGACTAGAGGGCTGTTCCAGTTAGGCAGTAGACTCTAAATGCCCTAGTTCTGTGACTTAAGAGCTGCTGACTGACTGATGTATATTGGACTAGAAGGCTGTTACAATTAGGTAATAGGTTAGTAAGTAGACTCTATGCAGGCTAAGATGAATATGTCCTTCTCTTTAGCACAAAGCATTGACGCTGCAAAGGAAGGCAGCTCTGTGGGTAGACTAGTTCCTGATGAGCACAAAAATCCAACCTGCAAAATGAAACCAATTCTTGTGGATCCGAAGCCACATTTGTGCCTCTTTGCGATAAGAGACATTTTCCCTGATGAAGAAATCACTTTTAGCTATGGAGAGATGAATTGGCCCCGGAGAGAAAAGGTATGTGAATGACTGTATTAGTATGAAATACAATACTTTTGCAGTCAACCTGACAAGTGTAGAAATGTCCCCACGCAGCAGGACAAGCGTGTAAAGTCCTGCTATACAAGAATCTACAGACATGCATGTTTAACTTGTGAAAATGAGCCTCATTTTAACTGGGCTGAGGAATGTGTGGCTGCTGTTGCAGACTTGCTGGAGTCAGAGGAGGCCCTTCGGGATCAGGGTTGAAAACCACTGCAGGCTATCATAGAAAAAGCTTAATTTCGAAGGATGTTCTTCAGGGTATGATTAAGTCACTTTCAGTGGCTAACTTACGGATAGTGTCATGTTTGGACAGCAGAACTTGTTAACTTGCAAACCGCAACAAAATGTTCTGAAGCTTTCACTTTGAAACAGTTCAAATACTTATTATGGGGCCAAGCAACACATTTGCTGGAAGCCTTTTGTTATTGTTTAGGTTTTATTTTCTATTCCTCCAAAACGCATCTTCTCTGAAAATAATGATGCATAGGATGTGTGACCTGCTGTATAAAGTTGTGTTCAGGTTTGTTCAAGAAAAGTGCATTGTTTATATCGTTTGGCCATGTTGGATTGGTCAGAAATAATTTGTGTGCAGTGTAATATATTTTTGTTAAGTAACAGTGTACAAGCAAACTCTCAGTTGAAAATAATTCCTTCTGAAGTTTTTTATTTTATTATTATTTTATTTTTATGGTTGAGTTTTAAGGAGACACTTCTTAGTAGATTTGTGTTCAGTGCAGAACCTTGTAACTCCAATGTCATAAAAAACAAACAAATGAAAAACAATATAGGCAGTCACAGTAACTTGTCAGCTTAAACTGGCTTGGTCAAGCTGCCTCCCTTCTTGAGCTTAAGTTGCTTGACTGGTATACTGGTTTTTCCAGTTTTTCCTCTTTTTTTTCTGGGAGCAACACAGGTGCTTTTGAGTTGCGGGGGTGACTTCAGGATCTCTAGGTAGCACACTGTTTTAGGCAGGCTCCTTTTTGTGTTTTTCGAGAGACGCAGAGCGAGAGTGAAGTGGGTTTTTGTTATGGCCTGTTTTTGACTACACTATATCCCTACTTTGACAATAGACTCCTTCTTTGATGCATAGGTCTTTATTTCTGCCTGTGATTCTTTAACTTGAACTTTGTTTTTTATTCTTGGATTTGTCCTGTTTGGTGCTCTTTCATTTTTTTGCAAGGACTTTGTTTTATGGTTTTTTGTTGGAAGGATTTTTCTCTTCCATCTATTGGACTATTCTTGTTCGGATTTCCATCCGGATTCCAGAGGACCATTTACAAGAGACTGTTCCTGGTGCAGGGGTGAGACCAGTCCAATACTGAAGGATTTTATTCACTTTGTGAATCTCTGTTTTTGTTTTTGAAGAGACTTTGTCCTAAGCCACCGTTTACCTCTCTTGTTATGTTTTTTAAATATATTTTATGTTCTTTGTATATTCTCTACAGTGCTTAGTGTATGCTTAATGTATCTAAAGGTCTGTAGCTTGTACATATGTATATAAATACATTTGTGGTAAGGTACTTGGGGGGGGCAATATACTATGGGATATCACCTTATCTGCTTCATTTGGCCTTATTTTCTATAACTCTGGCAATACTCCCTAAGTACCAGGAGATTGTTACAACAACCTTTGGCACTTAGAGATTTGTTTCAACTCAGCCTTCATTATTAATGTGAGCTTCCCTACCAGGAATAAGTAACTCTAAGTATAATAGAATAAAGTAAGACAATCAACTCAATTGTTGTTAAATTAGAGTCCTGCACTGGCACAGACTGGAAGGGCCAATAAAACCTTCTGTATTCGGCTGCTATTAGTTTTAAAGTTTATGGCCATTGTACAGTTGTGCCATGTTATTTCCAATTTCCAAGTGTGTCAGCGAGTCCTCTCTCTCTCTCTCAGCGCTCAGTGCCCTGCCCCTGGTGCAGCAGCTGCTGTGTGTGGTCCAGAGCAGCGGCTCTGCGGAGAGAGAGACGGACGACACTGACTTCAGACTGCTGTACCACGGTGAGCGGCTCACGGCGCCACGGCACTCAGCACCTCGGACTGCTGTTAGTACTGTCGTTGTTGTGTTGTGGAGAGTGGTGTCTCACAGCTGCGTGCTGCTCTGTGTGCAGTGGCTAACCTGGCTGTCAGGCTGAAGCCGTCCCACTCTGAGGCCCTGCAGCCTGCGCTCAACTCCCTGTACTGCAGCCTGGCTCTGTCTCCCGAGCCCTGCGCCAACAGAGGTGAGAGAGAGATGCAGAGACACTCAGAGAGATGCACACAGACACACAGACTGTTGGGGTAAAATTGCCCCCTGTGTATTGTATATACCCAGTGTATAATACTCTGCATGTTGGGAGAACAGAGTACAAGGATTTTTATATGACCTATATTATGTAGGCATAGTGATTATTTAACCTACTGTAACCATGTAACTCATTGTATTGTATTCTTATTGTAGGATTAGTTTAGACCAGACGCTGCAGATTTGACATTGACATATCTCACTGGAAATGTTGCCGTGGCCGGGGGGCTGAAACTTGTCAGTATTGAAAAAATAACATACTCGCGCATAACTGTGTTTCTGTGAAAGTCTAGAGACTTGAACCCACGGCTGTCCCCTCGTCTCTATCTTGGAAATGTCAAACCACAAACTCCCTATATTTATATTATGTTTTGAGGAACAGCTCAGAGCTGACAACATAAACAATATACATGCTGCTCTTCAGACAAACCAGCAATAAGATAGCGTCCCACGTCATCTAGCGCTAGGCAAACCGTGCAGATATGTCAACCGAAACTGTCGAGTGTGTTAGGGGTTATGATATTGGACACATTCCATGTCTGCCTAGCAACTTGATCTGTATATGATATGTCCTGCCCCGCAACTCTGACTTCTGACATGTATAAAACTGTGTGGTGTTGCAAAAATAAACTGAAGACAAACGATCTGGCATTGTGTTGGTGACTTTTTTTTTCCCGAGCTCGTCTCTTGCAGAGGATCCACCATCCTGCACTGACGGCGCTGGGTTATCCTAGTCCAGGGGTTTTCCTAGCCCAGCGAACCTGAAGGGTTTACTTCTGGTGAAGTGGTTGTACCTTAACAATTTGGGGGCTCGTCCGGGATACATTTGGTGAGTAGTCTCTTTTTGCCTTTGTTCTGTACCCTAAGAACTGCTCGCTACTTGTATCCAAAACGTGATGGACTAGAGGGCTGTTCCAGTTAGGCAGTAGACTCTAAATGCCCTAGTTCTGTGACTTAAGAGCTGCTGACTGACTGATGTATATTGGACTAGAAGGCTGTTACAATTAGGTAATAGGTTAGTAAGTAGACTCTATGCAGGCTAAGATGAATATGTCCTTCTCTTTAGCACAAACCATTGACGCTGCAAAGGAAGGCAGCTCTGTGGGTAGACTAGTTCCTGATGAGCACAAAAATCCAACCTGCAAAGTGAAACCAATTATTGTGGATCCCAAGCCACATTTGTGCCTCTTTGCGATAAGAGACATTTTCCCTGATGAAGAAATCACTTTTAGCTATGGAGAGATGAATTGGCCCCGGAGAGAAAAGGTATGTGAATGACTGTATTAGTATGAAATACAATACTTTTGCAGTCAACCTGACAAGTGTAGAAATGTCCCCACGTAGCAGGAGAAGCGTGTAAAGTCCTGCTATACAAGAATCTACAGACATGCATGTTTAACTTGTGAAAATGAGCCTCATTTTAACTGGGCTGAGGAATGTGTGGCTGCTGTTGCAGACTTGCTGGAGTCAGAGGAGGCCCTTCGGGATCAGGGTTGAAAACCACTGCAGGCTATCATAGAAAAAGCTTAATTTCGAAGGATGTTCTGCAGGGTATGATTAAGTCACTTTGAGTGGCTAACTTACGGATAGTGTCATGTTTGGACAGCAGAACTTGTTAACTTGCAAACCGCAACAAAATGGTCTGAAGCTTTCACTTTGAAACAGTTCAAATACTTATTATGGGGCCAAGCAACACATTTGCTGGAAGCCTTTTGTTATTGTTTAGATTTTATTTTCTATTCCTCCAAAACGCATCTTCTCTGAAAATAATGATGCATAGGATGTGTGACCTGCTGTATAAAGTTGTGTTCAGGTTTGTTCAAGAAAAGTGCATTGTTTATATCGTTTGGCCATGTTGGATTGGTCAAAAATAATTTGTGTGCAGTGTAATATATTTTTGTAAAGTAACAGTGTACAAGCAAACTCTCAGTTGAAAATAATTCCTTCTGAAGTTTTTTATTTTATTATTATTTTATTTTTATGGTTGAGTTTTAAAGGAGACACTTCTTAGTAGATTTGTGTTCAGTGCAGAACCTTGTAACTCCAATGTCATAAAAAACAAACAAATGAAAAACAATATAGGCAGTCACAGTAACTTGTCAGCTTAAACTGGCTTGGTCAAGCTGCCTCCCTTCTTGAGCTTAAGTTGCTTGACTGGTATACTGGTTTTTCCAGTTTTTCCTCTTTTTTTTTCTGGGAGCAACACAGGTGCTTTTGAGTTGCGGGGGTGACTTCAGGATCTCTAGGTAGCACACTGTTTTAGGCAGGCTCCTTTTTGTGTTTTTCGAGAGACGCGGAGCGAAGTGAAGTGGGTTTTTGTTATGGCCTGTTTTTGACTACACTATATCCCTACTTTGACAATAGACTCCTTCTTTGATGCATAGGTCTTTATTTCTGCCTGTGATTCTTTATCTTGAACTTTGTTTTTTATTCTTGGATTTGTCCTGTTTGGTGCTCTTTCATTTTTTTGCAAGGACTTTGTTTTATGGTTTTTTGTTGGAAGGATTTTTCTCTTCCATCTATTGGACTATTCTTGTTTGGATTTCCATCCGGATTCCAGAGGACCATTTACAAGAGACTGTTCCTGGTGCAGGGGTGAGACCAGTCCAATACTGAAGGATTTTATTCACTTTGTGAATCTCTGTTTTTGTTTTTGAAGAGACTTTGTCCTAAGCCACCGTTTACCTCTCTTGTTATGTTTTTTAAATATATTTTATGTTCTTTGTATATTCTCTACAGTGCTTAGTGTATGCTTCATGTATCTAAAGGTCTGTAGCTTGTACATATGTATATAAATACATTTGTGGTAAGGTACTTGGGAGGGCAATATACTATGGGATATCACCTTATCTGCTTCATTTGGCCTTATTTTCTATAACTCTGGCAATACTCCCTAAGTATCAGGAGATTGTTACAACAACCTTTGGCACTTAGAGATTTGTTTCAACTCAGCCTTCATTATTAATGTGAGCTTCCCTACCAGGAATAAGTAACTCTAAGTATAATAGCATAAAGTAAGACAATCAACTTAATTGTTGTTAAATTAGAGTCCTGCACTGGCACAGACTGGAAGGGCCAATAAAACCTTCTGTATTCGGCTGCTATTAGTTTTAAAGTTTATGGCCATTGTACAGTTGTGCCATGTTATTTCCAATTTCCAAGTGTGTCAGCGAGTCCTCTCTCTCTCTCTCTCAGCGCTCAGTGCCCTGCCCCTGGTGCAGCAGCTGCTGTGTGTGGTCCAGAGCAGCGGCTCTGCGGAGAGAGAGACGGACGACACTGACTTCAGACTGCTGTACCACGGTGAGCGGCTCACGGCGCCACGGCACTCAGCACCTCGGACTGCTGTTAGTACTGTCGTTGTTGTGTTGTGGAGAGTGGTGTCTCACAGCTGCGTGCTGCTCTGTGTGCAGTGGCTAACCTGGCTGTCAGGCTGAAGCCGTCCCACTCTGAGGCCCTGCAGCCTGCGCTCAACTCCCTGTACTGCAGCCTGGCTCTGACCCCCGAGCCCTGCGCCAACAGAGGTGAGAGAGAGATGCAGAGATACTCAGAGAGATGCACACAGACACACAGACTGTTGGGGTAAAATTGCCCCCTGTGTATTGTATATACCCAGTGTATAATACTCTGCATGTTGGGAGAACAGAGTACAAGGATTTTTATATGACCTATATTATGTAGGCATAGTGATTATTTAACCTACTGTAACCATGTAACTCATTGTATTGTATTCTTATTGTAGGATTAGTTTAGACCAGACGCTGCAGATTTGACATTGACATATCTCACTGGAAATGTTGCCGTGGCCGGGGGGCTGAAACTTGTCAGTATTGAAAAAATAACATACTCGCGCATAACTGTGTTTCTGTGAAAGTCTAGACACTTGAACCCACGGCCGTCCCCTCGTCTCTATCTTGGAAATGTCAAACCACAAACTCCCTATATTTATATTATGTTTTGAGGAACAGCTCAGAGCTGACAACATAAACAATATACATGCTGCTCTTCAGACAAACCAGCAATAAGATAGCGTCCCACGTCATCTAGCGCTAGGCAAACCGTGCAGATATGTCAACCGAAACTGTCGAGTGTGTTAGGGGTTATGATATTGGACACATTCCATGTCTGCCTAGCAACTAGATCTGTATATGATATGTCCTGCCCCGCAACTCTGACTTCTGACATGTATAAAACTGTGTGGTGTTGCAAAAATAAACTGAAGACAAACGATCTGGCATTGTGTTGGTGACTTTTTTGTTCCCGAGCTCGTCTCCTGCGGAGGATCCACCATCCTGCACTGACGGCGCTGGGTTATCCTAGTCCAGGGAACCTGAAGGGTTTACTTCTGGTGAAGTGGTTGTACCTTAACACAGACACGTGTCCTTTTGTCATAAGATGAGCTACAATCTCTACCTCTCTCCAGCCGTGTCCATGCTGCTGTGTAACATAGCTCTGATAGTGCTGCTGCTGTCCCCTGTGTATATGTATTGTGTCAGTGAAGGTATAAAGTGGTGTGTGTCAAGGCTTACTAGAAGTGTACTTAAGAAAGATAAGGTGAAGCCAAGGCTCGGGCCAGAAGGTAGTTTGAGGTGTGTTTGTTATTTGCCATGAGCATGTTGGAGACAGTGTGAAAGAGTATGAGTGAAGTGTGTGCTCCCTAATCCATGTATTGAGGCATGAAGTATGAAGGGTGCATAAGAATAAAGCTGCATGTCGGCCACAAGAGCGTCCCTCATGAGAATAGGGTGTGTTGTGATTGAGTTTGCTAGTGTTGTTAGCTGTGATGTATTTTTCCAAAAACAGAAGGATCACTAACAGCCCAGCCTTTTGCAGTGCATGGGCCGGTCCCCTTCCGGGCTGGCTGGCCTTATATGGTATAGAGAGCAAGCTCCTCCACTACTACTCTCCCCAGTAGTGGACAGCGACACGGGCTTCTATTTATGTGACGTAATACCGCTTGTCATTGGAATAAGGGTGGGGTGTCGTTTCCCATACTCCTTTGCAACTATTTGCACCAGAGAAGCGCACTTGGGTTCTGGTTCTCTTGACCCACACATTCACACGAGGAATCCTAGGAACGAAACATGTCATACTGTCTCTTTCATCTCATGTGTAGACATTGGAAACGTACGTGTTTGCTTCATTGTCCTAGAATCCTTTGCGCCACCGTATGCAAATTTATGGGCCCATGATTGGCTCCCTGACATTACCCACCCCGCGACTGTTGCAGCGCACAACAGTGACCACCAGGGGGAGCCCCATCAAAGCTCCATAATATGTGTGTGTGTGTGTGTGTGTGTGTGTGTGTGTGTGTGTGTGTGTGTGTGTGTGTGTGTGTGTGTGTGTGTGTGTGTGTGTGTGTGTGTGTGTGTGTGTGTGTGTGTGTGTGTGTGTCTGAGGCTTTCCTGTTTGACTTTCATACGGTGGTATGTGATCATTGACAAAGATTTCAATCTCTTTAAGTCATTAACGTTAGCATAAAAAGTAATAATGGCGAACTCTGTTTGCAATATTGGTCTGTTGTAAACATTATTAGCTCATTATGACGTTATTTCGAAGCCCCAAACTGATCACACATCAGATGCGCCGCTATTGATCAACACTAAACCCACCAGAGCTGTGTTTTGTACGGCTTTGTAATACAACTCGTAATTGTGAAAGATTGCATAAGTCTGCTAATATATGTGCATACCGATGTATACACCCGTTTACACACTTTGTTGCGTACAGTTTATTTTAGTCGTGTTTTGTAGGCTGCATTTTGCTTGTATAGTCGTGTTTATGTATATGAGCTCGTTTAAAAACAAAATAAATTCAAACAGTGTTCAATTTCCAATGTAAATGCTGTGTTTCTGCCCTGAAAATGTTGGCTGTGATGCTCATATGAAAAACTATGAAGTTTTATCCAACTCTGTTTCTCATTTTCGTCACACATCGCACATTATGCGGTGATTGTATGCAGTACGAAATGCCGGCGGTAGTGTGCAGTGAGAAAATAGCACTACCTTTTTATTGCGATGACAGCCGTGCCGTCTTTAGTTTGATCACAAGCTGCTGCTCATTGCGCTTCATCAAAGCACTGGCGATCAGTCCTGCAGTCTCTCTTTCCCAGAGCACTTCTCTGGGCTGTTTTTCACTCAGCTCGTCCCGGAGGAAACTGAGTTCATTTCAAATGGAGAATAACCCACTGGTTTAGAGCAATGCGAGCACTGCTTGCTCAAGGCAGACACACTGATCAGTTGGTATGTGCACTTCATGGCTAAACTTGATCGATAATGTCTTACTTCAGGCTAAGATCAATGTGTCCTTCTCTTTAGCACAAAGCATTGACGCTGCAAAGGAAGGCAGCTCTGTGGGTAGACTAGTTCCTGATGAGCACAAAAATCCAACCTGCAAAATGAAACCGATTCTTGTGGATCCGAAGCCACATTTGTGCCTCTTTGCGATAAGAGACATTTTCCCTGATGAAGAAATCACTTTTAGCTACGGAGAGATGAATTGGCCCCGGAGAGAAAAGGTATGTGAATGACTGTATTAGTATGAAATACAATACTTTTGCAGTCAACCTGACAATTGTAGAAATGTCCCCACGCAGCAGGACAAGCGTGTAAAGTCCTGCTATACAAGAATCTACAGACATGCATGTTTAACTTGTGAAAATGAGCCTCATTTTAACTGGGCTGAGGAATGTGTGGCTGCTGTTGCAGACTTGCTGGAGTCAGAGGAGGCCCTTCGGGATCAGGGTTGAAAACCACTGCAGGCTATCATAGAAAAAGCTTAATTTCGAAGGATGTTCTTCAGGGTATGATTAAGTCACTTTCAGTGGCTAATTTACGGATAGTGTCATGTTTGGACAGCAGAACTTGTTAACTTGCAAACCGCAACAAAATGGTCTGAAGCTTTCACTTTGAAACAGTTCAAATACTTATTATGGGGCCAAGCAACACATTTGCTGGAAGCCTTTTGTTATTGTTTAGGTTTTATTTTCTATTCCTCCAAAACGCATCTTCTCTGAAAATAATGATGCATAGGATGTGTGACCTGCTGTATAAAGTTGTGTTCAGGTTTGTTCAAGAAAAGTGCATTGTTTATATCGTTTGGCCATGTTGGATTGGTCAGAAATAATTTGTGTGCAGTGTAATATATTTTTGTTAAGTAACAGTGTACAAGCAAACTCTCAGTTGAAAATAATTCCTTCTGAAGTTTTTTATTTTATTATTATTTTATTTTTATGGTTGAGTTTTAAGGAGACACTTCTTAGTAGATTTGTGTTCAGTGCAGAACCTTGTAACTCCAATTTCGTAAAAAACAAACAAATGAAAAACAATATAGGCAGTCACAGTAACTTGTCAGCTTAAACTGGCTTGGTCAAGCTGCCTCCCTTCTTGAGCTTAAGTTGCTTGACTGGTATACTGGTTTTTCCAGTTTTTCCTCTTTTTTTTCTGGGAGCAACACAGGTGCTTTTGAGTTGCGGGGGTGACTTCAGGATCTCTAGGTAGCACACTGTTTTAGGCAGGCTCCTTTTTGTGTTTTTCGAGAGACGCGGAGCGAGAGTGAAGTGGGTTTTTGTTATGGCCTGTTTTTGACTACACTATATCCCTACTTTGACAATAGACTCCTTCTTTGATGCATAGGTCTTTATTTCTGCCTGTGAATCTTTAACTTGAACTTTGTTTTTTATTCTTGGATTTGTCCTGTTTGGTGCTCTTTCATTTTTTTGCAAGGACTTTGTTTTATGGTTTTTTGTTGGAAGGATTTTTCTCTTCCATCTATTGGACTATTCTTGTTCGGATTTCCATCCGGATTCCAGAGGACCATTTACAAGAGACTGTTCCTGGTGCAGGGGTGAGACCAGTCCAATACTGAAGGATTTTATTCACTTTGTGAATCTCTGTTTTTGTTTTTGAAGAGACTTTGTCCTAAGCCACCGTTTACCTCTCTTGTTATGTTTTTTAAATATATTTTATGTTCTTTGTATATTCTCTACAGTGCTTAGTGTATGCTTAATGTATCTAAAGGTCTGTAGCTTGTACATATGTATATAAATACATTTGTGGTAAGGTACTTGGGGGGGCAATATACTATGGGATATCACCTTATCTGCTTCATGTGGCCTTATTTTCTATAACTCTGGCAATACTCCCTAAGTACCAGGAGATTGTTACAACAACCTTTGGCACTTAGAGATTTGTTTCAACTCAGCCTTCATTATTAATGTGAGCTTCCCTACCAGGAATAAGTAACTCTAAGTATAATAGAATAAAGTAAGACAATCAACTCAATTGTTGTTAAATTAGAGTCCTGCACTGGCACAGACTGGAAGGGCCAATAAAACCTTCTGTATTCGGCTGCTATTAGTTTTAAAGTTTATGGCCATTGTACAGTTGTGCCATGTTATTTCCAATTTCCAAGTGTGTCAGCGAGTCCTCTCTCTCTCTCTCTCTCTCTCTCTCAGCGCTCAGTGCCCTGCCCCTGGTGCAGCAGCTGCTGTGTGTGGTCCAGAGCAGCAGCTCTGCGGAGAGAGAGACGGACGACACTGACTTCAGACTGCTGTACCACGGTGATCGGCTCACGGCGCCACGGCACTCAGCACCTCGGACTGCTGTTAGTACTGTCGTTGTTGTGTTGTGGAGAGTGGTGTCTCACAGCTGCGTGCTGCTCTGTGTGCAGTGGCTAACCTGGCTGTCAGGCTGAAGCCGTCCCACTCTGAGGCCCTGCGGCCTGCGCTCAACTCCCTGTACTGCAGCCTGGCTCTGTCCCCCGAGCCCTGCGCCAACAGAGGTGAGAGAGAGATGCAGAGATACTCAGAGAGATGCACACAGACTGTTGGGGTAAAATTGCCCCCTGTGTATTGTATATACCCAGTGTATAATACTCTGCATGTTGGGAGAACAGAGTACAAGGATTTTTATATGACCTATATTATGTAGGCATAGTGATTATTTAACCTACTGTAACCATGTAACTCATTGTATTGTATTCTTATTGTAGGATTAGTTTAGACCAGACGCTGCAGATTTGACATTGACATATCTCACTGGAAATGTTGCCGTGGCCGGGGGGCTGAAACTTGTCATTATTGCAAAAATAACATACTCGCGCATAACTGTGTTTCTGTGAAAGTCTAGAGACTTGAACCCACGGCCGTCCCCTCGTCTCTATCTTGGAAATGTCAAACCACAAACTCCCTATATTTATATTATGTTTTGAGGAACAGCTCAGAGCTGACAACATAAACAATATACATGCTGCTCTTCAGACAAACCAGCAATAAGATAGCGTCCCACGTCATCTAGCGCTAGGCAAACCGTGCAGATATGTCAACCGAAACTGTCGAGTGTGTTAGGGGTTATGATATTGGACACATTCCATGTCTGCCTAGCAACTAGATCTGTATATGATATGTCCTGCCCCGCAACTCTGACTTCTGACATGTATAAAACTGTGTGGTGTTGCAAAAATAAACTGAAGACAAACGATCTGGCATTGTGTTGGTGACTTTTTTGTTCCCGAGCTCGTCTCCTGCGGAGGATCCACCATCCTGCACTGACGGCGCTGGGTTATCCTAGTCCAGGGGTTTTCCTAGCCCAGCGAACCTGAAGGGTTTACTTCTGGTGAAGTGGTTGTACCTTAACAATTTGGGGGCTCGTCCGGGATACATTTGGTGAGTAGTCTCTTTTTGCCTTTGTTCTGTACCCTAAGAACTGCTCGCTACTTGTATCCAAAACGTGATGGACTAGAGGGCTGTTCCAGTTAGGCAGTAGACTCTAAATGCCCTAGTTCTGTGACTTAAGAGCTGCTGACTGACTGATGTATATTGGACTAGAAGGCTGTTACAATTAGGTAATAGGTTAGTAAGTAGACTCTATGCAGGCTAAGATCAATGTGTCCTTCTCTTTAGCACAAAGCATTGACGCTGTAAAGGAAGGCAGCTCTGTGGGTAGACTAGTTCCTGATGAGCACAAAAATCCAACCTGCAAAATGAAACCGATTCTTGTGGATCCGAAGCCACATTTGTGCCTCTTTGCGATAAGAGACATTTTCCCTGATGAAGAAATCACTTTTAGCTATGGAGAGATGAATTGGCCCCGGAGAGAAAAGGTATGTGAATGACTGTATTAGTATGAAATACAATACTTTTGCAGTCAACCTGACAAGTGTAGAAATGTCCCCACGCAGCAGGACAAGCGTGTAAAGTCCTGCTATACAAGAATCTACAGACATGCATGTTTAACTTGTGAAAATGAGCCTCATTTTAACTGGGCTGAGGAATGTGTGGCTGCTGTTGCAGACTTGCTGGAGTCAGAGGAGGCCCTTCGGAATCAGGGTTGAAAACCACTGCAGGCTATCATAGAAAAAGCTTAATTTCGAAGGATGTTCTGCAGGGTATGATTAAGTCACTTTGAGTGGCTAACTTACGGATAGTGTCATGTTTGGACAGCAGAACTTGTTAACTTGCAAACCGCAACAAAATGGTCTGAAGCTTTCACTTTGAAACAGTTCAAATACTTATTATGGGGCCAAGCAACACATTTGCTGGAAGCCTTTTGTTATTGTTTAGATTTTATTTTCTATTCCTCCAAAACGCATCTTCTCTGAAAATAATGATGCATAGGATGTGTGACCTGCTGTATAAAGTTGTGTTCAGGTTTGTTCAAGAAAAGTGCATTGTTTATATCGTTTGGCCATGTTGGATTGGTCAGAAATAATTTGTGTGCAGTGTAATATATTTTTGTTAAGTAACAGTGTACAAGCAAACTCTCAGTTGAAAATAATTCCTTCTGAAGTTTTTTATTTTATTATTATTTATTTTTATGGTTGAGTTTTAAGGAGACACTTCTTAGTAGATTTGTGTTCAGTGCAGAACCTTGTAAATCCAATGTCATAAAAAACAAACAAATGAAAAACAATATAGGCAGTCACAGTAACTTGTCAGCTTAAACTGGCTTGGTCAAGCTGCCTCCCTTCTTGAGCTTAAGTTGCTTGACTGGTATACTGGTTTTTCCAGTTTTTCCTCTTTTTTTTCTGGGAGCAACACAGGTGCTTTTGAGTGTTGCTCTATAGCCTGCGGGGGTGACTTCAGGATCTCTAGGTAGCATACTGTTTTAGGCAGGCTCCTTTTTGTGTTTTTCAAGAGACGCGGAGCGAGAGTGAAGTGGGTTTTTGTTATGGCCTGTTTTTGACTACACTATATCCCTACTTTGACAATAGACTCCTTCTTTGATGCATAGGTCTTTATTTCTGCCTGTGATTCTTTAACTTGAACTTTGTTTTTTATTCTTGGATTTGTCCTGTTTGGTGCTCTTTCATTTTTTTGCAAGGACTTTGTTTTATGGTTTTTTGTTGGAAGGATTTTTCTCTTCCATCTATTGGACTATTCTTGTTCGGATTTCCATCCGATTCCAGAGGACCATTTACAAGAGACTGTTCCTGGTGCAGGGGTGAGACCAGTCCAATACTGAAGGATTTTATTCACTTTGTGAATCTCTGTTTTTGTTTTTGAAGAGACTTTGTCCTAAGCCACCGTTTACCTCTCTTGTTATGTTTTTTAAATATATTTTATGTTCTTTGTATATTCTCTACAGTGCTTAGTGTATGCTTAATGTATCTAAAGGTCTGTAGCTTGTACATATGTATATAAATACATTTGTGGTAAGGTACTTGGGGGGGCAATATACTATGGGATATCACCTTATCTGCTTCATTTGGCCTTATTTTCTATAACTCTGGCAATACTCCCTAAGTACCAGGAGATTGTTACAACAACCTTTGGCACTTAGAGATTTGTTTCAACTCAGCCTTCATTATTAATGTGAGCTTCCCTACCAGGAATAAGTAACTCTAAGTATAATAGAATAAAGTAAGACAATCAACTCAATTGTTGTTAAATTAGAGTCCTGCACTGGCACAGACTGGAAGGGCCAATAAAACCTTCTGTATTCGGCTGCTATTAGTTTTAAAGTTTATGGCCATTGTACAGTTGTGCCATGTTATTTCCAATTTCCAAGTGTGTCAGCGAGTCCTCTCTCTCTCTCTCTCAGCGCTCAGTGCCCTGCCCCTGGTGCAGCAGCTGCTGTGTGTGGTCCAGAGCAGCGGGTCTGCGGAGAGAGACGGACGACACTGACTTCAGACTGCTGTACCACGGTGATCGGCTCACGGCGCCACGGCACTCAGCACCTCGGACTGCTGTTAGTACTGTCGTTGTTGTGTTGTGGAGAGTGGTGTCTCACAGCTGCGTGCTGCTCTGTGTGCAGTGGCTAACCTGGCTGTCAGGCTGAAGCCGTCCCACTCTGAGGCCCTGCAGCCTGCGCTCAACTCCCTGTACTGCAGCCTGGCTCTGTCCCCCGAGCCCTGCGCCAACAGAGGTGAGAGAGAGATGCAGAGATACTCAGAGACATGCACACAGACACACAGACTGTTGGGGTAAAATTGCCCCCTGTGTATTGTATATACCCAGTGTATAATATTCTGCATGTTGGGAGAACAGAGTACAAGGATTTTTATATGACCTATATTATGTAGGCATAGTGATTATTTAACCTACTGTAACCATGTAACTCATTGTATTGTATTCTTATTGTAGGATTAGTTTAGACCAGACGCTGCAGATTTGACATTGACATATCTCACTGGAAATGTTGCCGTGGCTGGGGGGCTGAAACTTGTCAGTATTGAAAAAATAACATACTCGCGCATAACTGTGTTTCTGTGAAAGTCTAGACACTTGAACCCACGGCCGTCCCCTCGTCTCTATCTTGGAAATGTCAAACCACAAACTCCCTATATTTATATTATGTTTTGAGAAACAGCTCAGAGCTGACAACATAAACAATATACATGCTGCTCTTCAGACAAACCAGCAATAAGATAGCGTCCCACGTCATCTAGCGCTAGGCAAACCGTGCAGATATGTCAACCGAAACTGTCGAGTGTGTTAGGGGTTATGATATTGGACACATTCCATGTCTGTCTAGCAACTAGATCTGTATATGATATGTCCTGCCCCAGAACTCTGACTTCTGACATGTATAAAACTGTGTGGTGTTGCAAAAATAAACTGAAGACAAACGATCTGGCATTGTGTTGGTGACTTTTTTGTTCCCGAGCTCGTCTCCTGCGGAGGATCCACCATCCTGCACTGACGGCGCTGGGTTATCCTAGTCCAGGGAACCTGAAGGGTTTACTTCTGGTGAAGTGGTTGTACCTTAACACAGACACGTGTCCTTTTGTCATAAGATGAGCTACAATCTCTACCTCTCTCCAGCCGTGTCCATGCTGCTGTGTAACATAGCTCTGATAGTGCTGCTGCTGTCCCCTGTGTATATGTATTGTGTCAGTGAAGGTATAAAGTGGTGTGTGTCAAGGCTTACTAGAAGTGTACTTAAGAAAGATAAGGTGAAGCCAAGGCTCGGGCCAGAAGCTAGTTTGAGGTGTGTTTGTTATTTGCCATGAGCATGTTGGAGACAGTGTGAAAGAGTATGAGTGAAGTGTGTGCTCCCTAATCCATGTATTGAGGCATGAAGTATGAATGGTGCATATAAATAAAGCTGTGTGTCGGCCACAAGAGCGTCCCTCATGAGAATAGGGTGTGTGTGTGTGTGTGTGTGTGTGTGTCTGTCTGAGGCTTTCCTGTTTGACTTTCATACGGTGGTATGTGATCATTGACAAAGATTTCAATCTCTTTAAGTCATTAACGTTAGCATAAAAAGTAATAATGGCGAACTCTGTTTGCAATATTGGTCTGTTGTAAACATTATTAGCTCATTATGACGTTATTTCGAAGCCCCAAACTGATCACACATCAGATGCGCCGCTATTGATCAACACTAAACCCACCAGAGCTGTGTTTTGTACGGCTTTGTAATACAACTCGTAATTGTGAAAGATTGCATAAGTCTGCTAATATATGTGCATACCGATGTATACACCCGTTTACACACTTTGTTGCGTACAGTTTATTTTAGTCGTGTTTTGTAGGCTGCATTTTGCTTGTATAGTCGTGTTTATGTATATGAGCTCGTTTAAAAACAAAATAAATTCAAACAGTGTTCAATTTCCAATGTAAATGCTGTGTTTCTGCCCTGAAAATGTTGGCTGTGATGCTCATATGAAAAACTATGAAGTTTTATCCAACTCTGTTTCTCATTTTCGTCACACATCGCACATTATGCGGTGATTGTATGCAGTACGAAATGCCGGCGGTAGTGTGCAGTGAGAAAATAGCACTACCTTTTTATTGCGATGACAGCCGTGCCGTCTTTAGTTTGATCACAAGCTGCTGCTCATTGCGCTTCATCAAAGCACTGGCGATCAGTCCTGCAGTCTCTCTTTCCCAGAGCACTTCTCTGGGCTGTTTTTCACTCAGCTCGTCCCGGAGGAAACTGAGTTCATTTCAAATGGAGAATAACCCACTGGTTTAGAGCAATGCGAGCACTGCTTGCTCAAGGCAGACACACTGATCAGTTGGTATGTGCACTTCATGGCTAAACTTGATCGATAATGTCTTACTTCAGGCTAAGATCAATGTGTCCTTCTCTTTAGCACAAAGCATTGACGCTGCAAAGGAAGGCAGCTCTGTGGGTAGACTAGTTCCTGATGAGCACAAAAATCCAACCTGCAAAATGAAACCGATTCTTGTGGATCCGAAGCCACATTTGTGCCTCTTTGCGATAAGAGACATTTTCCCTGATGAAGAAATCACTTTTAGCTACGGAGAGATGAATTGGCCCCGGAGAGAAAAGGTATGTGAATGACTGTATTAGTATGAAATACAATACTTTTGCAGTCAACCTGACAAGTGTAGAAATGTCCCCACGCAGCAGGACAAGCGTGTAAAGTCCTGCTATACAAGACTCTACAGACATGCATGTTTAACTTGTGAAAATGAGCCTCATTTTAACTGGGCTGAGGAATGTGTGGCTGCTGTTGCAGACTTGCTGGAGTCAGAGGAGGCCCTTCGGGATCAGGGTTGAAAACCACTGCAGGCTATCATAGAAAAAGCTTAATTTCGAAGGATGTTCTTCAGGGTATGATTAAGTCACTTTCAGTGGCTAATTTACGGATAGTGTCATGTTTGGACAGCAGAACTTGTTAACTTGCAAACCGCAACAAAATGGTCTGAACTTTCACTTTGAAACAGTTCAAATACTTATTATGGGGCCAAGCAACACATTTGCTGGAAGCCTTTTGTTATTGTTTAGGTTTTATTTTCTATTCCTCCAAAACGCATCTTCTCTGAAAATAATGATGCATAGGATGTGTGACCTGCTGTATAAAGTTGTGTTCAGGTTTGTTCAAGAAAAGTGCATTGTTTATATCGTTTGGCCATGTTGGATTGGTCAGAAATAATTTGTGTGCAGTGTAATATATTTTTGTTAAGTAACAGTGTACAAGCAAACTCTCAGTTGAAAATAATTCCTTCTGAAGTTTTTTATTTTATTATTATTTTATTTTTATGGTTGAGTTTTAAGGAGACACTTCTTAGTAGATTTGTGTTCAGTGCAGAACCTTGTAACTCCAATGTCATAAAAAACAAACAAATGAAAAACAATATAGGCAGTCACAGTAACTTGTCAGCTTAAACTGGCTTGGTCAAGCTGCCTCCCTTCTTGAGCTTAAGTTGCTTGACTGGTATACTGGTTTTTCCAGTTTTTCCTCTTTTTTTTCTGGGAGCAACACAGGTGCTTTTGAGTGTTGCTCTATAGCCTGCGGGGGTGACTTCAGGATCTCTAGGTAGCACACTGTTTTAGGCAGGCTCCTTTTTGTGTTTTTCGAGAGACGCGGAGCGAGAGTGAAGTGGGTTTTTGTTATGGCCTGTTTTTGACTACACTATATCCCTACTTTGACAATAGACTCCTTCTTTGATGCATAGGTCTTTATTTCTGCCTGTGATTCTTTAACTTGAACTTTGTTTTTTATTCTTGGATTTGTCCTGTTTGGTGCTCTTTCATTTTTTTGCAAGGACTTTGTTTTATGGTTTTTTGTTGGAAGGATTTTTCTCTTCCATCTATTGGACTATTCTTGTTCGGATTTCCATCCGGATTCCAGAGGACCATTTACAAGAGACTGTTCCTGGTGCAGGGGTGAGACCAGTCCAATACTGAAGGAATTTATTCACTTTGTGAATCTCTGTTTTTGTTTTTGAAGAGACTTTGTCCTAAGCCACCGTTTACCTCTCTTGTTATGTTTTTTAAATATATTTTATGTTCTTTGTATATTCTCTACAGTGCTTAGTGTATGCTTAATGTATCTAAAGGTCTGTAGCTTGTACATATGTATATAAATACATTTGTGGTAAGGTACTTGGGGGGGCAATATACTATGGGATATCACCTTATCTGCTTCATGTGGCCTTATTTTCTATAACTCTGGCAATACTCCCTAAGTACCAGGAGATTGTTACAACAACCTTTGGCACTTAGAGATTTGTTTCAACTCAGCCTTCATTATTAATGTGAGCTTCCCTACCAGGAATAAGTAACTCTAAGTATAATAGAATAAAGTAAGACAATCAACTCAATTGTTGTTAAATTAGAGTCCTGCACTGGCACAGACTGGAAGGGCCAATAAAACCTTCTGTATTCGGCTGCTATTAGTTTTAAAGTTTATGGCCATTGTACAGTTGTGCCATGTTATTTCCAATTTCCAAGTGTGTCAGCGAGTCCTCTCTCTCTCTCTCAGCGCTCAGTGCCCTGCCCCTGGTGCAGCAGCTGCTGTGTGTGGTCCAGAGCAGCGGCTCTGCGGAGAGAGAGACGGACGACACTGACTTCAGACTGCTGTACCACGGTGATCGGCTCACGGCGCCACGGCACTCAGCACCTCGGACTGCTGTTAGTACTGTCGTTGTTGTGTTGTGGAGAGTGGTGTCTCACAGCTGCGTGCTGCTCTGTGTGCAGTGGCTAACCTAGCTGTCAGGCTGAAGCCGTCCCACTCTGAGGCCCTGCGGCCTGCGCTCAACTCCCTGTACTGCAGCCTGGCTCTGTCCCCCGAGCCCTGCGCCAACAGAGGTGAGAGAGAGATGCAGAGATACTCAGAGAGATGCACACAGACACACAGACTGTTGGGGTAAAATTGCCCCCTGTGTATTGTATATACCCAGTGTATAATACTCTGCATGTTGGGAGAACAGAGTACAAGGATTTTTATATGACCTATATTATGTAGGCATAGTGATTATTTAACCTACTGTAACCATGTAACTCATTGTATTGTATTCTTATTGTAGGATTAGTTTAGACCAGACGCTGCAGATTTGACATTGACATATCTCACTGGAAATGTTGCCGTGGCCGGGGGGCTGAAACTTGTCAGTATTGAAAAAATAACATACTCGCGCATAACTGTGTTTCTGTGAAAGTCTAGACACTTGAACCCACGGCCGTCCCCTCGTCTCTATCTTGGAAATGTCAAACCACAAACTCCCTATATTTATATTATGTTTTGAGGAACAGCTCAGAGCTGACAACATAAACAATATACATGCTGCTCTTCAGACAAACCAGCAATAAGATAGCGTCCCACGTCATCTAGCGCTAGGCAAACCGTGCAGATATGTCAACCGAAACTGTCGAGTGTGTTAGGGGTTATGATATTGGACACATTCCATGTCTGCCTAGCAACTAGATCTGTATATGATATGTCCTGCCCCGCAACTCTGACTTCTGACATGTATAAAACTGTGTGGTGTTGCAAAAATAAACTGAAGACAAACGATCTGGCATTGTGTTGGTGACTTTTTTGTTCCCGAGCTCGTCTCTTGCAGAGGATCCACCATCCTGCACTGACGGCGCTGGGTTATCCTAGTCCAGGGGTTTTCCTAGCCCAGCGAACCTGAAGGGATTACTTCTGGTGAAGTGGTTGTACCTTAACAATTTGGGGGCTCGTCCGGGATACATTTGGTGAGTAGTCTCTTTTTGCCTTTGTTCTGTACCCTAAGAACTGCTCGCTACTTGTATCCAAAACGTGATGGACTAGAGGGCTGTTCCAGTTAGGCAGTAGACTCTAAATGCCCTAGTTCTGTGACTTAAGAGCTGCTGACTGACTGATGTATATTGGACTAGAAGGCTGTTACAATTAGGTAATAGGTTAGTAAGTAGACTCTATGCAGGCTAAGATGAATATGTCCTTCTCTTTAGCACAAAGCATTGACGCTGCAAAGGAAGGCAGCTCTGTGGGTAGACTAGTTCCTGATGAGCACAAAAATCCAACCTGCAAAGTGAAACCAATTCTTGTGGATCCCAAGCCACATTTGTGCCTCTTTGCGATAAGAGACATTTTCCCTGATGAAGAAATCACTTTTAGCTATGGAGAGATGAATTGGCCCCGGAGAGAAAAGGTATGTGAATGACTGTATTAGTATGAAATACAATACTTTTGCAGTCAACCTGACAAGTGTAGAAATGTCCCCACGTAGCAGGAGAAACGTGTAAAGTCCTGCTATACAAGAATCTACAGACATGCATGTTTAACTTGTGAAAATGAGCCTCATTTTAACTGGGCTGAGGAATGTGTGGCTGCTGTTGCAGACTTGCTGGTGTCAGAGGAGGCCCTTCGGGATCAGGGTTGAAAACCACTGCAGGCTATCATAGAAAAAGCTTAATTTCGAAGGATGTTCTGCAGGGTATGATTAAGTCACTTTGAGTGGCTAACTTACGGATAGTGTCATGTTTGGACAGCAGAACTTGTTAACTTGCAAACCGCAACAAAATGGTCTGAAGCTTTCACTTTGAAACAGTTCAAATACTTATTATGGGGCCAAGCAACACATTTGCTGGAAGCCTTTTGTTATTGTTTAGATTTTATTTTCTATTCCTCCAAAACGCATCTTCTCTGAAAATAATGATGCATAGGATGTGTGACCTGCTGTATAAAGTTGTGTTCAGGTTTGTTCAAGAAAAGTGCATTGTTTATATCGTTTGGCCATGTTGGATTGGTCAAAAATAATTTGTGTGCAGTGTAATATATTTTTGTTAAGTAACAGTGTACAAGCAAACTCTCAGTTGAAAATAATTCCTTCTGAAGTTTTTTATTTTATTATTATTTTAT
Organism: Amia ocellicauda; assembly: GCF_036373705.1. NCBI lineage: Eukaryota > Metazoa > Chordata > Actinopteri > Amiiformes > Amiidae > Amia > Amia ocellicauda. Next base: position 3,477,016 of record NC_089868.1, read on the forward strand.
TTTTATGGTTGAGTTTTAAGGAGACACTTCTTAGTAGATTTGTGTTCAGTGCAGAACCTTGTAACTCCAATGTCATAAAAAACAAACAAATGAAAAACAATATAGGCAGTCACAGTAACTTGTCAGCTTAAACTGGCTTGGTCAAGCTGCCTCCCTTCTTGAGCTTAAGTTGCTTGACTGGTATACTGGTTTTTCCAGTTTTTCCTCTTTTTTTTTCTGGGAGCAACACAGGTGCTTTTGAGTGTTGCTCTATAGCCTGCGGGGGTGACTTCAGGATCTCTAGGTAGCATACTGTTTTAGGCAGGCTCCTTTTTGTGTTTTTCGAGAGACGCGGAGCGAGAGTGAAGTGGGTTTTTGTTATGGCCTGTTTTTGACTACACTATATCCCTACTTTGACAATAGACTCCTTCTTTGATGCATAGGTCTTTATTTCTGCCTGTGATTCTTTAACTTGAACTTTGTTTTTTATTCTTGGATTTGTCCTGTTTGGTGCTCTTTCATTTTTTTGCAAGGACTTTGTTTTATGGTTTTTTGTTGGAAGGATTTTTCTCTTCCATCTATTGGACTATTCTTGTTTGGATTTCCATCCGGATTCCAGAGGACCATTTACAAGAGACTGTTCCTGGTGCAGGGGTGAGACCAGTCCAATACTGAAGGATTTTATTCACTTTGTGAATCTCTGTTTTTGTTTTTGAAGAGACTTTGTCCTAAGCCACCGTTTACCTCTCTTGTTATGTTTTTTAAATATATTTTATGTTCTTTGTATATTCTCTACAGTGCTTAGTGTATGCTTAATGTATCTAAAGGTCTGTAGCTTGTACATATGTATATAAATACATTTGTGGTAAGGTACTTGGGGGGGCAATATACTATGGGATATCACCTTATCTGCTTCATTTGGCCTTATTTTCTATAACTCTGGCAATACTCCCTAAGTACCAGGAGATTGTTACAACAACCTTTGGCACTTAGAGATTTGTTTCAACTCAGCCTTCATTATTAATGTGAGCTTCCCTACCAGGAATAAGTAACTCTAAGTATAATAGAATAAAGTAAGACAATCAACTCAATTGTTGTTAAATTAGAGTCCTGCACTGGCACAGACTGGAAGGGCCAATAAAACCTTCTGTATTCGGCTGCTATTAGTTTTAAAGTTTATGGCCATTGTACAGTTGTGCCATGTTATTTCCAATTTCCAAGTGTGTCAGAGAGTCCTCTCTCTCTCTCTCAGCGCTCAGTGCCCTGCCCCTGGTGCAGCAGCTGCTGTGTGTGGTCCAGAGCAGCGGCTCTGCGGAGAGAGAGACGGACGACACTGACTTCAGACTGCTGTACCACGGTGAGCGGCTCACGGCGCCACGGCACTCAGCACCTCGGACTGCTGTTAGTACTGTCGTTGTTGTGTTGTGGAGAGTGGTGTCTCACAGCTGCGTGCTGCTCTGTGTGCAGTGGCTAACCTGGCTGTCAGGCTGAAGCCGTCCCACTCTGAGGCCCTGCGGCCTGCGCTCAACTCCCTGTACTGCAGCCTGGCTCTGTCTCCCGAGCCCTGCGCCAACAGAGGTGAGAGAGAGATGCAGAGATACTCAGAGAGATGCACACAGACACACAGACTGTTGGGGTAAAATTGCCCCCTGTGTATTGTATATACCCAGTGTATAATACTCTGCATGTTGGGAGAACAGAGTACAAGGATTTTTATATGACCTATATTATGTAGGCATAGTGATTATTTAACCTACTGTAACCATGTAACTCATTGTATTGTATTCTTATTGTAGGATTAGTTTAGACCAGACGCTGCAGATTTGACATTGACATATCTCACTGGAAATGTTGCCGTGGCCGGGGGGCTGAAACTTGTCAGTATTGAAAAAATAACATACTCGCACATAACTGTGTTTCTGTGAAAGTCTAGAGACTTGAACCCACGGCCGTCCCCTCGTCTCTATCTTGGAAATGTCAAACCACAAACTCCCTATATTTATATTATGTTTTGAGGAACAGCTCAGAGCTGACAACATAAACAATATACATGCTGCTCTTCAGACAAACCAGCAATAAGATAGCGTCCCACGTCATCTAGCGCTAGGCAAACCGTGCAGATATGTCAACCGAAACTGTCGAGTGTGTTAGGGGTTATGATATTGGACACATTCCATGTCTGCCTAGCAACTAGATCTGTATATGATATGTCCTGCCCCGCAACTCTGACTTCTGACATGTATAAAACTGTGTGGTGTTGCAAAAATAAACTGAAGACAAACGATCTGGCATTGTGTTGGTGACTTTTTTGTTCCCGAGCTCGTCTCTTGCAGAGGATCCACCATCCTGCACTGACGGCGCTGGGTTATCCTAGTCCAGGGGTTTTCCTAGCCCAGCGAACCTGAAGGGTTTACTTCTGGTGAAGTGGTTGTACCTTAACAATTTGGGGGCTCGTCCGGGATACATTTGGTGAGTAGTCTCTTTTTGCCTTTGTTCTGTACCCTAAGAACTGCTCGCTACTTGTATCCAAAACGTGATGGACTAGAGGGCTGTTCCAGTTAGGCAGTAGACTCTAAATGCCCTAGTTCTGTGACTTAAGAGCTGCTGACTGACTGATGTATATTGGACTAGAAGGCTGTTACAATTAGGTAATAGGTTAGTAAGTAGACTCTATGCAGGCTAAGATGAATATGTCCTTCTCTTTAGCACAAGGCATTGACGCTGCAAAGGAAGGCAGCTCTGTGGGTAGACTAGTTCCTGATGAGCACAAAAATCCAACCTGCAAAATGAAACCAATTCTTGTGGATCCGAAGTCATATTTGTGCCTCTTTGCGATAAGAGACATTTTCCCTGATGAAGAAATCACTTTTAGCTATGGAGAGATGAATTGGCCCCGGAGAGAAAAGGTATGTGAATGACTGTATTAGTATGAAATACAATACTTTTGCAGTCAACCTGACAAGTGTAGAAATGTCCCCACGCAGAAGGACAAGCGTGTAAAGTCCTGCTATACAAGAATCTACAGACATGCATGTTTAACTTGTGAAAATGAGCCTCATTTTAACTGGGCTGAGGAATGTGTGGCTGCTGTTGCAGACTTGCTGGAGTCAGAGGAGGCCCTTCGGGATCAGGGTTGAAAACCACTGCAGGCTATCATAGAAAAAGCTTAATTTCGAAGGATGTTCTGCAGGGTATGATTAAGTCACTTTGAGTGGCTAACTTACGGATAGTGTCATGTTTGGACAGCAGAACTTGTTAACTTGCAAACCGCAACAAAATGGTCTGAAGCTTTCACTTTGAAACAGTTCAAATACTAATTATGGGGCCAAGCAACACATTTGCTGGAAGCCTTTTGTTATTGTTTAGGTTTTATTTTCTATTCCTCCAAAACGCATCTTCTCTGAAAATAATGATGCATAGGATGTGTGACCTGCTGTATAAAGTTGTGTTCAGGTTTGTTCAAGAAAAGTGCATTGTTTATATCGTTTGGCCATGTTGGATTGGTCAGAAATAATTTGTGTGCAGTGTAATATATTTTTGTTAAGTAACAGTGTACAAGCAAACTCTCAGTTGAAAATAATTCCTTCTGAAGTTTTTTATTTTATTATTATTTATTTTTATGGTTGAGTTTTAAGGAGACACTTCTTAGTAGATTTGTGTTCAGTGCAGAACCTTGTAACTCCAATGTCATAAAAAACAAACAAATGAAAAACAATATAGGCAGTCACAGTAACTTGTCAGCTTAAACTGGCTTGGTCAAGCTGCCTCCCTTCTTGAGCTTAAGTTGCTTGACTGGTATACTGGTTTTTCCAGTTTTTCCTCTTTTTTTTCTGGGAGCAACACAGGTGCTTTTGAGTGTTGCTCTATAGCCTGCGGGGGTGACTTCAGGATCTCTAGGTAGCACACTGTTTTAGGCAGGCTCCTTTTTGTGTTTTTCGAGAGACGCGGAGCGAGAGTGAAGTGGGTTTTTGTTATGGCCTGTTTTTGACTACACTATATCCCTACTTTGACAATAGACTCCTTCTTTGATGCATAGGTCTTTATTTCTGCCTGTGATTCTTTAACTTGAACTTTGTTTTTTATTCTTGGATTTGTCCTGTTTGGTGCTCTTTCATTTTTTTGCAAGGACTTTGTTTTATGGTTTTTTGTTGGAAGGATTTTTCTCTTCCATCTATTGGACTATTCTTGTTCGGATTTCCATCCGGATTCCAGAGGACCATTTACAAGAGACTGTTCCTGGTGCAGGGGTGAGACCAGTCCAATACTGAAGGATTTTATTCACTTTGTGAATCTCTGTTTTTGTTTTTGAAGAGACTTTGTCCTAAGCCACCGTTTACCTCTCTTGTTATGTTTTTTAAATATATTTTATGTTCTTTGTATATTCTCTACAGTGCTTCAGTGTATGTTTAATGTATCTAAAGGTCTGTAGCTTGTACATATGTATATAAATACATTTGTGGTAAGGTACTTGGGGGGGCAATATACTATGGGATATCACCTTATCTGCTTCATTTGGCCTTATTTTCTATAACTCTGGCAATACTCCCTAAGTACCAGGAGATTGTTACAACAACCTTTGGCACTTAGAGATTTGTTTCAACTCAGCCTTCATTATTAATGTGAGCTTCCCTACCAGGAATAAGTAACTCTAAGTATAATAGCATAAAGTAAGACAATCAACTCAATTGTTGTTAAATTAGAGTCCTGCACTGGCACAGACTGGAAGGGCCAATAAAACCTTCTGTATTCGGCTGCTATTAGTTTTAAAGTTTATGGCCATTGTACAGTTGTGCCATGTTATTTCCAATTTCCAAGTGTGTCAGCGAGTCCTCTCTCTCTCTCTCAGCGCTCAGTGCTCTGCCCCTGGTGCAGCAGCTGCTGTGTGTGGTCCAGAGCAGCGGCTCTGCGGAGAGAGAGACGGACGACACTGACTTCAGACTGCTGTACCACGGTGAGCGGCTCACGTCGCCACGGCACTCAGCACCTCGGACTGCTGTTAGTACTGTCGTTGTTGTGTTGTGGAGAGTGGTGTCTCACAGCTGCGTGCTGCTCTGTGTGCAGTGGCTAACCTGGCTGTCAGGCTGAAGCCGTCCCACTCTGGGGCCCTGCAGCCTGCGCTCAACTCCCTGTACTGCAGCCTGGCTCTGTCTCCCGAGCCCTGCGCCAACAGAGGTGAGAGAGAGATGCAGAGATACTCAGAGAGATGCACACAGACACACAGACTGTTGGGGTAAAATTGCCCCGTGTATTGTATATACCCAGTGTATAATACTCTGCATGTTGGGAGAACAGAGTACAAGGATTTTTATATGACCTATATTATGTAGGCATAGTGATTATTTAACCTACTGTAACCATGTAACTCATTGTATTGTATTCTTATTGTAGGATTAGTTTAGACCAGACGCTGCAGATTTGACATTGACATATCTCACTGGAAATGTTGCCGTGGCCGGGGGGCTGAAACTTGTCAGTATTGAAAAAATAACATACTCGCGCATAACTGTGTTTCTGTGAAAGTCTAGAGACTTGAACCCACGGCCGTCCCCTCGTCTCTATCTTGGAAATGTCAAACCACAAACTCCCTATATTTATATTATGTTTTGAGGAACAGCTCAGAGCTGACAACATAAACAATATACATGCTGCTCTTCAGACAAACCAGCAATAAGATAGCGTCCCACGTCATCTAGCGCTAGGCAAACCGTGCAGATATGTCAACCGAAACTGTCGAGTGTGTTAGGGGTTATGATATTGGACACATTCCATGTCTGCCTAGCAACTAGATCTGTATATGATATGTCCTGCCCCGCAACTCTGACTTCTGACATGTATAAAACTGTGTGGTGTTGCAAAAATAAACTGAAGACAAACGATCTGGCATTGTGTTGGTGACTTTTTTGTTCCCGAGCTCGTCTCTTGCAGAGGATCCACCATCCTGCACTGACGGCGCTGGGTTATCCTAGTCCAGGGAACCTGAAGGGTTTACTTCTGGTGAAGTGGTTGTACCTTAACACAGACACGTGTCCTTTTGTCATAAGATGAGCTACAATCTCTCCCTCTCTCCAGCCGTGTCCATGCTGCTGTGTAACATAGCTCTGATAGTGCTGCTGCTGTCCCCTGTGTATATGTATTGTGTCAGTGAAGGTATAAAGTGGTGTGTGTCAAGGATTACTAGAAGTGTACTTAAGAAAGATAAGGTGAAGCCAAGGCTCGGGCCAGAAGGTAGTTTGAGGTGTGTTTGTTATTTGCCATGAGCATGTTGGAGACAGTGTGAAAGAGTATGAGTGAAGTGTGTGCTCCCTAATCCATGTATTGAGGCATGAAGTATGAATGGTGCATATAAATAAAGCTGTGTGTCGGCCACAAGAGCGTCCCTCATGAGAATAGGGTGTGTTGTGATTGAGTTTGCTAGTGTTGTTAGCTGTGATGTATTTTTCCAAAAACAGAAGGGTCACTAACAGCCCAGCCTTTTGCAGTGCATGGGCCGGTCCCCTTCCGGGCTGGCTGGCCTTGTATGGTATAGAGAGCAAGCTCCTCCACTACTACTCTCCCCAGTAGTGGACAGCGACACGGGCTTCTATTTATGTGACGTAATACCGCTTGTCATTGGAATAAGGGTGGGGTGTCGTTTCCCATACTCCTTTGCAACTATTTGCACCAGAGAAGTGCACTTGGGTTCTGGGTCTCTTGCCCCTCACATTCACACGAGGAATCCTAGGAACGAAACATGTCATACCGTCTCTTTCATCTCATGTGTAGACATTGGAAACGTACGTGTTTGCTTCATTGTCCTAGAATCCTTTGCGCCACCGTATGCAAATTTATGGGCCCATGATTGGCTCCCTGACATTACCCACCCTGCGACTGTTGCAGCGCACAACAGTGACCACCAGGGGGAGCCCCATCAAAGCTCCATAATATGTGTGTGTGTGTGTGTGTGTGTGTGTGTGTGTGTGTCTGTGTCTGTCTGAGGCTTTCCTGTTTGACTTTCATACGGTGGTATGTGATCATTGACAAAGATTTCAATCTCTTTAAGTCATTAACGTTAGCATAAAAAGTAATAATGGCGAACTCTGTTTGCAATATTGGTCTGTTGTAAACATTATTAGCTCATTATGACGTTATTTCGAAGCCCCAAACTGATCACACATCAGATGCGCCGCTATTGATCAACACTAAACCCACCAGAGCTGTGTTTTGTACGGCTTTGTAATACAACTCGTAATTGTGAAAGATTGCATAAGTCTGCTAATATATGTGCATACCGATGTATACACCCGTTTACACACTTTGTTGCGTACAGTTTATTTTAGTCGTGTTTTGTAGGCTGCATTTTGCTTGTATAGTCGTGTTTATGTATATGAGCTCGTTTAAAAACAAAAGAAATTCAAACAGTGTTCAATTTCCAATGTAAATGCTGTGTTTCTGCCCTGAAAATGTTGGCTGTGATGCTCATATGAAAAACTATGAAGTTTTATCCAACTCTGTTTCTCATTTTCGTCACACATCGCACATTATGCGGTGATTGTATGCAGTACGAAATGCCGGCGGTAGTGTGCAGTGAGAAAATAGCACTACCTTTTTATTGCGATGACAGCCGTGCCGTCTTTAGTTTGATCACAAGCTGCTGCTCATTGCGCTTCATCAAAGCACTGGCGATCAGTCCTGCAGTCTCTCTTTCCCAGAGCACTTCTCTGGGCTGTTTTTCACTCAGCTCGTCCCGGAGGAAACTGAGTTCATTTCAAATGGAGAATAACCCACTGGTTTAGAGCAATGCGAGCACTGCTTGCTCAAGGCAGACACACTGATCAGTTGGTATGTGCACTTCATGGCTAAACTTGATCGATAATGTCTTACTTCAGGCTAAGATCAATGTGTCCTTCTCTTTAGCACAAAGCATTGACGCTGCAAAGGAAGGCAGCTCTGTGGGTAGACTAGTTCCTGATGAGCACAAAAATCCAACCTGCAAAATGAAACCGATTCTTGTGGATCCGAAGCCACATTTGTGCCTCATTTTCCCTGATGAAGAAATCACTTTTAGCTATGGAGAGATGAATTGGCCCCGGAGAGAAAAGGTATGTGAATGACTGTATTAGTATGAAATACAATACTTTTGCAGTCAACCTGACAAGTGTAGAAATGTCCCCACGCAGCAGGACAAGCGTGTAAAGTCCTGCTATACAAGAATCTACAGACATGCATGTTTAACTTGTGAAAATGAGCCTCATTTTAACTGGGCTGAGGAATGTGTGGCTGCTGTTGCAGACTTGCTGGAGTCAGAGGAGGCCCTTCGGGATCAGGGTTGAAAACCACTGCAGGCTATCATAGAAAAAGCTTAATTTCGAAGGATATGATTAAGACACTTTGAGTGGCTAACTTACGGATAGTGTCATGTTTGGACAGCAGAACTTGTTAACTTGCAAACTGCAACAAAATGGTCTGAAGCTTTCACTTTGAAACAGTTCAAATACTTATTATGGGGCCAAGCAACACATTTGCTGGAAGCCCTTTGTTATTGTTTAGGTTTAATTTTCTATTCCTCCAAAACGCATCTTCTCTGAAAATAATGATGCATAGGATGTGTGACCTGCTGTATAAAGTTGTGTTCAGGTTTGTTCAAGAAAAGTGCATTGTTTATATCGTTTGGCCATGTTGGATTGGTCAGAAATAATTTGTGTGCAGTGTAATATATTTTTGTTAAGTAACAGTGTACAAGCAAACTCTCAGTTGAAAATAATTCCTTCTGAAGTTTTTTATTTTATTATTATTTTATTTTTATGGTTGAGTTTTAAGGAGACACTTCTTAGTAGATTTGTGTTCAGTGCAGAACCTTGTAACTCCAATGTCATAAAAAACAAACAAATGAAAAACAATATAGGCAGTCACAGTAACTTGTCAGCTTAAACTGGCTTGGTCAAGCTGCCTCCCTTCTTGAGCTTAAGTTGCTTGACTGGTATACTGGTTTTTCCAGTTTTTCCTCTTTTTTTTCTGGGAGCAACACAGGTGCTTTTGAGTGTTGCTCTATAGCCTGCGGGGGTGACTTCAGGATCTCTAGGTAGCACACTGTTTTAGGCAGGCTCCTTTTTGTGTTTTTCGAGAGACGCGGAGCGAGAGTGAAGTGGGTTTTTGTTATGGCCTGTTTTTGACTACACTATATCCCTACTTTGACTATAGACTCCTTCTTTGATGCATAGGTCTTTATTTCTGCCTGTGAATCTTTAACTTGAACTTTGTTTTTTATTCTTGGATTTGTCCTGTTTGGTGCTCTTTCATTTTTTTGCAAGGACTTTGTTTTATGGTTTTTTGTTGGAAGGATTTTTCTCTTCCATCTATTGGACTATTCTTGTTCGGATTTCCATCCGGATTCCAGAGGACCATTTACAAGAGACTGTTCCTGGTGCAGGGGTGAGACCAGTCCAATACTGAAGGATTTTATTCACTTTGTGAATCTCTGTTTTTGTTTTTGAAGAGACTTTGTCCTAAGCCACCGTTTACCTCTCTTGTTATGTTTTTTAAATATATTTTATGTTCTTTGTATATTCTCTACAGTGCTTAGTGTATGCTTAATGTGTCTAAAGGTCTGTAGCTTGTACATATGTATATAAATACATTTGTGGTAAGGTACTTGGGGGGGCAATATACTATGGGATATCACCTTATCTGCTTCATTTGGCCTTATTTTCTATAACTCTGGCAATACTCCCTAAGTACCAGGAGATTGTTACAACAACCTTTGGCACTTAGAGATTTGTTTCAACTCAGCCTTCATTATTAATGTGAGCTTCCCTACCAGGAATAAGTAACTCTAAGTATAATAGAATAAAGTAAGACAATCAACTCAATTGTTGTTAAATTAGAGTCCTGCACTGGCACAGACTGGAAGGGCCAATAAAACCTTCTGTATTCGGCTGCTATTAGTTTTAAAGTTTATGGCCATTGTACAGTTGTGCCATGTTATTTCCAATTTCCAAGTGTGTCAGCGAGTCCTCTCTCTCTCTCTCAGCGCTCAGTGCCCTGCCCCTGGTGCAGCAGCTGCTGTGTGTGGTCCAGAGCAGCGGGTCTGCGGAGAGAGACGGACGACACTGACTTCAGACTGCTGTACCACGGTGATCGGCTCACGGCGCCACGGCACTCAGCACCTCGGACTGCTGTTAGTACTGTCGTTGTTGTGTTGTGGAGAGTGGTGTCTCACAGCTGCGTGCTGCTCTGTGTGCAGTGGCTAACCTGGCTGTCAGGCTGAAGCCGTCCCACTCTGAGGCCCTGCAGCCTGCGCTCAACTCCCTGTACTGCAGCCTGGCTCTGTCCCCCGAGCCCTGCGCCAACAGAGGTGAGAGAGAGATGCAGAGATACTCAGAGAGATGCACACAGACACACAGACTGTTGGGGTAAAATTGCCCCCTGTGTATTGTATATACCCAGTGTATAATACTCTGCATGTTGGGAGAACAGAGTACAAGGATTTTTATATGACCTATATTATGTAGGCATAGTGATTATTTAACCTACTGTAACCATGTAACTCATTGTATTGTATTCTTATTGTAGGATTAGTTTAGACCAGACGCTGCAGATTTGACATTGACATATCTCACTGGAAATGTTGCCGTGGCCGGGGGGCTGAAACTTGTCAGTATTGAAAAAATAACATACTCGCGCATAACTGTGTTTCTGTGAAAGTCTAGACACTTGAACCCACGGCCGTCCCCTCGTCTCTATCTTGGAAATGTCAAACCACAAACTCCCTATATTTATATTATGTTTTGAGGAACAGCTCAGAGCTGACAACATAAACAATATACATGCTGCTCTTCAGACAAACCAGCAATAAGATAGCGTCCCACGTCATCTAGCGCTAGGCAAACCGTGCAGATATGTCAACCGAAACTGTCGAGTGTGTTAGGGGTTATGATATTGGACACATTCCATGTCTGCCTAGCAACTAGATCTGTATATGATATGTCCTGCCCCGCAACTCTGACTTCTGACATGTATAAAACTGTGTGGTGTTGCAAAAATAAACTGAAGACAAACGATCTGGCATTGTGTTGGTGACTTTTTTGTTCCCGAGCTCGTCTCCTTCGGAGGATCCACCATCCTGCACTGACGGCGCTGGGTTATCCTAGTCCAGGGGTTTTCCTAGCCCAGCGAACCTGAAGGGTTTACTTCTGGTGAAGTGGTTGTACCTTAACAATTTGGGGGCTCGTCCGGGATACATTTGGTGAGTAGTCTCTTTTTGCCTTTGTTCTGTACCCTAAGAACTGCTCGCTACTTGTATCCAAAACGTGATGGACTAGAGGGCTGTTCCAGTTAGGCAGTAGACTCTAAATGCCCTAGTTCTGTGACTTAAGAGCTGCTGACTGACTGATGTATATTGGACTAGAAGGCTGTTACAATTAGGTAATAGGTTAGTAAGTAGACTCTATGCAGGCTAAGATGAATATGTCCTTCTCTTTAGCACAAAGCATTGACGCTGCAAAGGAAGGCAGCTCTGTGGGTAGACTAGTTCCTGATGAGCACAAAAATCCAACCTGCAAAATGAAACCAATTCTTGTGGATCCGAAGCCACATTTGTGCCTCTTTGCGATAAGAGACATTTTCCCTGATGAAGAAATCACTTTTAGCTATGGAGAGATGAATTGGCCCCGGAGAGAAAAGGTATGTGAATGACTGTATTAGTATGAAATACAATACTTTTGCAGTCAACCTGACAAGTGTAGAAATGTCCCCACGCAGCAGGACAAGCGTGTAAAGTCCTGCTATACAAGAATCTACAGACATGCATGTTTAACTTGTGAAAATGAGCCTCATTTTAACTGGGCTGAGGAATGTGTGGCTGCTGTTGCAGACTTGCTGGAGTCAGAGGAGGCCCTTCGGGATCAGGGTTGAAAACCACTGCAGGCTATCATAGAAAAAGCTTAATTTCGAAGGATGTTCTGCAGGGTATGATTAAGTCACTTTCAGTGGCTAACTTACGGATAGTGTCATGTTTGGACAGCAGAACTTGTTAACTTGCAAACCGCAACAAAATGGTCTGAAGCTTTCACTTTGAAACAGTTCAAATACTTATTATGGGGCCAAGCAACACATTTGCTGGAAGCCTTTTGTTATTGTTTAGGTTTTATTTTCTACTTCTCTGAAAATAATGATGCATAGGATGTGTGACCTGCTGTATAAAGTTGTGTTCAGGTTTGTTCAAGAAAAGTGCATTGTTTATATCGTTTGGCCATGTTGGATTGGTCAGAAATAATTTGTGTGCAGTGTAATATATTTTTGTTAAGTAACAGTGTACAAGCAAACTCTCAGTTGAAAATAATTCCTTCTGAAGTTTTTTATTTTATTATTATTTTATTTTTATGGTTGAGTTTTAAGGAGACACTTCTTAGTAGATTTGTGTTCAGTGCAGAACCTTGTAACTCCAATTTCGTAAAAAACACACAAATGAAAAACAATATAGGCAGTCACAGTAACTTGTCAGCTTAAACTGGCTTGGTCAAGCTGCCTCCCTTCTTGAGCTTAAGTTGCTTGACTGGTATACTGGTTTTTCCAGTTTTTCCTCTTTTTTTTCTGGGAGCAACACAGGTGCTTTTGAGTTGCGGGGGTGACTTCAGGATCTCTAGGTAGCACACTGTTTTAGGCAGGCTCCTTTTTGTGTTTTTCGAGAGACGCGGAGCGAGAGTGAAGTGGGTTTTTGTTATGGCCTGTTTTTGACTACACTATATCCCTACTTTGACAATAGACTCCTTCTTTGATGCATAGGTCTTTATTTCTGCCTGTGATTCTTTAACTTGAACTTTGTTTTTTATTCTTGGATTTGTCCTGTTTGGTGCTCTTTCATTTTTTTGCAAGGACTTTGTTTTATGGTTTTTTGTTGGAAGGATTTTTCTCTTCCATCTATTGGACTATTCTTGTTCGGATTTCCATCCGGATTCCAGAGGACCATTTACAGAGACTGTTCCTGGTGCAGGGGTGAGACCAGTCCAATACTGAAGGATTTTATTCACTTTGTGAATCTCTGTTTTTGTTTTTGAAGAGACTTTGTCCTAAGCCACCGTTTACCTCTCTTGTTATGTTTTTTAAATATAATTTATGTTCTTTGTATATTCTCTACAGTGCTTAGTGTATGCTTAATGTATCTAAAGGTCTGTAGCTTGTACATATGTATATAAATACATTTGTGGTAAGGTACTTGGGGGGGCAATATACTATGGGATATCACCTTATCTGCTTCATGTGGCCTTATTTTCTATAACTCTGGCAATACTCCCTAAGTACCAGGAGATTGTTACAACAACCTTTGGCACTTAGAGATTTGTTTCAACTCAGCCTTCATTATTAATGTGAGCTTCCCTACCAGGAATAAGTAACTCTAAGTATAATAGAATAAAGTAAGACAATCAACTCAATTGTTGTTAAATTAGAGTCCTGCACTGGCACAGACTGGAAGGGCCAATAAAACCTTCTGTATTCGGCTGCTATTAGTTTTAAAGTTTATGGCCATTGTACAGTTGTGCCATGTTATTTCCAATTTCCAAGTGTGTCAGCGAGTCCTCTCTCTCTCTCTCTCTCTCTCTCTCAGCGCTCAGTGCCCTGCCCCTGGTGCAGCAGCTGCTGTGTGTGGTCCAGAGCAGCAGCTCTGCGGAGAGAGAGACGGACGACACTGACTTCAGACTGCTGTACCACGGTGATCGGCTCACGGCGCCACGGCACTCAGCACCTCGGACTGCTGTTAGTACTGTCGTTGTTGTGTTGTGGAGAGTGGTGTCTCACAGCTGCGTGCTGCTCTGTGTGCAGTGGCTAACCTGGCTGTCAGGCTGAAGCCGTCCCACTCTGAGGCCCTGCGGCCTGCGCTCAACTCCCTGTACTGCAGCCTGGCTCTGTCCCCCGAGCCCTGCGCCAACAGAGGTGAGAGAGAGATGCAGAGATACTCAGAGAGATGCACACAGACACACAGACTGTTGGGGTAAAATTGCCCCCTGTGTATTGTATATACCCAGTGTATAATACTCTGCATGTTGGGAGAACAGAGTACAAGGATTTTTATATGACCTATATTATGTAGGCATAGTGATTATTTAACCTACTGTAACCATGTAACTCATTGTATTGTATTCTTATTGTAGGATTAGTTTAGACCAGACGCTGCAGATTTGACATTGACATATCTCACTGGAAATGTTGCCGTGGCCGGGGGGCTGAAACTTGTCATTATTGCAAAAATAACATACTCGCGCATAACTGTGTTTCTGTGAAAGTCTAGAGACTTGAACCCACGGCCGTCCCCTCGTCTCTATCTTGGAAATGTCAAACCACAAACTCCCTATATTTATATTATGTTTTGAGGAACAGCTCAGAGCTGACAACATAAACAATATACATGCTGCTCTTCAGACAAACCAGCAATAAGATAGCGTCCCACGTCATCTAGCGCTAGGCAAACCGTGCAGATATGTCAACCGAAACTGTCGAGTGTGTTAGGGGTTATGATATTGGACACATTCCATGTCTGCCTAGCAACTAGATCTGTATATGATATGTCCTGCCCCGCAACTCTGACTTCTGACATGTATAAAACTGTGTGGTGTTGCAAAAATAAACTGAAGACAAACGATCTGGCATTGTGTTGGTGACTTTTTTGTTCCCGAGCTCGTCTCCTGCGGAGGATCCACCATCCTGCACTGACGGCGCTGGGTTATCCTAGTCCAGGGGTTTTCCTAGCCCAGCGAACCTGAAGGGTTTACTTCTGGTGAAGTGGTTGTACCTTAACAATTTGGGGGCTCGTCCGGGATACATTTGGTGAGTAGTCTCTTTTTGCCTTTGTTCTGTACCCTAAGAACTGCTCGCTACTTGTATCCAAAACGTGATGGACTAGAGGGCTGTTCCAGTTAGGCAGTAGACTCTAAATGCCCTAGTTCTGTGACTTAAGAGCTGCTGACTGACTGATGTATATTGGACTAGAAGGCTGTTACAATTAGGTAATAGGTTAGTAAGTAGACTCTATGCAGGCTAAGATCAATGTGTCCTTCTCTTTAGCACAAAGCATTGACGCTGTAAAGGAAGGCAGCTCTGTGGGTAGACTAGTTCCTGATGAGCACAAAAATCCAACCTGCAAAATGAAACCGATTCTTGTGGATCCGAAGCCACATTTGTGCCTCTTTGCGATAAGAGACATTTTCCCTGATGAAGAAATCACTTTTAGCTATGGAGAGATGAATTGGCCCCGGAGAGAAAAGGTATGTGAATGACTGTATTAGTATGAAATACAATACTTTTGCAGTCAACCTGACAAGTGTAGAAATGTCCCCACGTAGCAGGACAAGCGTGTAAAGTCCTGCTATACAAGAATCTACAGACATGCATGTTTAACTTGTGAAAATGAGCCTCATTTTAACTGGGCTGAGGAATGTGTGGCTGCTGTTGCAGACTTGCTGGAGTCAGAGGAGGCCCTTCGGGATCAGGGTTGAGAACCACTGCAGGCTATCATAGAAAAAGCTTAATTTCGAAGGATGTTCTGCAGGGTATGATTAAGTCACTTTGAGTGGCTAACTTACGGATAGTGTCATGTTTGGACAGCAGAACTTGTTAACTTGCAAACCGCAACAAAATGGTCTGAAGCTTTCACTTTGAAACAGTTCAAATACTTATTATGGGGCCAAGCAACACATTTGCTGGAAGCCTTTTGTTATTGTTTAGATTTTATTTTCTATTCCTCCAAAACGCATCTTCTCTGAAAATAATGATGCATAGGATGTGTGACCTGCTGTATAAAGTTGTGTTCAGGTTTGTTCAAGAAAAGTGCATTGTTTATATCGTTTGGCCATGTTGGATTGGTCAGAAATAATTTGTGTGCAGTGTAATATATTTTTGTTAAGTAACAGTGTACAAGCAAACTCTCAGTTGAAAATAATTCCTTCTGAAGTTTTTTATTTTATTATTATTTATTTTTATGGTTGAGTTTTAAGGAGACACTTCTTAGTAGATTTGTGTTCAGTGCAGAACCTGGTAAATCCAATGTCATAAAAAACAAACAAATGAAAAACAATATAGGCAGTCACAGTAACTTGTCAGCTTAAACTGGCTTGGTCAAGCTGCCTCCCTTCTTGAGCTTAAGTTGCTTGACTGGTATACTGGTTTTTCCAGTTTTTCCTCTTTTTTTTCTGGGAGCAACACAGGTGCTTTTGAGTGTTGCTCTATAGCCTGCGGGGGTGACTTCAGGATCTCTAGGTAGCACACTGTTTTAGGCAGGCTCCTTTTTGTGTTTTTCGAGAGACGCGGAGCGAGAGTGAAGTGGGTTTTTGTTATGGCCTGTTTTTGACTACACTATATCCCTACTTTGACAATAGACTCGTTCTTTGATGCATAGGTCTTTATTTCTGCCTGTGATTCTTTAACTTGAACTTTGATTTTTATTCTTGGATTTGTCCTGTTTGGTGCTCTTTCATTTTTTTGCAAGGACTTTGTTTTATGGTTTTTTGTTGGAAGGATTTTTCTCTTCCATCTATTGGACTATTCTTGTTCGGATTTCCATCCGGATTCCAGAGGACCATTTACAAGAGACTGTTCCTGGTGCAGGGGTGAGACCAGTCCAATACTGAAGGATTTTATTCACTTTGTGAATCTCTGTTTTTGTTTTTGAAGAGACTTTGTCCTAAGCCACCATTTACCTCTCTTGTTATGTTTTTTAAATATATTTTATGTTCTTTGTATATTCTCTACAGTGCTTAGTGTATGCTTAATGTATCTAAAGGTCTGTAGCTTGTACATATGTATATAAATACATTTGTGGTAAGGTACTTGGGGGGGCAATATACTATGGGATATCACCTTATCTGCTTCATTTGGCCTTATTTTCTATAACTCTGGCAATACTCCCTAAGTACCAGGAGATTGTTACAACAACCTTTGGCACTTAGAGATTTGTTTCAACTCAGCCTTCATTATTAATGTGAGCTTCCCTACCAGGAATAAGTAACTCTAAGTATAATAGCATAAAGTAAGACAATCAACTCAATTGTTGTTAAATTAGAGTCCTGCACTGGCACACACTGGAAGGGCCAATAAAACCTTCTGTATTCGGCTGCTATTAGTTTTAAAGTTTATGGCCATTGTACAGTTGTGCCATGTTATTTCCAATTTCCAAGTGTGTCAGCGAGTCCTCTCTCTCTCTCTCAGCGCTCAGTGCCCTGCCCCTGGTGCAGCAGCTGCTGTGTGTGGTCCAGAGCAGCGGCTCTGCGGAGAGAGAGACGGACGACACTGACTTCAGACTGCTGTACCACGGTGAGCGGCTCACGGCGCCACGGCACTCAGCACCTCGGACTGCTGTTAGTACTGTCGTTGTTGTGTTGTGGAGAGTGGTGTCTCACAGCTGCGTGCTGCTCTGTGTGCAGTGGCTAACCTGGCTGTCAGGCTGAAGCCGTCCCACTCTGAGGCCCTGCAGCCTGCGCTCAACTCCCTGTACTGCAGCCTGGCTCTGTCTCCCGAGCCCTGCGCCAACAGAGGTGAGAGAGAGATGCAGAGATACTCAGAGAGATGCACACAGACACACAGACTGTTGGGGTAAAATTGCCCCCTGTGTATTGTATATACCCAGTGTATAATACTCTGCATGTTGGGAGAACAGAGTACAAGGATTTTTATATGACCTATATTATGTAGGCATAGTGATTATTTAACCTACTGTAACCATGTAACTCATTGTATTGTATTCTTATTGTAGGATTAGTTTAGACCAGACGCTGCAGATTTGACATTGACATATCTCACTGGAAATGTTGCCGTGGCCGGGGGGCTGAAACTTGTCATTATTGCAAAAATAACATACTCGCGCATAACTGTGTTTCTGTGAAAGTCTAGAGACTTGAACCCACGGCCGTCCCCTCGTCTCTATCTTGGAAATGTCAAACCACAAACTCCCTATATTTATATTATGTTTTGAGGAACAGCTCAGAGCTGACAACATAAACAATATACATGCTGCTCTTCAGACAAACCAGCAATAAGATAGCGTCCCACATCATCTAGCGCTAGGCAAACCGTGCAGATATGTCAACCGAAACTGTCGAGTGTGTTAGGGGTTATGATATTGGACACATTCCATGTCTGCCTAGCAACTAGATCTGTATATGATATGTCCTGCCCCGCAACTCTGACTTCTGACATGTATAAAACTGTGTGGTGTTGCAAAAATAAACTGAAGACAAACGATCTGGCATTGTGTTGGTGACTTTTTTGTTCCCGAGCTCGTCTCTTGCAGAGGATCCACCATCCTGCACTGACGGCGCTGGGTTATCCTAGTCCAGGGGTTTTCCTAGCCCAGCGAACCTGAAGGGTTTACTTCTGGTGAAGTGGTTGTACCTTAACAATTTGGGGGCTTGTCCGGGATACATTTGGTGAGTAGTCTCTTTTTGCCTTTGTTCTGTACCCTAAGAACTGCTCGCTACTTGTATCCAAAACGTGATGGACTAGAGGGCTGTTCCAGTTAGGCAGTAGACTCTAAATGCCCTAGTTCTGTGACTTAAGAGCTGCTGACTGACTGATGTATATTGGACTAGAAGGCTGTTACAATTAGGTAATAGGTTAGTAAGTAGACTCTATGCAGGCTAAGATGAATATGTCCTTCTCTTTAGCACAAAGCATTGACGCTGCAAAGGAAGGCAGCTCTGTGGGTAGACTAGTTCCTGATGAGCACAAAAATCCAACCTGCAAAGTGAAACCAATTCTTGTGGATCCCAAGCCACATTTGTGCCTCTTTGCGATAAGAGACATTTTCCCTGATGAAGAAATCACTTTTAGCTATGGAGAGATGAATTGGCCCCGGAGAGAAAAGGTATGTGAATGACTGTATTAGTATGAAATACAATACTTTTGCAGTCAACCTGACAAGTGTAGAAATGTCCCCACGTAGCAGGACAAGCGTGTAAAGTCCTGCTATACAAGAATCTACAGACATGCATGTTTAACTTGTGAAAATGAGCCTTATTTTAACTGGGCTGAGGAATGTGTGGCTGCTGTTGCAGACTTGCTGGAGTCAGAGGAGGCCCTTCGGGATCAGGGTTGAGAACCACTGCAGGCTATCATAGAAAAAGCTTAATTTCGAAGGATGTTCTGCAGGGTATGATTAAGTCACTTTGAGTGGCTAACTTACGGATAGTGTCATGTTTGGACAGCAGAACTTGTTAACTTGCAAACCGCAACAAAATGGTCTGAAGCTTTCACTTTGAAACAGTTCAAATACTTATTATGGGGCCAAGCAACACATTTGCTGGAAGCCTTTTGTTATTGTTTAGATTTTATTTTCTATTCCTCCAAAACGCATCTTCTCTGAAAATAATGATGCATAGGATGTGTGACCTGCTGTATAAAGTTGTGTTCAGGTTTGTTCAAGAAAAGTGCATTGTTTATATCGTTTGGCCATGTTGGATTGGTCAGAAATAATTTGTGTGCAGTGTAATATATTTTTGTTAAGTAACAGTGTACAAGCAAACTCTCAGTTGAAAATAATTCCTTCTGAAGTTTTTTATTTTATTATTATTTTATTTTTATGGTTGAGTTTTAAGGAGACACTTCTTAGTAGATTTGTGTTCAGTGCAGAACCTTGTAACTCCAATGTCATAAAAAACAAACAAATGAAAAACAATATAGGCAGTCACAGTAACTTGTCAGCTTAAACTGGCTTGGTCAAGCTGCCTCCCTTCTTGAGCTTAAGTTGCTTGACTGGTATACTGGTTTTTCCAGTTTTTCCTCTTTTTTTTCTGGGAGCAACACAGGTGCTTTTGAGTGTTGCTCTATAGCCTGCGGGGGTGACTTCAGGATCTCTAGGTAGCACACTGTTTTAGGCAGGCTCCTTTTTGTGTTTTTCGAGAGACGCGGAGCGAGAGTGAAGTGGGTTTTTGTTATGGCCTGTTTTTGACTACACTATATCCCTACTTTGACTATAGACTCCTTCTTTGATGCATAGGTCTTTATTTCTGCCTGTGAATCTTTAACTTGAACTTTGTTTTTTATTCTTGGATTTGTCCTGTTTGGTGCTCTTTCATTTTTTTGCAAGGACTTTGTTTTATGGTTTTTTGTTGGAAGGATTTTTCTCTTCCATCTATTGGACTATTCTTGTTCGGATTTCCATCCGGATTCCAGAGGACCATTTACAAGAGACTGTTCCTGGTGCAGGGGTGAGACCAGTCCAATACTGAAGGATTTTATTCACTTTGTGAATCTCTGTTTTTGTTTTTGAAGAGACTTTGTCCTAAGCCACCGTTTACCTCTCTTGTTATGTTTTTTAAATATATTTTATGTTCTTTGTATATTCTCTACAGTGCTTAGTGTATGCTTAATGTGTCTAAAGGTCTGTAGCTTGTACATATGTATATAAATACATTTGTGGTAAGGTACTTGGGGGGGCAATATACTATGGGATATCACCTTATCTGCTTCATTTGGCCTTATTTTCTATAACTCTGGCAATACTCCCTAAGTACCAGGAGATTGTTACAACAACCTTTGGCACTTAGAGATTTGTTTCAACTCAGCCTTCATTATTAATGTGAGCTTCCCTACCAGGAATAAGTAACTCTAAGTATAATAGAATAAAGTAAGACAATCAACTCAATTGTTGTTAAATTAGAGTCCTGCACTGGCACAGACTGGAAGGGCCAATAAAACCTTCTGTATTCGGCTGCTATTAGTTTTAAAGTTTATGGCCATTGTACAGTTGTGCCATGTTATTTCCAATTTCCAAGTGTGTCAGCGAGTCCTCTCTCTCTCTCTCAGCGCTCAGTGCCCTGCCCCTGGTGCAGCAGCTGCTGTGTGTGGTCCAGAGCAGCGGGTCTGCGGAGAGAGACGGACGACACTGACTTCAGACTGCTGTACCACGGTGATCGGCTCACGGCGCCACGGCACTCAGCACCTCGGACTGCTGTTAGTACTGTCGTTGTTGTGTTGTGGAGAGTGGTGTCTCACAGCTGCGTGCTGCTCTGTGTGCAGTGGCTAACCTGGCTGTCAGGCTGAAGCCGTCCCACTCTGAGGCCCTGCAGCCTGCGCTCAACTCCCTGTACTGCAGCCTGGCTCTGTCCCCCGAGCCCTGCGCCAACAGAGGTGAGAGAGAGATGCAGAGATACTCAGAGACATGCACACAGACACACAGACTGTTGGGGTAAAATTGCCCCCTGTGTATTGTATATACCCAGTGTATAATATTCTGCATGTTGGGAGAACAGAGTACAAGGATTTTTATATGACCTATATTATGTAGGCATAGTGATTATTTAACCTACTGTAACCATGTAACTCATTGTATTGTATTCTTATTGTAGGATTAGTTTAGACCAGACGCTGCAGATTTGACATTGACATATCTCACTGGAAATGTTGCCGTGGCTGGGGGGCTGAAACTTGTCAGTATTGAAAAAATAACATACTCGCGCATAACTGTGTTTCTGTGAAAGTCTAGACACTTGAACCCACGGCCGTCCCCTCGTCTCTATCTTGGAAATGTCAAACCACAAACTCCCTATATTTATATTATGTTTTGAGAAACAGCTCAGAGCTGACAACATAAACAATATACATGCTGCTCTTCAGACAAACCAGCAATAAGATAGCGTCCCACGTCATCTAGCGCTAGGCAAACCGTGCAGATATGTCAACCGAAACTGTCGAGTGTGTTAGGGGTTATGATATTGGACACATTCCATGTCTGTCTAGCAACTAGATCTGTATATGATATGTCCTGCCCCAGAACTCTGACTTCTGACATGTATAAAACTGTGTGGTGTTGCAAAAATAAACTGAAGACAAACGATATGGCATTGTGTTGGTGACTTTTTTGTTCCCGAGCTCGTCTCCTGCGGAGGATCCACCATCCTGCACTGACGGCGCTGGGTTATCCTAGTCCAGGGAACCTGAAGGGTTTACTTCTGGTGAAGTGGTTGTACCTTAACACAGACACGTGTCCTTTTGTCATAAGATGAGCTACAATCTCTGCCTCTCTCCAGCCGTGTCCATGCTGCTGTGTAACATAGCTCTGATAGTGCTGCTGCTGTCCCCTGTGTATATGTATTGTGTCAGTGAAGGTATAAAGTGGTGTGTGTCAAGGCTTACTAGAAGTGTACTTAAGAAAGATAAGGTGAAGCCAAGGCTCGGGCCAGAAGCTAGTTTGAGGTGTGTTTGTTATTTGCCATGAGCATGTTGGAGACAGTGTGAAAGAGTATGAGTGAAGTGTGTGCTCCCTAATCCATGTATTGAGGCATGAAGTATGAATGGTGCATATAAATAAAGCTGTGTGTCGGCCACAAGAGCGTCCCTCATGAGAATAGGGTGTGTTGTGATTGAGTTTGCTAGTGTTGTTAGCTGTGATGTATTTTTCCAAAAACAGAAGGGTCACTAACAGCCCAGCCTTTTGCAGTGCATGGGCCGGTCCCCTTCCGGGCTGGCTGGCCTTATATGGTATAGAGAGCAAGCTCCTCCACTACTACTCTCCCCAGTAGTGGACAGCGACACGGGCTTCTATTTATGTGACGTAATACCGCTTGTCATTGGAATAAGGGTGGGGTATCGTTTCCCATACTCCTTTGCAACTATTTGCACCAGAGAAGTGCACTTGGGTTCTGGTTCTCTTGCCTCTCACATTCACACGAGGAATCCTAGGAACGAAACATGTCATACCGTCTCTTTCATCTCATGTGTAGACATTGGAAACGTACGTGTTTGCTTCATTGTCCTAGAATCCTTTGCGCCACGGTATGCAAATTTATGGGCCCATGATTGGCTCCCTGACATTACCCACCCCGCGACTGTTGCAGCGCACAACAGTGACCACCAGGGGGAGCCCCATCAAAGCTCCATAATATGTGTGTGTGTGTGTGTGTGTGTGTGTGTGTGTGTGTCTGTCTGTGTGTCTGTGTCTGTCTGAGGCTTTCCTGTTTGACTTTCATACGGTGGTATGTGATCATTGACAAAGATTTCAATCTCTTTAAGTCATTAACGTTAGCATAAAAAGTAATAATGGCGAACTCTGTTTGCAATATTGGTCTGTTGTAAACATTATTAGCTCATTATGACGTTATTTCGAAGCCCCAAACTGATCACACATCAGATGCGCCGCTATTGATCAACACTAAACCCACCAGAGCTGTGTTTTGTACGGCTTTGTAATACAACTCGTAACTGTGAAAGATTGCATAAGTCTGCTAATATATGTGCATACCGATGTATACACCCGTTTACACACTTTGTTGCGTACAGTTTATTTTAGTCGTGTTTTGTAGGCTGCATTTTGCTTGTATAGTCGTGTTTATGTATATGAGCTCGTTTAAAAACAAAAGAAATTCAAACAGTGTTCAATTTCCAATGTAAATGCTGTGTTTCTGCCCTGAAAATGTTGGCTGTGATGCTCATATGAAAAACTATGAAGTTTTATCCAACTCTGTTTCTCATTTTCGTCACACATCGCACATTATGCGGTGATTGTATGCAGTACGAAATGCCGGCGGTAGTGTGCAGTGAGAAAATAGCACTACCTTTTTATTGCGATGACAGCCGTGCCGTCTTTAGTTTGATCACAAGCTGCTGCTCATTGCGCTTCATCAAAGCACTGGCGATCAGTCCTGCAGTCTCTCTTTCCCAGAGCACTTCTCTGGGCTGTTTTTCACTCAGCTCGTCCCGGAGGAAACTGAGTTCATTTCAAATGGAGAATAACCCACTGGTTTAGAGCAATGCGAGCACTGCTTGCTCAAGGCAGACACACTGATCAGTTGGTATGTGCACTTCATGGCTAAACTTGATCGATAATGTCTTACTTCAGGCTAAGATCAATGTGTCCTTCTCTTTAGCACAAAGCATTGACGCTGCAAAGGAAGGCAGCTCTGTGGGTAGACTAGTTCCTGATGAGCACAAAAATCCAACCTGCAAAATGAAACCGATTCTTGTGGATCCGAAGCCACATTTGTGCCTCATTTTCCCTGATGAAGAAATCACTTTTAGCTATGGAGAGATGAATTGGCCCCGGAGAGAAAAGGTATGTGAATGACTGTATTAGTATGAAATACAATACTTTTGCAGTCAACCTGACAAGTGTAGAAATGTCCCCACGCAGCAGGACAAGCGTGTAAAGTCCTGCTATACAAGAATCTACAGACATGCATGTTTAACTTGTGAAAATGAGCCTCATTTTAACTGGGCTGAGGAATGTGTGGCTGCTGTTGCAGACTTGCTGGAGTCAGAGGAGGCCCTTCGGGATCAGGGTTGAAAACCACTGCAGGCTATCATAGAAAAAGCTTAATTTCGAAGGATGTTCTTCAGGGTATGATTAAGTCACTTTCAGTGGCTAACTTACGGATAGTGTCATGTTTGGACAGCAGAACTTGTTAACTTGCAAACCGCAACAAAATGGTCTGAAGCTTTCACTTTGAAACAGTTCAAATACTTATTATGGGGCCAAGCAACACATTTGCTGGAAGCCTTTTGTTATTGTTTAGGTTTTATTTTCTATTCCTCCAAAACGCATCTTCTCTGAAAATAATGATGCATAGGATGTGTGACCTGCTGTATAAAGTTGTGTTCAGGTTTGTTCAAGAAAAGTGCATTGTTTATATCGTTTGGCCATGTTGGATTGGTCAGAAATAATTTGTGTGCAGTGTAATATATTTTTGTTAAGTAACAGTGTACAAGCAAACTCTCAGTTGAAAATAATTCCTTCTGAAGTTTTTTATTTTATTATTATTTTATTTTTATGGTTGAGTTTTAAGGAGACACTTCTTAGTAGATTTGTGTTCAGTGCAGAACCTTGTAACTCCAATGTCATAAAAAACAAACAAATGAAAAACAATATAGGCAGTCACAGTAACTTGTCAGCTTAAACTGGCTTGGTCAAGCTGCCTCCCTTCTTGAGCTTAAGTTGCTTGACTGGTATACTGGTTTTTCCAGTTTTTCCTCTTTTTTTCTGGGAGCAACACAGGTGCTTTTGACTTGCGGGGGTGACTTCAGGATCTCTAGGTAGCACACTGTTTTAGGCAGGCTCCTTTTTGTGTTTTTCGAGAGACGCGGAGCGAGAGTGAAGTGGGTTTTTGTTATGGCCTGTTTTTGACTACACTATATCCCTACTTTGACAATAGACTCCTTCTTTGATGCATAGGTCTTTATTTCTGCCTGTGATTCTTTAACTTGAACTTTGTTTTTTATTCTTGGATTTGTCCTGTTTGGTGCTCTTTCATTTTTTTGCAAGGACTTTGTTTTATGTTTTTTTGTTGGAAGGATTTTTCTCTTCCATCTATTGGACTATTCTTGTTCGGATTTCCATCCGGATTCCAGAGGACCATTTACAAGAGACTGTTCCTGGTGCAGGGGTGAGACCAGTCCAATACTGAAGGATTTTATTCACTTTGTGAATCTCTGTTTTTGTTTTTGAAGAGACTTTGTCCTAAGCCACCGTTTACCTCTCTTGTTATGTTTTTTAAATATATTTTATGTTCTTTGTATATTCTCTACAGTGCTTAGTGTATGCTTCATGTATCTAAAGGTCTGTAGCTTGTACATATGTATATAAATACATTTGTGGTAAGGTACTTGGGGGGGCAATATACTATGGGATATCACCTTATCTGCTTCATTTGGCCTTATTTTCTATAACTCTGGCAATACTCCCTAAGTACCAGGAGATTGTTACAACAACCTTTGGCACTTAGAGATTTGTTTCAACTCAGCCTTCATTATTAATGTGAGCTTCCCTACCAGGAATAAGTAACTCTAAGTATAATAAAATAAAGTAAGACAATCAACTCAATTGTTGTTAAATTAGAGTCCTGCACTGGCACAGACTGGAAGGGCCAATAAAACCTTCTGTATTCGGCTGCTATTAGTTTTAAAGTTTATGGCCATTGTACAGTTGTGCCATGTTATTTCCAATTTCCAAGTGTGTCAGCGAGTCCTCTCTCTCTCTCTCTCTCTCTCTCTCTCTCTCTCTGTCTCTCAGCACTCAGTGCCCTGCCCCTGGTGCAGCAGCTGCTGTGTGTGGTCCAGAGCAGCGGGTCTGCGGAGAGAGAGACGGACGACACTGACTTCAGACTGCTGTACCACGGTGAGCGGCTCACGGCGCCACGGCACTCAGCACCTCGGACTGCTGTTAGTACTGTCGTTGTTGTGTTGTGGAGAGTGGTGTCTCACAGCTGCGTGCTGCTCTGTGTGCAGTGGCTAACCTGGCTGTCAGGCTGAAGCCGTCCCACTCTGAGGCCCTGCAGCCTGCGCTCAACTCCCTGTACTGCAGCCTGGCTCTGTCTCCCGAGCCCTGCGCCAACAGAGGTGAGAGAGAGATGCAGAGATACTCAGAGAGATGCACACAGACACACAGACTGTTGGGGTAAAATTGCCCCCTGTGTATTGTATATACCCAGTGTATAATACTCTGCATGTTGGGAGAACAGAGTACAAGGATTTTTATATGACCTATATTATGTAGGCATAGTGATTATTTAACCTACTGTAACCATGTAACTCATTGTATTGTATTCTTATTGTAGGATTAGTTTAGACCAGACGCTGCAGATTTGACATTGACATATCTCACTGGAAATGTTGCCGTGGCCGGGGGGCTGAAACTTGTCAGTATTGAAAAAATAACATACTCGCGCATAACTGTGTTTCTGTGAAAGTCTAGAGACTTGAACCCACGGCCGTCCCCTCGTCTCTATCTTGGAAATGTCAAACCACAAACTCCCTATATTTATATTATGTTTTGAGGAACAGCTCAGAGCTGACAACATAAACAATATACATGCTGCTCTTCAGACAAACCAGCAATAAGATAGCGTCCCACGTCATCTAGCGCTAGGCAAACCGTGCAGATATGTCAACCGAAACTGTCGAGTGTGTTAGGGGTTATGATATTGGACACATTCCATGTCTGCCTAGCAACTAGATCTGTATATGATATGTCCTGCCCCGCAACTCTGACTTCTGACATGTATAAAACTGTGTGGTGTTGCAAAAATAAACTGAAGACAAACGATCTGGCATTGTGTTGGTGACTTTTTTGTTCCCGAGCTCGTCTCTTGCAGAGGATCCACCATCCTGCACTGACGGCGCTGGGTTATCCTAGTCCAGGGGTTTTCCTAGCCCAGCGAACCTGAAGGGTTTACTTCTGGTGAAGTGGTTGTACCTTAACAATTTGGGGGCTCGTCCGGGATACATTTGGTGAGTAGTCTCTTTTTGCCTTTGTTCTGTACCCTAAGAACTGCTCGCTACTTGTATCCAAAACGTGATGGACTAGAGGGCTGTTCCAGTTAGGCAGTAGACTCTAAATGCCCTAGTTCTGTGACTTAAGAGCTGCTGACTGACTGATGTATATTGGACTAGAAGGCTGTTACAATTAGGTAATAGGTTAGTAAGTAGACTCTATGCAGGCTAAGATGAATATGTCCTTCTCTTTAGCACAAAGCATTGACGCTGCAAAGGAAGGCAGCTCTGTGGGTAGACTAGTTCCTGATGAGCACAAAAATCCAACCTGCAAAGTGAAACCAATTCTTGTGGATCCCAAGCCACATTTGTGCCTCTTTGCGATAAGAGACATTTTCCCTGATGAAGAAATCACTTTTAGCTATGGAGAGATGAATTGGCCCCGGAGAGAAAAGGTATGTGAATGACTGTATTAGTATGAAATACAATACTTTTGCAGTCAACCTGACAAGTGTAGAAATGTCCCCACGCAGCAGGACAAGCGTGTAAAGTCCTGCTATACAAGAATCTACAGACATGCATGTTTAACTTGTGAAAATGAGCCTCATTTTAACTGGGCTGAGGAATGTGTGGCTGCTGTTGCAGACTTGCTGGAGTCAGAGGAGGCCCTTCGGGATCAGGGTTGAAAACCACTGCAGGCTATCATAGAAAAAGCTTAATTTCGAAGGATGTTCTTCAGGGTATGATTAAGTCACTTTCAGTGGCTAACTTACGGATAGTGTCATGTTTGGACAGCAGAACTTGTTAACTTGCAAACCGCAACAAAATGGTCTGAAGCTTTCACTTTGAAACAGTTCAAATACTTATTATGGGGCCAAGCAACACATTTGCTGGAAGCCTTTTGTTATTGTTTAGGTTTTATTTTCTATTCCTCCAAAACGCATCTTCTCTGAAAATAATGATGCATAGGATGTGTGACCTGCTGTATAAAGTTGTGTTCAGGTTTGTTCAAGAAAAGTGCATTGTTTATATCGTTTGGCCATGTTGGATTGGTCAGAAATAATTTGTGTGCAGTGTAATATATTTTTGTTAAGTAACAGTGTACAAGCAAACTCTCAGTTGAAAATAATTCCTTCTGAAGTTTTTTATTTTATTATTATTTTATTTTTATGGTTGAGTTTTAAGGAGACACTTCTTAGTAGATTTGTGTTCAGTGCAGAACCTTGTAACTCCAATGTCATAAAAAACAAACAAATGAAAAACAATATAGGCAGTCACAGTAACTTGTCAGCTTAAACTGGCTTGGTCAAGCTGCCTCCCTTCTTGAGCTTAAGTTGCTTGACTGGTATACTGGTTTTTCCAGTTTTTCCTCTTTTTTTCTGGGAGCAACACAGGTGCTTTTGACTTGCGGGGGTGACTTCAGGATCTCTAGGTAGCACACTGTTTTAGGCAGGCTCCTTTTTGTGTTTTTCGAGAGACGCGGAGCGAGAGTGAAGTGGGTTTTTGTTATGGCCTGTTTTTGACTACACTATATCCCTACTTTGACAATAGACTCCTTCTTTGATGCATAGGTCTTTATTTCTGCCTGTGATTCTTTAACTTGAACTTTGTTTTTTATTCTTGGATTTGTCCTGTTTGGTGCTCTTTCATTTTTTTGCAAGGACTTTGTTTTATGTTTTTTTGTTGGAAGGATTTTTCTCTTCCATCTATTGGACTATTCTTGTTCGGATTTCCATCCGGATTCCAGAGGACCATTTACAAGAGACTGTTCCTGGTGCAGGGGTGAGACCAGTCCAATACTGAAGGATTTTATTCACTTTGTGAATCTCTGTTTTTGTTTTTGAAGAGACTTTGTCCTAAGCCACCGTTTACCTCTCTTGTTATGTTTTTTAAATATATTTTATGTTCTTTGTATATTCTCTACAGTGCTTAGTGTATGCTTCATGTATCTAAAGGTCTGTAGCTTGTACATATGTATATAAATACATTTGTGGTAAGGTACTTGGGGGGGCAATATACTATGGGATATCACCTTATCTGCTTCATTTGGCCTTATTTTCTATAACTCTGGCAATACTCCCTAAGTACCAGGAGATTGTTACAACAACCTTTGGCACTTAGAGATTTGTTTCAACTCAGCCTTCATTATTAATGTGAGCTTCCCTACCAGGAATAAGTAACTCTAAGTATAATAAAATAAAGTAAGACAATCAACTCAATTGTTGTTAAATTAGAGTCCTGCACTGGCACAGACTGGAAGGGCCAATAAAACCTTCTGTATTCGGCTGCTATTAGTTTTAAAGTTTATGGCCATTGTACAGTTGTGCCATGTTATTTCCAATTTCCAAGTGTGTCAGCGAGTCCTCTCTCTCTCTCTCTCTCTCTCTCTCTCTCTGTCTCTCAGCACTCAGTGCCCTGCCCCTGGTGCAGCAGCTGCTGTGTGTGGTCCAGAGCAGCGGGTCTGCGGAGAGAGAGACGGACGACACTGACTTCAGACTGCTGTACCACGGTGAGCGGCTCACGGCGCCACGGCACTCAGCACCTCGGACTGCTGTTAGTACTGTCGTTGTTGTGTTGTGGAGAGTGGTGTCTCACAGCTGCGTGCTGCTCTGTGTGCAGTGGCTAACCTGGCTGTCAGGCTGAAGCCGTCCCACTCTGAGGCCCTGCAGCCTGCGCTCAACTCCCTGTACTGCAGCCTGGCTCTGTCTCCCGAGCCCTGCGCCAACAGAGGTGAGAGAGAGATGCAGAGATACTCAGAGAGATGCACACAGACACACAGACTGTTGGGGTAAAATTGCCCCCTGTGTATTGTATATACCCAGTGTATAATACTCTGCATGTTGGGAGAACAGAGTACAAGGATTTTTATATGACCTATATTATGTAGGCATAGTGATTATTTAACCTACTGTAACCATGTAACTCATTGTATTGTATTCTTATTGTAGGATTAGTTTAGACCAGACGCTGCAGATTTGACATTGACATATCTCACTGGAAATGTTGCCGTGGCCGGGGGGCTGAAACTTGTCAGTATTGAAAAAATAACATACTCGCGCATAACTGTGTTTCTGTGAAAGTCTAGAGACTTGAACCCACGGCCGTCCCCTCGTCTCTATCTTGGAAATGTCAAACCACAAACTCCCTATATTTATATTATGTTTTGAGGAACAGCTCAGAGCTGACAACATAAACAATATACATGCTGCTCTTCAGACAAACCAGCAATAAGATAGCGTCCCACGTCATCTAGCGCTAGGCAAACCGTGCAGATATGTCAACCGAAACTGTCGAGTGTGTTAGGGGTTATGATATTGGACACATTCCATGTCTGCCTAGCAACTAGATCTGTATATGATATGTCCTGCCCCGCAACTCTGACTTCTGACATGTATAAAACTGTGTGGTGTTGCAAAAATAAACTGAAGACAAACGATCTGGCATTGTGTTGGTGACTTTTTTGTTCCCGAGCTCGTCTCTTGCAGAGGATCCACCATCCTGCACTGACGGCGCTGGGTTATCCTAGTCCAGGGGTTTTCCTAGCCCAGCGAACCTGAAGGGTTTACTTCTGGTGAAGTGGTTGTACCTTAACAATTTGGGGGCTCGTCCGGGATACATTTGGTGAGTAGTCTCTTTTTGCCTTTGTTCTGTACCCTAAGAACTGCTCGCTACTTGTATCCAAAACGTGATGGACTAGAGGGCTGTTCCAGTTAGGCAGTAGACTCTAAATGCCCTAGTTCTGTGACTTAAGAGCTGCTGACTGACTGATGTATATTGGACTAGAAGGCTGTTACAATTAGGTAATAGGTTAGTAAGTAGACTCTATGCAGGCTAAGATGAATATGTCCTTCTCTTTAGCACAAAGCATTGACGCTGCAAAGGAAGGCAGCTCTGTGGGTAGACTAGTTCCTGATGAGCACAAAAATCCAACCTGCAAAGTGAAACCAATTCTTGTGGATCCCAAGCCACATTTGTGCCTCTTTGCGATAAGAGACATTTTCCCTGATGAAGAAATCACTTTTAGCTATGGAGAGATGAATTGGCCCCGGAGAGAAAAGGTATGTGAATGACTGTATTAGTATGAAATACAATACTTTTGCAGTCAACCTGACAAGTGTAGAAATGTCCCCACGTAGCAGGACAAGCGTGTAAAGTCCTGCTATACAAGAATCTACAGACATGCATGTTTAACTTGTGAAAATGAGCCTCATTTTAACTGGGCTGAGGAATGTGTGGCTGCTGTTGCAGACTTGCTGGAGTCAGAGGAGGCCCTTCGGGATCAGGGTTGAGAACCACTGCAGGCTATCATAGAAAAAGCTTAATTTCGAAGGATGTTCTGCAGGGTATGATTAAGTCACTTTGAGTGGCTAACTTACGGATAGTGTCATGTTTGGACAGCAGAACTTGTTAACTTGCAAACCGCAACAAAATGGTCTGAAGCTTTCACTTTGAAACAGTTCAAATACTTATTATGGGGCCAAGCAACACATTTGCTGGAAGCCTTTTGTTATTGTTTAGATTTTATTTTCTATTCCTCCAAAACGCATCTTCTCTGAAAATAATGATGCATAGGATGTGTGACCTGCTGTATAAAGTTGTGTTCAGGTTTGTTCAAGAAAAGTGCATTGTTTATATCGTTTGGCCATGTTGGATTGGTCAGAAATAATTTGTGTGCAGTGTAATATATTTTTGTTAAGTAACAGTGTACAAGCAAACTCTCAGTTGAAAATAATTCCTTCTGAAGTTTTTTATTTTATTATTATTTTATTTTTATGGTTGAGTTTTAAGGAGACACTTCTTAGTAGATTTGTGTTCAGTGCAGAACCTTGTAACTCCAATGTCATAAAAAACAAACAAATGAAAAACAATATAGGCAGTCACAGTAACTTGTCAGCTTAAACTGGCTTGGTCAAGCTGCCTCCCTTCTTGAGCTTAAGTTGCTTGACTGGTATACTGGTTTTTCCAGTTTTTCCTCTTTTTTTTCTGGGAGCAACACAGGTGCTTTTGAGTGTTGCTCTATAGCCTGCGGGGGTGACTTCAGGATCTCTAGGTAGCACACTGTTTTAGGCAGGCTCCTTTTTGTGTTTTTCGAGAGACGCGGAGCGAGAGTGAAGTGGGTTTTTGTTATGGCCTGTTTTTGACTACACTATATCCCTACTTTGACTATAGACTCCTTCTTTGATGCATAGGTCTTTATTTCTGCCTGTGAATCTTTAACTTGAACTTTGTTTTTTATTCTTGGATTTGTCCTGTTTGGTGCTCTTTCATTTTTTTGCAAGGACTTTGTTTTATGGTTTTTTGTTGGAAGGATTTTTCTCTTCCATCTATTGGACTATTCTTGTTCGGATTTCCATCCGGATTCCAGAGGACCATTTACAAGAGACTGTTCCTGGTGCAGGGGTGAGACCAGTCCAATACTGAAGGATTTTATTCACTTTGTGAATCTCTGTTTTTGTTTTTGAAGAGACTTTGTCCTAAGCCACCGTTTACCTCTCTTGTTATGTTTTTTAAATATATTTTATGTTCTTTGTATATTCTCTACAGTGCTTAGTGTATGCTTAATGTGTCTAAAGGTCTGTAGCTTGTACATATGTATATAAATACATTTGTGGTAAGGTACTTGGGGGGGCAATATACTATGGGATATCACCTTATCTGCTTCATTTGGCCTTATTTTCTATAACTCTGGCAATACTCCCTAAGTACCAGGAGATTGTTACAACAACCTTTGGCACTTAGAGATTTGTTTCAACTCAGCCTTCATTATTAATGTGAGCTTCCCTACCAGGAATAAGTAACTCTAAGTATAATAGAATAAAGTAAGACAATCAACTCAATTGTTGTTAAATTAGAGTCCTGCACTGGCACAGACTGGAAGGGCCAATAAAACCTTCTGTATTCGGCTGCTATTAGTTTTAAAGTTTATGGCCATTGTACAGTTGTGCCATGTTATTTCCAATTTCCAAGTGTGTCAGCGAGTCCTCTCTCTCTCTCTCAGCGCTCAGTGCCCTGCCCCTGGTGCAGCAGCTGCTGTGTGTGGTCCAGAGCAGCGGGTCTGCGGAGAGAGACGGACGACACTGACTTCAGACTGCTGTACCACGGTGATCGGCTCACGGCGCCACGGCACTCAGCACCTCGGACTGCTGTTAGTACTGTCGTTGTTGTGTTGTGGAGAGTGGTGTCTCACAGCTGCGTGCTGCTCTGTGTGCAGTGGCTAACCTGGCTGTCAGGCTGAAGCCGTCCCACTCTGAGGCCCTGCAGCCTGCGCTCAACTCCCTGTACTGCAGCCTGGCTCTGTCCCCCGAGCCCTGCGCCAACAGAGGTGAGAGAGAGATGCAGAGATACTCAGAGAGATGCACACAGACACACAGACTGTTGGGGTAAAATTGCCCCCTGTGTATTGTATATACCCAGTGTATAATACTCTGCATGTTGGGAGAACAGAGTACAAGGATTTTTATATGACCTATATTATGTAGGCATAGTGATTATTTAACCTACTGTAACCATGTAACTCATTGTATTGTATTCTTATTGTAGGATTAGTTTAGACCAGACGCTGCAGATTTGACATTGACATATCTCACTGGAAATGTTGCCGTGGCCGGGGGGCTGAAACTTGTCAGTATTGAAAAAATAACATACTCGCGCATAACTGTGTTTCTGTGAAAGTCTAGACACTTGAACCCACGGCCGTCCCCTCGTCTCTATCTTGGAAATGTCAAACCACAAACTCCCTATATTTATATTATGTTTTGAGGAACAGCTCAGAGCTGACAACATAAACAATATACATGCTGCTCTTCAGACAAACCAGCAATAAGATAGCGTCCCACATCATCTAGCGCTAGGCAAACCGTGCAGATATGTCAACCGAAACTGTCGAGTGTGTTAGGGGTTATGATATTGGACACATTCCATGTCTGCCTAGCAACTAGATCTGTATATGATATGTCCTGCCCCGCAACTCTGACTTCTGACATGTATAAAACTGTGTGGTGTTGCAAAAATAAACTGAAGACAAACGATCTGGCATTGTGTTGGTGACTTTTTTGTTCCCGAGCTCGTCTCTTGCAGAGGATCCACCATCCTGCACTGACGGCGCTGGGTTATCCTAGTCCAGGGGTTTTCCTAGCCCAGCGAACCTGAAGGGTTTACTTCTGGTGAAGTGGTTGTACCTTAACAATTTGGGGGCTTGTCCGGGATACATTTGGTGAGTAGTCTCTTTTTGCCTTTGTTCTGTACCCTAAGAACTGCTCGCTACTTGTATCCAAAACGTGATGGACTAGAGGGCTGTTCCAGTTAGGCAGTAGACTCTAAATGCCCTAGTTCTGTGACTTAAGAGCTGCTGACTGACTGATGTATATTGGACTAGAAGGCTGTTACAATTAGGTAATAGGTTAGTAAGTAGACTCTATGCAGGCTAAGATGAATATGTCCTTCTCTTTAGCACAAAGCATTGACGCTGCAAAGGAAGGCAGCTCTGTGGGTAGACTAGTTCCTGATGAGCACAAAAATCCAACCTGCAAAGTGAAACCAATTCTTGTGGATCCCAAGCCACATTTGTGCCTCTTTGCGATAAGAGACATTTTCCCTGATGAAGAAATCACTTTTAGCTATGGAGAGATGAATTGGCCCCGGAGAGAAAAGGTATGTGAATGACTGTATTAGTATGAAATACAATACTTTTGCAGTCAACCTGACAAGTGTAGAAATGTCCCCACGTAGCAGGACAAGCGTGTAAAGTCCTGCTATACAAGAATCTACAGACATGCATGTTTAACTTGTGAAAATGAGCCTCATTTTAACTGGGCTGAGGAATGTGTGGCTGCTGTTGCAGACTTGCTGGAGTCAGAGGAGGCCCTTCGGGATCAGGGTTGAGAACCACTGCAGGCTATCATAGAAAAAGCTTAATTTCGAAGGATGTTCTGCAGGGTATGATTAAGTCACTTTGAGTGGCTAACTTACGGATAGTGTCATGTTTGGACAGCAGAACTTGTTAACTTGCAAACCGCAACAAAATGGTCTGAAGCTTTCACTTTGAAACAGTTCAAATACTTATTATGGGGCCAAGCAACACATTTGCTGGAAGCCTTTTGTTATTGTTTAGATTTTATTTTCTATTCCTCCAAAACGCATCTTCTCTGAAAATAATGATGCATAGGATGTGTGACCTGCTGTATAAAGTTGTGTTCAGGTTTGTTCAAGAAAAGTGCATTGTTTATATCGTTTGGCCATGTTGGATTGGTCAGAAATAATTTGTGTGCAGTGTAATATATTTTTGTTAAGTAACAGTGTACAAGCAAACTCTCAGTTGAAAATAATTCCTTCTGAAGTTTTTTATTTTATTATTATTTTATTTTTATGGTTGAGTTTTAAGGAGACACTTCTTAGTAGATTTGTGTTCAGTGCAGAACCTTGTAACTCCAATGTCATAAAAAACAAACAAATGAAAAACAATATAGGCAGTCACAGTAACTTGTCAGCTTAAACTGGCTTGGTCAAGCTGCCTCCCTTCTTGAGCTTAAGTTGCTTGACTGGTATACTGGTTTTTCCAGTTTTTCCTCTTTTTTTTCTGGGAGCAACACAGGTGCTTTTGAGTGTTGCTCTATAGCCTGCGGGGGTGACTTCAGGATCTCTAGGTAGCACACTGTTTTAGGCAGGCTCCTTTTTGTGTTTTTCGAGAGACGCGGAGCGAGAGTGAAGTGGGTTTTTGTTATGGCCTGTTTTTGACTACACTATATCCCTACTTTGACTATAGACTCCTTCTTTGATGCATAGGTCTTTATTTCTGCCTGTGAATCTTTAACTTGAACTTTGTTTTTTATTCTTGGATTTGTCCTGTTTGGTGCTCTTTCATTTTTTTGCAAGGACTTTGTTTTATGGTTTTTTGTTGGAAGGATTTTTCTCTTCCATCTATTGGACTATTCTTGTTCGGATTTCCATCCGGATTCCAGAGGACCATTTACAAGAGACTGTTCCTGGTGCAGGGGTGAGACCAGTCCAATACTGAAGGATTTTATTCACTTTGTGAATCTCTGTTTTTGTTTTTGAAGAGACTTTGTCCTAAGCCACCGTTTACCTCTCTTGTTATGTTTTTTAAATATATTTTATGTTCTTTGTATATTCTCTACAGTGCTTAGTGTATGCTTAATGTGTCTAAAGGTCTGTAGCTTGTACATATGTATATAAATACATTTGTGGTAAGGTACTTGGGGGGGCAATATACTATGGGATATCACCTTATCTGCTTCATTTGGCCTTATTTTCTATAACTCTGGCAATACTCCCTAAGTACCAGGAGATTGTTACAACAACCTTTGGCACTTAGAGATTTGTTTCAACTCAGCCTTCATTATTAATGTGAGCTTCCCTACCAGGAATAAGTAACTCTAAGTATAATAGAATAAAGTAAGACAATCAACTCAATTGTTGTTAAATTAGAGTCCTGCACTGGCACAGACTGGAAGGGCCAATAAAACCTTCTGTATTCGGCTGCTATTAGTTTTAAAGTTTATGGCCATTGTACAGTTGTGCCATGTTATTTCCAATTTCCAAGTGTGTCAGCGAGTCCTCTCTCTCTCTCTCAGCGCTCAGTGCCCTGCCCCTGGTGCAGCAGCTGCTGTGTGTGGTCCAGAGCAGCGGGTCTGCGGAGAGAGACGGACGACACTGACTTCAGACTGCTGTACCACGGTGATCGGCTCACGGCGCCACGGCACTCAGCACCTCGGACTGCTGTTAGTACTGTCGTTGTTGTGTTGTGGAGAGTGGTGTCTCACAGCTGCGTGCTGCTCTGTGTGCAGTGGCTAACCTGGCTGTCAGGCTGAAGCCGTCCCACTCTGAGGCCCTGCAGCCTGCGCTCAACTCCCTGTACTGCAGCCTGGCTCTGTCCCCCGAGCCCTGCGCCAACAGAGGTGAGAGAGAGATGCAGAGATACTCAGAGACATGCACACAGACACACAGACTGTTGGGGTAAAATTGCCCCCTGTGTATTGTATATACCCAGTGTATAATATTCTGCATGTTGGGAGAACAGAGTACAAGGATTTTTATATGACCTATATTATGTAGGCATAGTGATTATTTAACCTACTGTAACCATGTAACTCATTGTATTGTATTCTTATTGTAGGATTAGTTTAGACCAGACGCTGCAGATTTGACATTGACATATCTCACTGGAAATGTTGCCGTGGCTGGGGGGCTGAAACTTGTCAGTATTGAAAAAATAACATACTCGCGCATAACTGTGTTTCTGTGAAAGTCTAGACACTTGAACCCACGGCCGTCCCCTCGTCTCTATCTTGGAAATGTCAAACCACAAACTCCCTATATTTATATTATGTTTTGAGAAACAGCTCAGAGCTGACAACATAAACAATATACATGCTGCTCTTCAGACAAACCAGCAATAAGATAGCGTCCCACGTCATCTAGCGCTAGGCAAACCGTGCAGATATGTCAACCGAAACTGTCGAGTGTGTTAGGGGTTATGATATTGGACACATTCCATGTCTGTCTAGCAACTAGATCTGTATATGATATGTCCTGCCCCAGAACTCTGACTTCTGACATGTATAAAACTGTGTGGTGTTGCAAAAATAAACTGAAGACAAACGATATGGCATTGTGTTGGTGACTTTTTTGTTCCCGAGCTCGTCTCCTGCGGAGGATCCACCATCCTGCACTGACGGCGCTGGGTTATCCTAGTCCAGGGAACCTGAAGGGTTTACTTCTGGTGAAGTGGTTGTACCTTAACACAGACACGTGTCCTTTTGTCATAAGATGAGCTACAATCTCTACCTCTCTCCAGCCGTGTCCATGCTGCTGTGTAACATAGCTCTGATAGTGCTGCTGCTGTCCCCTGTGTATATGTATTGTGTCAGTGAAGGTATAAAGTGGTGTGTGTCAAGGCTTACTAGAAGTGTACTTAAGAAAGATAAGGTGAAGCCAAGGCTCGGGCCAGAAGCTAGTTTGAGGTGTGTTTGTTATTTGCCATGAGCATGTTGGAGACAGTGTGAAAGAGTATGAGTGAAGTGTGTGCTCCCTAATCCATGTATTGAGGCATGAAGTATGAATGGTGCATATAAATAAAGCTGTGTGTCGGCCACAAGAGCGTCCCTCATGAGAATAGGGTGTGTTGTGATTGAGTTTGCTAGTGTTGTTAGCTGTGATGTATTTTTCCAAAAACAGAAGGGTCACTAACAGCCCAGCCTTTTGCAGTGCATGGGCCGGTCCCCTTCCGGGCTGGCTGGCCTTATATGGTATAGAGAGCAAGCTCCTCCACTACTACTCTCCCCAGTAGTGGACAGCGACACGGGCTTCTATTTATGTGACGTAATACCGCTTGTCATTGGAATAAGGGTGGGGTGTCGTTTCCCATACTCCTTTGCAACTATTTGCACCAGAGAAGTGCACTTGGGTTCTGGTTCTCTTGCCCCTCACATTCACACGAGGAATCCTAGGAACGAAACATGTCATACCGTCTCTTTCATCTCATGTGTAGACATTGGAAACGTACGTGTTTGCTTCATTGTCCTAGAATCCTTTGCGCCACGGTATGCAAATTTATGGGCCCATGATTGGCTCCCTGACATTACCCACCCCGCGACTGTTGCAGCGCACAACAGTGACCACCAGGGGGAGCCCCATCAAAGCTCCATAATATGTGTGTGTGTGTGTGTGTGTGTGTGTGTGTGTCTGTCTGTCTGTGTGTCTGTGTCTGTCTGAGGCTTTCCTGTTTGACTTTCATACGGTGGTATGTGATCATTGACAAAGATTTCAATCTCTTTAAGTCATTAACGTTAGCATAAAAAGTAATAATGGCGAACTCTGTTTGCAATATTGGTCTGTTGTAAACATTATTAGCTCATTATGACGTTATTTCGAAGCCCCAAACTGATCACACATCAGATGCGCCGCTATTGATCAACACTAAACCCACCAGAGCTGTGTTTTGTACGGCTTTGTAATACAACTCGTAACTGTGAAAGATTGCATAAGTCTGCTAATATATGTGCATACCGATGTATACACCCGTTTACACACTTTGTTGCGTACAGTTTATTTTAGTCGTGTTTTGTAGGCTGCATTTTGCTTGTATAGTCGTGTTTATGTATATGAGCTCGTTTAAAAACAAAAGAAATTCAAACAGTGTTCAATTTCCAATGTAAATGCTGTGTTTCTGCCCTGAAAATGTTGGCTGTGATGCTCATATGAAAAACTATGAAGTTTTATCCAACTCTGTTTCTCATTTTCGTCACACATCGCACATTATGCGGTGATTGTATGCAGTACGAAATGCCGGCGGTAGTGTGCAGTGAGAAAATAGCACTACCTTTTTATTGCGATGACAGCCGTGCCGTCTTTAGTTTGATCACAAGCTGCTGCTCATTGCGCTTCATCAAAGCACTGGCGATCAGTCCTGCAGTCTCTCTTTCCCAGAGCACTTCTCTGGGCTGTTTTTCACTCAGCTCGTCCCGGAGGAAACTGAGTTCATTTCAAATGGAGAATAACCCACTGGTTTAGAGCAATGCGAGCACTGCTTGCTCAAGGCAGACACACTGATCAGTTGGTATGTGCACTTCATGGCTAAACTTGATCGATAATGTCTTACTTCAGGCTAAGATCAATGTGTCCTTCTCTTTAGCACAAAGCATTGACGCTGCAAAGGAAGGCAGCTCTGTGGGTAGACTAGTTCCTGATGAGCACAAAAATCCAACCTGCAAAATGAAACCGATTCTTGTGGATCCGAAGCCACATTTGTGCCTCATTTTCCCTGATGGAGAAATCACTTTTAGCTATGGAGAGATGAATTGGCCCCGGAGAGAAAAGGTATGTGAATGACTGTATTAGTATGAAATACAATACTTTTGCAGTCAACCTGACAAGTGTAGAAATGTCCCCACGCAGCAGGACAAGCGTGTAAAGTCCTGCTATACAAGAATCTACAGACATGCATGTTTAACTTGTGAAAATGAGCCTCATTTTAACTGGGCTGAGGAATGTGTGGCTGCTGTTGCAGACTTGCTGGAGTCAGAGGAGGCCCTTCGGGATCAGGGTTGAAAACCACTGCAGGCTATCATAGAAAAAGCTTAATTTCGAAGGATGTTCTTCAGGGTATGATTAAGTCACTTTCAGTGGCTAACTTACGGATAGTGTCATGTTTGGACAGCAGAACTTGTTAACTTGCAAACCGCAACAAAATGGTCTGAAGCTTTCACTTTGAAACAGTTCAAATACTTATTATGGGGCCAAGCAACACATTTGCTGGAAGCCTTTTGTTATTGTTTAGGTTTTATTTTCTATTCCTCCAAAACGCATCTTCTCTGAAAATAATGATGCATAGGATGTGTGACCTGCTGTATAAAGTTGTGTTCAGGTTTGTTCAAGAAAAGTGCATTGTTTATATCGTTTGGCCATGTTGGATTGGTCAGAAATAATTTGTGTGCAGTGTAATATATTTTTGTTAAGTAACAGTGTACAAGCAAACTCTCAGTTGAAAATAATTCCTTCTGAAGTTTTTTATTTTATTATTATTTTATTTTTATGGTTGAGTTTTAAGGAGGCACTTCTTAGTAGATTTGTGTTCAGTGCAGAACCTTGTAACTCCAATGTCATAAAAAACAAACAAATGAAAAACAATATAGGCAGTCACAGTAACTTGTCAGCTTAAACTGGCTTGGTCAAGCTGCCTCCCTTCTTGAGCTTAAGTTGCTTGACTGGTATACTGGTTTTTCCAGTTTTTCCTCTTTTTTTCTGGGAGCAACACAGGTGCTTTTGACTTGCGGGGGTGACTTCAGGATCTCTAGGTAGCACACTGTTTTAGGCAGGCTCCTTTTTGTGTTTTTCGAGAGACGCGGAGCGAGAGTGAAGTGGGTTTTTGTTATGGCCTGTTTTTGACTACACTATATCCCTACTTTGACAATAGACTCCTTCTTTGATGCATAGGTCTTTATTTCTGCCTGTGATTCTTTAACTTGAACTTTGTTTTTTATTCTTGGATTTGTCCTGTTTGGTGCTCTTTCATTTTTTTGCAAGGACTTTGTTTTATGTTTTTTTGTTGGAAGGATTTTTCTCTTCCATCTATTGGACTATTCTTGTTCGGATTTCCATCCGGATTCCAGAGGACCATTTACAAGAGACTGTTCCTGGTGCAGGGGTGAGACCAGTCCAATACTGAAGGATTTTATTCACTTTGTGAATCTCTGTTTTTGTTTTTGAAGAGACTTTGTCCTAAGCCACCGTTTACCTCTCTTGTTATGTTTTTTAAATATATTTTATGTTCTTTGTATATTCTCTACAGTGCTTAGTGTATGCTTCATGTATCTAAAGGTCTGTAGCTTGTACATATGTATATAAATACATTTGTGGTAAGGTACTTGGGGGGGCAATATACTATGGGATATCACCTTATCTGCTTCATTTGGCCTTATTTTCTATAACTCTGGCAATACTCCCTAAGTACCAGGAGATTGTTACAACAACCTTTGGCACTTAGAGATTTGTTTCAACTCAGCCTTCATTATTAATGTGAGCTTCCCTACCAGGAATAAGTAACTCTAAGTATAATAAAATAAAGTAAGACAATCAACTCAATTGTTGTTAAATTAGAGTCCTGCACTGGCACAGACTGGAAGGGCCAATAAAACCTTCTGTATTCGGCTGCTATTAGTTTTAAAGTTTATGGCCATTGTACAGTTGTGCCATGTTATTTCCAATTTCCAAGTGTGTCAGCGAGTCCTCTCTCTCTCTCTCTCTCTCTCTCTCTCTCTCTGTCTCTCAGCACTCAGTGCCCTGCCCCTGGTGCAGCAGCTGCTGTGTGTGGTCCAGAGCAGCGGGTCTGCGGA
Source organism: Amia ocellicauda (assembly GCF_036373705.1). Lineage (NCBI taxonomy): Eukaryota > Metazoa > Chordata > Actinopteri > Amiiformes > Amiidae > Amia > Amia ocellicauda. Next base: position 3,519,006 of record NC_089868.1, read on the forward strand.
GAGAGAGACGGACGACACTGACTTCAGACTGCTGTACCACGGTGAGCGGCTCACGGCGCCACGGCACTCAGCACCTCGGACTGCTGTTAGTACTGTCGTTGTTGTGTTGTGGAGAGTGGTGTCTCACAGCTGCGTGCTGCTCTGTGTGCAGTGGCTAACCTGGCTGTCAGGCTGAAGCCGTCCCACTCTGAGGCCCTGCAGCCTGCGCTCAACTCCCTGTACTGCAGCCTGGCTCTGTCTCCCGAGCCCTGCGCCAACAGAGGTGAGAGAGAGATGCAGAGATACTCAGAGAGATGCACACAGACACACAGACTGTTGGGGTAAAATTGCCCCCTGTGTATTGTATATACCCAGTGTATAATACTCTGCATGTTGGGAGAACAGAGTACAAGGATTTTTATATGACCTATATTATGTAGGCATAGTGATTATTTAACCTACTGTAACCATGTAACTCATTGTATTGTATTCTTATTGTAGGATTAGTTTAGACCAGACGCTGCAGATTTGACATTGACATATCTCACTGGAAATGTTGCCGTGGCCGGGGGGCTGAAACTTGTCAGTATTGAAAAAATAACATACTCGCGCATAACTGTGTTTCTGTGAAAGTCTAGAGACTTGAACCCACGGCCGTCCCCTCGTCTCTATCTTGGAAATGTCAAACCACAAACTCCCTATATTTATATTATGTTTTGAGGAACAGCTCAGAGCTGACAACATAAACAATATACATGCTGCTCTTCAGACAAACCAGCAATAAGATAGCGTCCCACGTCATCTAGCGCTAGGCAAACCGTGCAGATATGTCAACCGAAACTGTCGAGTGTGTTAGGGGTTATGATATTGGACACATTCCATGTCTGCCTAGCAACTAGATCTGTATATGATATGTCCTGCCCCGCAACTCTGACTTCTGACATGTATAAAACTGTGTGGTGTTGCAAAAATAAACTGAAGACAAACGATCTGGCATTGTGTTGGTGACTTTTTTGTTCCCGAGCTCGTCTCTTGCAGAGGATCCACCATCCTGCACTGACGGCGCTGGGTTATCCTAGTCCAGGGGTTTTCCTAGCCCAGCGAACCTGAAGGGTTTACTTCTGGTGAAGTGGTTGTACCTTAACAATTTGGGGGCTCGTCCGGGATACATTTGGTGAGTAGTCTCTTTTTGCCTTTGTTCTGTACCCTAAGAACTGCTCGCTACTTGTATCCAAAACGTGATGGACTAGAGGGCTGTTCCAGTTAGGCAGTAGACTCTAAATGCCCTAGTTCTGTGACTTAAGAGCTGCTGACTGACTGATGTATATTGGACTAGAAGGCTGTTACAATTAGGTAATAGGTTAGTAAGTAGACTCTATGCAGGCTAAGATGAATATGTCCTTCTCTTTAGCACAAAGCATTGACGCTGCAAAGGAAGGCAGCTCTGTGGGTAGACTAGTTCCTGATGAGCACAAAAATCCAACCTGCAAAGTGAAACCAATTCTTGTGGATCCCAAGCCACATTTGTGCCTCTTTGCGATAAGAGACATTTTCCCTGATGAAGAAATCACTTTTAGCTATGGAGAGATGAATTGGCCCCGGAGAGAAAAGGTATGTGAATGACTGTATTAGTATGAAATACAATACTTTTGCAGTCAACCTGACAAGTGTAGAAATGTCCCCACGTAGCAGGACAAGCGTGTAAAGTCCTGCTATACAAGAATCTACAGACATGCATGTTTAACTTGTGAAAATGAGCCTCATTTTAACTGGGCTGAGGAATGTGTGGCTGCTGTTGCAGACTTGCTGGAGTCAGAGGAGGCCCTTCGGGATCAGGGTTGAGAACCACTGCAGGCTATCATAGAAAAAGCTTAATTTCGAAGGATGTTCTGCAGGGTATGATTAAGTCACTTTGAGTGGCTAACTTACGGATAGTGTCATGTTTGGACAGCAGAACTTGTTAACTTGCAAACCGCAACAAAATGGTCTGAAGCTTTCACTTTGAAACAGTTCAAATACTTATTATGGGGCCAAGCAACACATTTGCTGGAAGCCTTTTGTTATTGTTTAGATTTTATTTTCTATTCCTCCAAAACGCATCTTCTCTGAAAATAATGATGCATAGGATGTGTGACCTGCTGTATAAAGTTGTGTTCAGGTTTGTTCAAGAAAAGTGCATTGTTTATATCGTTTGGCCATGTTGGATTGGTCAGAAATAATTTGTGTGCAGTGTAATATATTTTTGTTAAGTAACAGTGTACAAGCAAACTCTCAGTTGAAAATAATTCCTTCTGAAGTTTTTTATTTTATTATTATTTTATTTTTATGGTTGAGTTTTAAGGAGACACTTCTTAGTAGATTTGTGTTCAGTGCAGAACCTTGTAACTCCAATGTCATAAAAAACAAACAAATGAAAAAAATATAGGCAGTCACAGTAACTTGTCAGCTTAAACTGGCTTGGTCAAGCTGCCTCCCTTCTTGAGCTTAAGTTGCTTGACTGGTATACTGGTTTTTCCAGTTTTTCCTCTTTTTTTTCTGGGAGCAACACAGGTGCTTTTGAGTGTTGCTCTATAGCCTGCGGGGGTGACTTCAGGATCTCTAGGTAGCACACTGTTTTAGGCAGGCTCCTTTTTGTGTTTTTCGAGAGACGCGGAGCGAGAGTGAAGTGGGTTTTTGTTATGGCCTGTTTTTGACTACACTATATCCCTACTTTGACTATAGACTCCTTCTTTGATGCATAGGTCTTTATTTCTGCCTGTGAATCTTTAACTTGAACTTTGTTTTTTATTCTTGGATTTGTCCTGTTTGGTGCTCTTTCATTTTTTTGCAAGGACTTTGTTTTATGGTTTTTTGTTGGAAGGATTTTTCTCTTCCATCTATTGGACTATTCTTGTTCGGATTTCCATCCGGATTCCAGAGGACCATTTACAAGAGACTGTTCCTGGTGCAGGGGTGAGACCAGTCCAATACTGAAGGATTTTATTCACTTTGTGAATCTCTGTTTTTGTTTTTGAAGAGACTTTGTCCTAAGCCACCGTTTACCTCTCTTGTTATGTTTTTTAAATATATTTTATGTTCTTTGTATATTCTCTACAGTGCTTAGTGTATGCTTAATGTGTCTAAAGGTCTGTAGCTTGTACATATGTATATAAATACATTTGTGGTAAGGTACTTGGGGGGGCAATATACTATGGGATATCACCTTATCTGCTTCATTTGGCCTTATTTTCTATAACTCTGGCAATACTCCCTAAGTACCAGGAGATTGTTACAACAACCTTTGGCACTTAGAGATTTGTTTCAACTCAGCCTTCATTATTAATGTGAGCTTCCCTACCAGGAATAAGTAACTCTAAGTATAATAGAATAAAGTAAGACAATCAACTCAATTGTTGTTAAATTAGAGTCCTGCACTGGCACAGACTGGAAGGGCCAATAAAACCTTCTGTATTCGGCTGCTATTAGTTTTAAAGTTTATGGCCATTGTACAGTTGTGCCATGTTATTTCCAATTTCCAAGTGTGTCAGCGAGTCCTCTCTCTCTCTCTCTCTCTCTCTCTCTCTCTCTCTCTCTCAGCGCTCAGTGCCCTGCCCCTGGTGCAGCAGCTGCTGTGTGTGGTCCAGAGCAGCAGCTCTGCGGAGAGAGAGACGGACGACACTGACTTCAGACTGCTGTACCACGGTGATCGGCTCACGGCGCCACGGCACTCAGCATCTCGGACTGCTGTTAGTACTGTCGTTGTTGTGTTGTGGAGAGTGGTGTCTCACAGCTGCGTGCTGCTCTGTGTGCAGTGGCTAACCTGGCTGTCAGGCTGAAGCCGTCCCACTCTGAGGCCCTGCGGCCTGCGCTCAACTCCCTGTACTGCAGCCTGGCTCTGTCCCCCGAGCCCTGCGCCAACAGAGGTGAGAGAGAGATGCAGAGATACTCAGAGAGATGCACACAGACACACAGACTGTTGGGGTAAAATTGCCCCCTGTGTATTGTATATACCCAGTGTATAATACTCTGCATGTTGGGAGAACAGAGTACAAGGATTTTTATATGACCTATATTATGTAGGCATAGTGATTATTTAACCTACTGTAACCATGTAACTCATTGTATTGTATTCTTATTGTAGGATTAGTTTAGACCAGACGCTGCAGATTTGACATTGACATATCTCACTGGAAATGTTGCCGTGGCCGGGGGGCTGAAACTTGTCATTATTGCAAAAATAACATACTCGCGCATAACTGTGTTTCTGTGAAAGTCTAGAGACTTGAACCCACGGCCGTCCCCTCGTCTCTATCTTGGAAATGTCAAACCACAAACTCCCTATATTTATATTATGTTTTGAGGAACAGCTCAGAGCTGACAACATAAACAATATACATGCTGCTCTTCAGACAAACCAGCAATAAGATAGCGTCCCACGTCATCTAGCGCTAGGCAAACCGTGCAGATATGTCAACCGAAACTGTCGAGTGTGTTAGGGGTTATGATATTGGACACATTCCATGTCTGCCTAGCAACTAGATCTGTATATGATATGTCCTGCCCCGCAACTCTGACTTCTGACATGTATAAAACTGTGTGGTGTTGCAAAAATAAACTGAAGACAAACGATCTGGCATTGTGTTGGTGACTTTTTTGTTCCCGAGCTCGTCTCCTGCGGAGGATCCACCATCCTGCACTGACGGCGCTGGGTTATCCTAGTCCAGGGGTTTTCCTAGCCCAGCGAACCTGAAGGGTTTACTTCTGGTGAAGTGGTTGTACCTTAACAATTTGGGGGCTCGTCCGGGATACATTTGGTGAGTAGTCTCTTTTTGCCTTTGTTCTGTACCCTAAGAACTGCTCGCTACTTGTATCCAAAACGTGATGGACTAGAGGGCTGTTCCAGTTAGGCAGTAGACTCTAAATGCCCTAGTTCTGTGACTTAAGAGCTGCTGACTGACTGATGTATATTGGACTAGAAGGCTGTTACAATTAGGTAATAGGTTAGTAAGTAGACTCTATGCAGGCTAAGATCAATGTGTCCTTCTCTTTAGCACAAAGCATTGACGCTGTAAAGGAAGGCAGCTCTGTGGGTAGACTAGTTCCTGATGAGCACAAAAATCCAACCTGCAAAATGAAACCGATTCTTGTGGATCCGAAGCCACATTTGTGCCTCTTTGCGATAAGAGACATTTTCCCTGATGAAGAAATCACTTTTAGCTATGGAGAGATGAATTGGCCCCGGAGAGAAAAGGTATGTGAATGACTGTATTAGTATGAAATACAATACTTTTGCAGTCAACCTGACAAGTGTAGAAATGTCCCCACGCAGCAGGACAAGCGTGTAAAGTCCTGCTATACAAGAATCTACAGACATGCATGTTTAACTTGTGAAAATGAGCCTCATTTTAACTGGGCTGAGGAATGTGTGGCTGCTGTTGCAGACTTGCTGGAGTCAGAGGAGGCCCTTCGGAATCAGGGTTGAAAACCACTGCAGGCTATCATAGAAAAAGCTTAATTTCGAAGGATGTTCTGCAGGGTATGATTAAGTCACTTTGAGTGGCTAACTTACGGATAGTGTCATGTTTGGACAGCAGAACTTGTTAACTTGCAAACCGCAACAAAATGGTCTGAAGCTTTCACTTTGAAACAGTTCAAATACTTATTATGGGGCCAAGCAACACATTTGCTGGAAGCCTTTTGTTATTGTTTAGATTTTATTTTCTATTCCTCCAAAACGCATCTTCTCTGAAAATAATGATGCATAGGATGTGTGACCTGCTGTATAAAGTTGTGTTCAGGTTTGTTCAAGAAAAGTGCATTGTTTATATCGTTTGGCCATGTTGGATTGGTCAGAAATAATTTGTGTGCAGTGTAATATATTTTTGTTAAGTAACAGTGTACAAGCAAACTCTCAGTTGAAAATAATTCCTTCTGAAGTTTTTTATTTTATTATTATTTATTTTTATGGTTGAGTTTTAAGGAGACACTTCTTAGTAGATTTGTGTTCAGTGCAGAACCTTGTAAATCCAATGTCATAAAAAACAAACAAATGAAAAACAATATAGGCAGTCACAGTAACTTGTCAGCTTAAACTGGCTTGGTCAAGCTGCCTCCCTTCTTGAGCTTAAGTTGCTTGACTGGTATACTGGTTTTTCCAGTTTTTCCTCTTTTTTTTCTGGGAGCAACACAGGTGCTTTTGAGTGTTGCTCTATAGCCTGCGGGGGTGACTTCAGGATCTCTAGGTAGCATACTGTTTTAGGCAGGCTCCTTTTTGTGTTTTTCAAGAGACGCGGAGCGAGAGTGAAGTGGGTTTTTGTTATGGCCTGTTTTTGACTACACTATATCCCTACTTTGACAATAGACTCCTTCTTTGATGCATAGGTCTTTATTTCTGCCTGTGATTCTTTAACTTGAACTTTGTTTTTTATTCTTGGATTTGTCCTGTTTGGTGCTCTTTCATTTTTTTGCAAGGACTTTGTTTTATGTTTTTTTGTTGGAAGGATTTTTCTCTTCCATCTATTGGACTATTCTTGTTCGGATTTCCATCCGGATTCCAGAGGACCATTTACAAGAGACTGTTCCTGGTGCAGGGGTGAGACCAGTCCAATACTGAAGGATTTTATTCACTTTGTGAATCTCTGTTTTTGTTTTTGAAGAGACTTTGTCCTAAGCCACCGTTTACCTCTCTTGTTATGTTTTTTAAATATATTTTATGTTCTTTGTATATTCTCTACAGTGCTTAGTGTATGCTTAATGTATCTAAAGGTCTGTAGCTTGTACATATGTATATAAATACATTTGTGGTAAGGTACTTGGGGGGGCAATATACTATGGGATATCACCTTATCTGCTTCATTTGGCCTTATTTTCTATAACTCTGGCAATACTCCCTAAGTACCAGGAGATTGTTACAACAACCTTTGGCACTTAGAGATTTGTTTCAACTCAGCCTTCATTATTAATGTGAGCTTCCCTACCAGGAATAAGTAACTCTAAGTATAATAGAATAAAGTAAGACAATCAACTCAATTGTTGTTAAATTAGAGTCCTGCACTGGCACAGACTGGAAGGGCCAATAAAACCTTCTGTATTCGGCTGCTATTAGTTTTAAAGTTTATGGCCATTGTACAGTTGTGCCATGTTATTTCCAATTTCCAAGTGTGTCAGCGAGTCCTCTCTCTCTCTCTCAGCGCTCAGTGCCCTGCCCCTGGTGCAGCAGCTGCTGTGTGTGGTCCAGAGCAGCGGGTCTGCGGAGAGAGACGGACGACACTGACTTCAGACTGCTGTACCACGGTGATCGGCTCACGGCGCCACGGCACTCAGCACCTCGGACTGCTGTTAGTACTGTCGTTGTTGTGTTGTGGAGAGTGGTGTCTCACAGCTGCGTGCTGCTCTGTGTGCAGTGGCTAACCTGGCTGTCAGGCTGAAGCCGTCCCACTCTGAGGCCCTGCAGCCTGCGCTCAACTCCCTGTACTGCAGCCTGGCTCTGTCCCCCGAGCCCTGCGCCAACAGAGGTGAGAGAGAGATGCAGAGATACTCAGAGACATGCACACAGACACACAGACTGTTGGGGTAAAATTGCCCCCTGTGTATTGTATATACCCAGTGTATAATATTCTGCATGTTGGGAGAACAGAGTACAAGGATTTTTATATGACCTATATTATGTAGGCATAGTGATTATTTAACCTACTGTAACCATGTAACTCATTGTATTGTATTCTTATTGTAGGATTAGTTTAGACCAGACGCTGCAGATTTGACATTGACATATCTCACTGGAAATGTTGCCGTGGCTGGGGGGCTGAAACTTGTCAGTATTGAAAAAATAACATACTCGCGCATAACTGTGTTTCTGTGAAAGTCTAGACACTTGAACCCACGGCCGTCCCCTCGTCTCTATCTTGGAAATGTCAAACCACAAACTCCCTATATTTATATTATGTTTTGAGAAACAGCTCAGAGCTGACAACATAAACAATTTACATGCTGCTCTTCAGACAAACCAGCAATAAGATAGCGTCCCACGTCATCTAGCGCTAGGCAAACCGTGCAGATATGTCAACCGAAACTGTCGAGTGTGTTAGGGGTTATGATATTGGACACATTCCATGTCTGTCTAGCAACTAGATCTGTATATGATATGTCCTGCCCCAGAACTCTGACTTCTGACATGTATAAAACTGTGTGGTGTTGCAAAAATAAACTGAAGACAAACGATATGGCATTGTGTTGGTGACTTTTTTGTTCCCGAGCTCGTCTCCTGCGGAGGATCCACCATCCTGCACTGACGGCGCTGGGTTATCCTAGTCCAGGGAACCTGAAGGGTTTACTTCTGGTGAAGTGGTTGTACCTTAACACAGACACGTGTCCTTTTGTCATAAGATGAGCTACAATCTCTACCTCTCTCCAGCCGTGTCCATGCTGCTGTGTAACATAGCTCTGATAGTGCTGCTGCTGTCCCCTGTGTATATGTATTGTGTCAGTGAAGGTATAAAGTGGTGTGTGTCAAGGCTTACTAGAAGTGTACTTAAGAAAGATAAGGTGAAGCCAAGGCTCGGGCCAGAAGCTAGTTTGAGGTGTGTTTGTTATTTGCCATGAGCATGTTGGAGACAGTGTGAAAGAGTATGAGTGAAGTGTGTGCTCCCTAATCCATGTATTGAGGCATGAAGTATGAATGGTGCATATAAATAAAGCTGTGTGTCGGCCACAAGAGCGTCCCTCATGAGAATAGGGTGTGTTGTGATTGAGTTTGCTAGTGTTGTTAGCTGTGATGTATTTTTCCAAAAACAGAAGGGTCACTAACAGCCCAGCCTTTTGCAGTGCATGGGCCGGTCCCCTTCCGGGCTGGCTGGCCTTATATGGTATAGAGAGCAAGCTCCTCCACTACTACTCTCCCCAGTAGTGGACAGCGACACGGGCTTCTATTTATGTGACGTAATACCGCTTGTCATTGGAATAGGGGTGGGGTGTCGTTTCCCATACTCCTTTGCAACTATTTGCACCAGAGAAGTGCACTTGGGTTCTGGTTCTCTTGCCCCTCACATTCACACGAGGAATCCTAGGAACGAAACATGTCATACCGTCTCTTTCATCTCATGTGTAGACATTGGAAACGTACGTGTTTGCTTCATTGTCCTAGAATCCTTTGCGCCACGGTATGCAAATTTATGGGCCCATGATTGGCTCCCTGACATTACCCACCCCGCGACTGTTGCAGCGCACAACAGTGACCACCAGGGGGAGCCCCATCAAAGCTCCATAATATGTGTGTGTGTGTGTGTGTGTGTGTGTGTGTGTGTGTGTGTGTGTGTGTGTGTGTCTGTCTGTGTGTCTGTGTCTGTCTGAGGCTTTCCTGTTTGACTTTCATACGGTGGTATGTGATCATTGACAAAGATTTCAATCTCTTTAAGTCATTAACGTTAGCATAAAAAGTAATAATGGCGAACTCTGTTTGCAATATTGGTCTGTTGTAAACATTATTAGCTCATTATGACGTTATTTCGAAGCCCCAAACTGATCACACATCAGATGCGCCGCTATTGATCAACACTAAACCCACCAGAGCTGTGTTTTGTACGGCTTTGTAATACAACTCGTAACTGTGAAAGATTGCATAAGTCTGCTAATATATGTGCATACCGATGTATACACCCGTTTACACACTTTGTTGCGTACAGTTTATTTTAGTCGTGTTTTGTAGGCTGCATTTTGCTTGTATAGTCGTGTTTATGTATATGAGCTCGTTTAAAAACAAAAGAAATTCAAACAGTGTTCAATTTCCAATGTAAATGCTGTGTTTCTGCCCTGAAAATGTTGGCTGTGATGCTCATATGAAAAACTATGAAGTTTTATCCAACTCTGTTTCTCATTTTCGTCACACATCGCACATTATGCGGTGATTGTATGCAGTACGAAATGCCGGCGGTAGTGTGCAGTGAGAAAATAGCACTACCTTTTTATTGCGATGACAGCCGTGCCGTCTTTAGTTTGATCACAAGCTGCTGCTCATTGCGCTTCATCAAAGCACTGGCGATCAGTCCTGCAGTCTCTCTTTCCCAGAGCACTTCTCTGGGCTGTTTTTCACTCAGCTCGTCCCGGAGGAAACTGAGTTCATTTCAAATGGAGAATAACCCACTGGTTTAGAGCAATGCGAGCACTGCTTGCTCAAGGCAGACACACTGATCAGTTGGTATGTGCACTTCATGGCTAAACTTGATCGATAATGTCTTACTTCAGGCTAAGATCAATGTGTCCTTCTCTTTAGCACAAAGCATTGACGCTGCAAAGGAAGGCAGCTCTGTGGGTAGACTAGTTCCTGATGAGCACAAAAATCCAACCTGCAAAATGAAACCAATTCTTGTGGATCCGAAGCCACATTTGTGCCTCATTTTCCCTGATGAAGAAATCACTTTTAGCTATGGAGAGATGAATTGGCCCCGGAGAGAAAAGGTATGTGAATGACTGTATTAGTATGAAATACAATACTTTTGCAGTCAACCTGACAAGTGTAGAAATGTCCCCACGCAGCAGGACAAGCGTGTAAAGTCCTGCTATACAAGAATCTACAGACATGCATGTTTAACTTGTGAAAATGAGCCTCATTTTAACTGGGCTGAGGAATGTGTGGCTGCTGTTGCAGACTTGCTGGAGTCAGAGGAGGCCCTTCGGGATCAGGGTTGAAAACCACTGCAGGCTATCATAGAAAAAGCTTAATTTCGAAGGATGTTCTTCAGGGTATGATTAAGTCACTTTCAGTGGCTAATTTACGGATAGTGTCATGTTTGGACAGCAGAACTTGTTAACTTGCAAACCGCAACAAAATGGTCTGAAGCTTTCACTTTGAAACAGTTCAAATACTTATTATGGGGCCAAGCAACACATTTGCTGGAAGCCTTTTGTTATTGTTTAGGTTTTATTTTCTATTCCTCCAAAACGCATCTTCTCTGAAAATAATGATGCATAGGATGTGTGACCTGCTGTATAAAGTTGTGTTCAGGTTTGTTCAAGAAAAGTGCATTGTTTATATCGTTTGGCCATGTTGGATTGGTCAGAAATAATTTGTGTGCAGTGTAATATATTTTTGTTAAGTAACAGTGTACAAGCAAACTCTCAGTTGAAAATAATTCCTTCTGAAGTTTTTTATTTTATTATTATTTTATTTTTATGGTTGAGTTTTAAGGAGACACTTCTTAGTAGATTTGTGTTCAGTGCAGAACCTTGTAACTCCAATGTCATAAAAAACAAACAAATGAAAAACAATATAGGCAGTCACAGTAACTTGTCAGCTTAAACTGGCTTGGTCAAGCTGCCTCCCTTCTTGAGCTTAAGTTGCTTGACTGGTATACTGGTTTTTCCAGTTTTTCCTCTTTTTTTCTGGGAGCAACACAGGTGCTTTTGACTTGCGGGGGTGACTTCAGGATCTCTAGGTAGCACACTGTTTTAGGCAGGCTCCTTTTTGTGTTTTTCGAGAGACGCGGAGCGAGAGTGAAGTGGGTTTTTGTTATGGCCTGTTTTTGACTACACTATATCCCTACTTTGACAATAGACTCCTTCTTTGATGCATAGGTCTTTATTTCTGCCTGTGATTCTTTAACTTGAACTTTGTTTTTTATTCTTGGATTTGTCCTGTTTGGTGCTCTTTCATTTTTTTGCAAGGACTTTGTTTTATGTTTTTTTGTTGGAAGGATTTTTCTCTTCCATCTATTGGACTATTCTTGTTCGGATTTCCATCCGGATTCCAGAGGACCATTTACAAGAGACTGTTCCTGGTGCAGGGGTGAGACCAGTCCAATACTGAAGGATTTTATTCACTTTGTGAATCTCTGTTTTTGTTTTTGAAGAGACTTTGTCCTAAGCCACCGTTTACCTCTCTTGTTATGTTTTTTAAATATATTTTATGTTCTTTGTATATTCTCTACAGTGCTTAGTGTATGCTTCATGTATCTAAAGGTCTGTAGCTTGTACATATGTATATAAATACATTTGTGGTAAGGTACTTGGGGGGGCAATATACTATGGGATATCACCTTATCTGCTTCATTTGGCCTTATTTTCTATAACTCTGGCAATACTCCCTAAGTACCAGGAGATTGTTACAACAACCTTTGGCACTTAGAGATTTGTTTCAACTCAGCCTTCATTATTAATGTGAGCTTCCCTACCAGGAATAAGTAACTCTAAGTATAATAAAATAAAGTAAGACAATCAACTCAATTGTTGTTAAATTAGAGTCCTGCACTGGCACAGACTGGAAGGGCCAATAAAACCTTCTGTATTCGGCTGCTATTAGTTTTAAAGTTTATGGCCATTGTACAGTTGTGCCATGTTATTTCCAATTTCCAAGTGTGTCAGCGAGTCCTCTCTCTCTCTCTCAGCGCTCAGTGCCCTGCCCCTGTTGCAGCAGCTGCTGTGTGTGGTCCAGAGCAGCAGCTCTGCGGAGAGAGAGACGGACGACACTGACTTCAGACTGCTGTACCACGGTGAGCGGCTCACGGCGCCACGGCACTCAGCACCTCGGACTGCTGTTAGTACTGTCGTTGTTGTGTTGTGGAGAGTGGTGTCTCACAGCTGCGTGCTGCTCTGTGTGCAGTGGCTAACCTGGCTGTCAGGCTGAAGCCGTCCCACTCTGAGGCCTTGCGGCCTGCGCTCAACTCCCTGTACTGCAGCCTGGCTCTGTCCCCCGAGCCCTGCGCCAACAGAGGTGAGAGAGAGATGCAGAGATACTCAGAGAGATGCACACAGACACACAGACTGTTGGGGTAAAATTGCCCCCTGTGTATTGTATATACCCAGTGTATAATACTCTGCATGTTGGGAGAACAGAGTACAAGGATTTTTATATGACCTATATTATGTAGGCATAGTGATTATTTAACCTACTGTAACCATGTAACTCATTGTATTGTATTCTTATTGTAGGATTAGTTTAGACCAGACGCTGCAGATTTGACATTGACATATCTCACTGGAAATGTTGCCGTGGCCGGGGGGCTGAAACTTGTCAGTATTGAAAAAATAACATACTCGCGCATAACTGTGTTTCTGTGAAAGTCTAGAGACTTGAACCCACGGCCGTCCCCTCGTCTCTATCTTGGAAATGTCAAACCACAAACTCCCTATATTTATATTATGTTTTGAGGAACAGCTCAGAGCTGACAACATAAACAATATACATGCTGCTCTTCAGACAAACCAGCAATAAGATAGCGTCCCACGTCATCTAGCGCTAGGCAAACCTTGCAGATATGTCAACCGAAACTGTCGAGTGTGTTAGGGGTTATGATATTGGACACATTCCATGTCTGCCTAGCAACTAGATCTGTATATGATATGTCCTGCCCCGCAACTCTGACTTCTGACATGTATAAAACTGTGTGGTGTTGCAAAAATAAACTGAAGACAAACGATCTGGCATTGTGTTGGTGACTTTTTTGTTCCCGAGCTCGTCTCCTGCGGAGGATCCACCATCCTGCACTGACGGCGCTGGGTTATCCTAGTCCAGGGAACCTGAAGGGTTTACTTCTGGTGAAGTGGTTGTACCTTAACACAGACACGTGTCCTTTTGTCATAAGATGAGCTACAATCTCTACCTCTCTCCAGCCGTGTCCATGCTGCTGTGTAACATAGCTCTGATAGTGCTGCTGCTGTCCCCTGTGTATATGTATTGTGTCAGTGAAGGTATAAAGTGGTGTGTGTCAAGGCTTACTAGAAGTGTACTTAAGAAAGATAAGGTGAAGCCAAGGCTCGGGCCAGAAGGTAGTTTGAGGTGTGTTTGTTATTTGCCATGAGCATGTTGGAGACAGTGTGAAAGAGTATGAGTGAAGTGTGTGCTCCCTAATCCATGTATTGAGGCATGAAGTATGAATGGTGCATAGAAATAAAGCTGTGTGTCGGCCACAAGAGCGTCCCTCATGAGAATAGGGTGTGTTGTGATTGAGTTTGCTAGTGTTGTTAGCTGTGATGTATTTTTCCAAAAACAGAAGGGTCACTAACAGCCCAGCCTTTTGCAGTGCATGGGCCGGTCCCCTTCCGGGCTGGCTGGCCTTATATGGTATAGAGAGCAAGCTCCTCCACTACTACTCTCCCCAGTAGTGGACAGCGACACGGGCTTCTATTTATGTGACGTAATACCGCTTGTCATTGGAATAAGGGTGGGGTGTCGTTTCCCATACTCCTCTGCAACTATTTGCACCAGAGAAGTGCACTTGGGTTCTGGGTCTCTTGCCCCTCACATTCACACGAGGAATCCTAGGAACGAAACATGTCATACCGTCTCTTTCATCTCATGTGTAGACATTGGAAACGTACGTGTTTGCTTCATTGTCCTAGAATCCTTTGCGCCACCGTATGCAAATTTATGGGCCCATGATTGGCTCCCTGACATTACCCACCCCGCGACTGTTGCAGCGCACAACAGTGACCACCAGGGGGAGCCCCATCAAAGCTCCATAATATGTGTGTGTGTGTGTCTGTGTCTGTCTGAGGCTTTCCTGTTTGACTTTCATACGGTGGTATGTGATCATTGACAAAGATTTCAATCTCTTTAAGTCATTAACGTTAGCATAAAAAGTAATAATGGCGAACTCTGTTTGCAATATTGGTCTGTTGTAAACATTATTAGCTCATTATGACGTTATTTCGAAGCCCCAAACTGATCACACATCAGATGCGCCGCTATTGATCAACACTAAACCCACCAGAGCTGTGTTTTGTACGGCTTTGTAATACAACTCGTAACTGTGAAAGATTGCATAAGTCTGCTAATATATGTGCATACCGATGTATACACCCGTTTACACACTTTGTTGCGTACAGTTTATTTTAGTCGTGTTTTGTAGGCTGCATTTTGCTTGTATAGTCGTGTTTATGTATATGAGCTCGTTTAAAAACAAAAGAAATTCAAACAGTGTTCAATTTCCAATGTAAATGCTGTGTTTCTGCCCTGAAAATGTTGGCTGTGATGCTCATATGAAAAACTATGAAGTTTTATCCAACTCTGTTTCTCATTTTCGTCACACATCGCACATTATGCGGTGATTGTATGCAGTACGAAATGCCGGCGGTAGTGTGCAGTGAGAAAATAGCACTACCTTTTTATTGCGATGACAGCCGTGCCGTCTTTAGTTTGATCACAAGCTGCTGCTCATTGCGCTTCATCAAAGCACTGGCGATCAGTCCTGCAGTCTCTCTTTCCCAGAGCACTTCTCTGGGCTGTTTTTCACTCAGCTCGTCCCGGAGGAAACTGAGTTCATTTCAAATGGAGAATAACCCACTGGTTTAGAGCAATGCGAGCACTGCTTGCTCAAGGCAGACACACTGATCAGTTGGTATGTGCACTTCA
The DNA here is from genome assembly GCF_036373705.1 of Amia ocellicauda. Classification (NCBI taxonomy): domain Eukaryota; kingdom Metazoa; phylum Chordata; class Actinopteri; order Amiiformes; family Amiidae; genus Amia; species Amia ocellicauda. The sequence continues at coordinate 3,534,307 of NC_089868.1, forward strand.
TGGCTAAACTTGATCGATAATGTCTTACTTCAGGCTAAGATCAATGTGTCCTTCTCTTTAGCACAAAGCATTGACGCTGCAAAGGAAGGCAGCTCTGTGGGTAGACTAGTTCCTGATGAGCACAAAAATCCAACCTGCAAAATGAAACCAATTCTTGTGGATCCGAAGCCACATTTGTGCCTCATTTTCCCTGATGAAGAAATCACTTTTAGCTATGGAGAGATGAATTGGCCCCGGAGAGAAAAGGTATGTGAATGACTGTATTAGTATGAAATACAATACTTTTGCAGTCAACCTGACAAGTGTAGAAATGTCCCCACGCAGCAGGACAAGCGTGTAAAGTCCTGCTATACAAGAATCTACAGACATGCATGTTTAACTTGTGAAAATGAGCCTCATTTTAACTGGGCTGAGGAATGTGTGGCTGCTGTTGCAGACTTGCTGGAGTCAGAGGAGGCCCTTCGGGATCAGGGTTGAAAACCACTGCAGGCTATCATAGAAAAAGCTTAATTTCGAAGGATGTTCTTCAGGGTATGATTAAGTCACTTTCAGTGGCTAACTTACGGATAGTGTCATGTTTGGACAGCAGAACTTGTTAACTTGCAAACCGCAACAAAATGGTCTGAAGCTTTCACTTTGAAACAGTTCAAATACTTATTATGGGGCCAAGCAACACATTTGCTGGAAGCCTTTTGTTATTGTTTAGGTTTTATTTTCTATTCCTCCAAAACGCATCTTCTCTGAAAATAATGATGCATAGGATGTGTGACCTGCTGTATAAAGTTGTGTTCAGGTTTGTTCAAGAAAAGTGCATTGTTTATATCGTTTGGCCATGTTGGATTGGTCAGAAATAATTTGTGTGCAGTGTAATATATTTTTGTTAAGTAACAGTGTACAAGCAAACTCTCAGTTGAAAATAATTCCTTCTGAAGTTTTTTATTTTATTATTATTTTATTTTTATGGTTGAGTTTTAAGGAGACACTTCTTAGTAGATTTGTGTTCAGTGCAGAACCTTGTAACTCCAATGTCATAAAAAACAAACAAATGAAAAACAATATAGGCAGTCACAGTAACTTGTCAGCTTAAACTGGCTTGGTCAAGCTGCCTCCCTTCTTGAGCTTAAGTTGCTTGACTGGTATACTGGTTTTTCCAGTTTTTCCTCTTTTTTTTCTGGGAGCAACACAGGTGCTTTTGAGTGTTGCTCTATAGCCTGCGGGGGTGACTTCAGGATCTCTAGGTAGCACACTGTTTTAGGCAGGCTCCTTTTTGTGTTTTTCAAGAGACGCGGAGCGAGAGTGAAGTGGGTTTTTGTTATGGCCTGTTTTTGACTACACTATATCCCTACTTTGACAATAGACTCCTTCTTTGATGCATAGGTCTTTATTTCTGCCTGTGATTCTTTAACTTGAACTTTGTTTTTTATTCTTGGATTTGTCCTGTTTGGTGCTCTTTCATTTTTTTGCAAGGACTTTGTTTTATGTTTTTTTGTTGGAAGGATTTTTCTCTTCCATCTATTGGACTATTCTTGTTCGGATTTCCATCCGGATTCCAGAGGACCATTTACAAGAGACTGTTCCTGGTGCAGGGGTGAGACCAGTCCAATACTGAAGGATTTTATTCACTTTGTGAATCTCTGTTTTTGTTTTTGAAGAGACTTTGTCCTAAGCCACCGTTTACCTCTCTTGTTATGTTTTTTAAATATATTTTATGTTCTTTGTATATTCTCTACAGTGCTTAGTGTATGCTTAATGTGTCTAAAGGTCTGTAGCTTGTACATATGTATATAAATACATTTGTGGTAAGGTACTTGGGGGGGCAATATACTATGGGATATCACCTTATCTGCTTCATTTGGCCTTATTTTCTATAACTCTGGCAATACTCCCTAAGTACCAGGAGATTGTTACAACAACCTTTGGCACTTAGAGATTTGTTTCAACTCAGCCTTCATTATTAATGTGAGCTTCCCTACCAGGAATAAGTAACTCTAAGTATAATAGAATAAAGTAAGACAATCAACTCAATTGTTGTTAAATTAGAGTCCTGCACTGGCACAGACTGGAAGGGCCAATAAAACCTTCTGTATTCGGCTGCTATTAGTTTTAAAGTTTATGGCCATTGTACAGTTGTGCCATGTTATTTCCAATTTCCAAGTGTGTCAGCGAGTCCTCTCTCTCTCTCTCAGCGCTCAGTGCCCTGCCCCTGGTGCAGCAGCTGCTGTGTGTGGTCCAGAGCAGCGGGTCTGCGGAGAGAGACGGACGACACTGACTTCAGACTGCTGTACCACGGTGATCGGCTCACGGCGCCACGGCACTCAGCACCTCGGACTGCTGTTAGTACTGTCGTTGTTGTGTTGTGGAGAGTGGTGTCTCACAGCTGCGTGCTGCTCTGTGTGCAGTGGCTAACCTGGCTGTCAGGCTGAAGCCGTCCCACTCTGAGGCCCTGCAGCCTGCGCTCAACTCCCTGTACTGCAGCCTGGCTCTGTCCCCCGAGCCCTGCGCCAACAGAGGTGAGAGAGAGATGCAGAGATACTCAGAGACATGCACACAGACACACAGACTGTTGGGGTAAAATTGCCCCCTGTGTATTGTATATACCCAGTGTATAATATTCTGCATGTTGGGAGAACAGAGTACAAGGATTTTTATATGACCTATATTATGTAGGCATAGTGATTATTTAACCTACTGTAACCATGTAACTCATTGTATTGTATTCTTATTGTAGGATTAGTTTAGACCAGACGCTGCAGATTTGACATTGACATATCTCACTGGAAATGTTGCCGTGGCTGGGGGGCTGAAACTTGTCAGTATTGAAAAAATAACATACTCGCGCATAACTGTGTTTCTGTGAAAGTCTAGACACTTGAACCCACGGCCGTCCCCTCGTCTCTATCTTGGAAATGTCAAACCACAAACTCCCTATATTTATATTATGTTTTGAGAAACAGCTCAGAGCTGACAACATAAACAATATACATGCTGCTCTTCAGACAAACCAGCAATAAGATAGCGTCCCACGTCATCTAGCGCTAGGCAAACCGTGCAGATATGTCAACCGAAACTGTCGAGTGTGTTAGGGGTTATGATATTGGACACATTCCATGTCTGTCTAGCAACTAGATCTGTATATGATATGTCCTGCCCCAGAACTCTGACTTCTGACATGTATAAAACTGTGTGGTGTTGCAAAAATAAACTGAAGACAAACGATATGGCATTGTGTTGGTGACTTTTTTGTTCCCGAGCTCGTCTCCTGCGGAGGATCCACCATCCTGCACTGACGGCGCTGGGTTATCCTAGTCCAGGGAACCTGAAGGGTTTACTTCTGGTGAAGTGGTTGTACCTTAACACAGACACGTGTCCTTTTGTCATAAGATGAGCTACAATCTCTACCTCTCTCCAGCCGTGTCCATGCTGCTGTGTAACATAGCTCTGATAGTGCTGCTGCTGTCCCCTGTGTATATGTATTGTGTCAGTGAAGGTATAAAGTGGTGTGTGTCAAGGCTTACTAGAAGTGTACTTAAGAAAGATAAGGTGAAGCCAAGGCTCGGGCCAGAAGCTAGTTTGAGGTGTGTTTGTTATTTGCCATGAGCATGTTGGAGACAGTGTGAAAGAGTATGAGTGAAGTGTGTGCTCCCTAATCCATGTATTGAGGCATGAAGTATGAATGGTGCATATAAATAAAGCTGTGTGTCGGCCACAAGAGCGTCCCTCATGAGAATAGGGTGTGTTGTGATTGAGTTTGCTAGTGTTGTTAGCTGTGATGTATTTTTCCAAAAACAGAAGGGTCACTAACAGCCCAGCCTTTTGCAGTGCATGGGCCGGTCCCCTTCCGGGCTGGCTGGCCTTATATGGTATAGAGAGCAAGCTCCTCCACTACTACTCTCCCCAGTAGTGGACAGCGACACGGGCTTCTATTTATGTGACGTAATACCGCTTGTCATTGGAATAGGGGTGGGGTGTCGTTTCCCATACTCCTTTGCAACTATTTGCACCAGAGAAGTGCACTTGGGTTCTGGTTCTCTTGCCCCTCACATTCACACGAGGAATCCTAGGAACGAAACATGTCATACCGTCTCTTTCATCTCATGTGTAGACATTGGAAACGTACGTGTTTGCTTCATTGTCCTAGAATCCTTTGCGCCACGGTATGCAAATTTATGGGCCCATGATTGGCTCCCTGACATTACCCACCCCGCGACTGTTGCAGCGCACAACAGTGACCACCAGGGGGAGCCCCATCAAAGATCCATAATATGTGTGTGTGTGTGTGTGTGTGTGTGTGTGTCTGTCTGTCTGTGTGTCTGTGTCTGTCTGAGGCTTTCCTGTTTGACTTTCATACGGTGGTATGTGATCATTGACAAAGATTTCAATCTCTTTAAGTCATTAACGTTAGCATAAAAAGTAATAATGGCGAACTCTGTTTGCAATATTGGTCTGTTGTAAACATTATTAGCTCATTATGACGTTATTTCGAAGCCCCAAACTGATCACACATCAGATGCGCCGCTATTGATCAACACTAAACCCACCAGAGCTGTGTTTTGTACGGCTTTGTAATACAACTCGTAACTGTGAAAGATTGCATAAGTCTGCTAATATATGTGCATACCGATGTATACACCCGTTTACACACTTTGTTGCGTACAGTTTATTTTAGTCGTGTTTTGTAGGCTGCATTTTGCTTGTATAGTCGTGTTTATGTATATGAGCTCGTTTAAAAACAAAAGAAATTCAAACAGTGTTCAATTTCCAATGTAAATGCTGTGTTTCTGCCCTGAAAATGTTGGCTGTGATGCTCATATGAAAAACTATGAAGTTTTATCCAACTCTGTTTCTCATTTTCGTCACACATCGCACATTATGCGGTGATTGTATGCAGTACGAAATGCCGGCGGTAGTGTGCAGTGAGAAAATAGCACTACCTTTTTATTGCGATGACAGCCGTGCCGTCTTTAGTTTGATCACAAGCTGCTGCTCATTGCGCTTCATCAAAGCACTGGCGATCAGTCCTGCAGTCTCTCTTTCCCAGAGCACTTCTCTGGGCTGTTTTTCACTCAGCTCGTCCCGGAGGAAACTGAGTTCATTTCAAATGGAGAATAACCCACTGGTTTAGAGCAATGCGAGCACTGCTTGCTCAAGGCAGACACACTGATCAGTTGGTATGTGCACTTCATGGCTAAACTTGATCGATAATGTCTTACTTCAGGCTAAGATCAATGTGTCCTTCTCTTTAGCACAAAGCATTGACGCTGCAAAGGAAGGCAGCTCTGTGGGTAGACTAGTTCCTGATGAGCACAAAAATCCAACCTGCAAAATGAAACCAATTCTTGTGGATCCGAAGCCACATTTGTGCCTCATTTTCCCTGATGAAGAAATCACTTTTAGCTATGGAGAGATGAATTGGCCCCGGAGAGAAAAGGTATGTGAATGACTGTATTAGTATGAAATACAATACTTTTGCAGTCAACCTGACAAGTGTAGAAATGTCCCCACGCAGCAGGACAAGCGTGTAAAGTCCTGCTATACAAGAATCTACAGACATGCATGTTTAACTTGTGAAAATGAGCCTCATTTTAACTGGGCTGAGGAATGTGTGGCTGCTGTTGCAGACTTGCTGGAGTCAGAGGAGGCCCTTCGGGATCAGGGTTGAAAACCACTGCAGGCTATCATAGAAAAAGCTTAATTTCGAAGGATGTTCTTCAGGGTATGATTAAGTCACTTTCAGTGGCTAATTTACGGATAGTGTCATGTTTGGACAGCAGAACTTGTTAACTTGCAAACCGCAACAAAATGGTCTGAAGCTTTCACTTTGAAACAGTTCAAATACTTATTATGGGGCCAAGCAACACATTTGCTGGAAGCCTTTTGTTATTGTTTAGGTTTTATTTTCTATTCCTCCAAAACGCATCTTCTCTGAAAATAATGATGCATAGGATGTGTGACCTGCTGTATAAAGTTGTGTTCAGGTTTGTTCAAGAAAAGTGCATTGTTTATATCGTTTGGCCATGTTGGATTGGTCAGAAATAATTTGTGTGCAGTGTAATATATTTTTGTTAAGTAACAGTGTACAAGCAAACTCTCAGTTGAAAATAATTCCTTCTGAAGTTTTTTATTTTATTATTATTTTATTTTTATGGTTGAGTTTTAAGGAGACACTTCTTAGTAGATTTGTGTTCAGTGCAGAACCTTGTAACTCCAATGTCATAAAAAACAAACAAATGAAAAACAATATAGGCAGTCACAGTAACTTGTCAGCTTAAACTGGCTTGGTCAAGCTGCCTCCCTTCTTGAGCTTAAGTTGCTTGACTGGTATACTGGTTTTTCCAGTTTTTCCTCTTTTTTTCTGGGAGCAACACAGGTGCTTTTGACTTGCGGGGGTGACTTCAGGATCTCTAGGTAGCACACTGTTTTAGGCAGGCTCCTTTTTGTGTTTTTCGAGAGACGCGGAGCGAGAGTGAAGTGGGTTTTTGTTATGGCCTGTTTTTGACTACACTATATCCCTACTTTGACAATAGACTCCTTCTTTGATGCATAGGTCTTTATTTCTGCCTGTGATTCTTTAACTTGAACTTTGTTTTTTATTCTTGGATTTGTCCTGTTTGGTGCTCTTTCATTTTTTTGCAAGGACTTTGTTTTATGTTTTTTTGTTGGAAGGATTTTTCTCTTCCATCTATTGGACTATTCTTGTTCGGATTTCCATCCGGATTCCAGAGGACCATTTACAAGAGACTGTTCCTGGTGCAGGGGTGAGACCAGTCCAATACTGAAGGATTTTATTCACTTTGTGAATCTCTGTTTTTGTTTTTGAAGAGACTTTGTCCTAAGCCACCGTTTACCTCTCTTGTTATGTTTTTTAAATATATTTTATGTTCTTTGTATATTCTCTACAGTGCTTAGTGTATGCTTCATGTATCTAAAGGTCTGTAGCTTGTACATATGTATATAAATACATTTGTGGTAAGGTACTTGGGGGGGCAATATACTATGGGATATCACCTTATCTGCTTCATTTGGCCTTATTTTCTATAACTCTGGCAATACTCCCTAAGTACCAGGAGATTGTTACAACAACCTTTGGCACTTAGAGATTTGTTTCAACTCAGCCTTCATTATTAATGTGAGCTTCCCTACCAGGAATAAGTAACTCTAAGTATAATAAAATAAAGTAAGACAATCAACTCAATTGTTGTTAAATTAGAGTCCTGCACTGGCACAGACTGGAAGGGCCAATAAAACCTTCTGTATTCGGCTGCTATTAGTTTTAAAGTTTATGGCCATTGTACAGTTGTGCCATGTTATTTCCAATTTCCAAGTGTGTCAGCGAGTCCTCTCTCTCTCTCTCTCAGCGCTCAGTGCCCTGCCCCTGGTGCAGCAGCTGCTGTGTGTGGTCCAGAGCAGCGGCTCTGCGGAGAGAGAGACGGACGACACTGACTTCAGACTGCTGTACCACGGTGAGCGGCTCACGGCGCCACGGCACTCAGCACCTCGGACTGCTGTTAGTACTGTCGTTGTTGTGTTGTGGAGAGTGGTGTCTCACAGCTGCGTGCTGCTCTGTGTGCAGTGGCTAACCTGGCTGTCAGGCTGAAGCCGTCCCACTCTGAGGCCCTGCAGCCTGCGCTCAACTCCCTGTACTGCAGCCTGGCTCTGTCTCCCGAGCCCTGCGCCAACAGAGGTGAGAGAGAGATGCAGAGATACTCAGAGAGATGCACACAGACACACAGACTGTTGGGGTAAAATTGCCCCCTGTGTATTGTATATACCCAGTGTATAATACTCTGCATGTTGGGAGAACAGAGTACAAGGATTTTTATATGACCTATATTATGTAGGCATAGTGATTATTTAACCTACTGTAACCATGTAACTCATTGTATTGTATTCTTATTGTAGGATTAGTTTAGACCAGACGCTGCAGATTTGACATTGACATATCTCACTGGAAATGTTGCCGTGGCCGGGGGGCTGAAACTTGTCAGTATTGAAAAAATAACATACTCGCGCATAACTGTGTTTCTGTGAAAGTCTAGAGACTTGAACCCACGGCCGTCCCCTCGTCTCTATCTTGGAAATGTCAAACCACAAACTCCCTATATTTATATTATGTTTTGAGGAACAGCTCAGAGCTGACAACATAAACAATATACATGCTGCTCTTCAGACAAACCAGCAATAAGATAGCGTCCCACGTCATCTAGCGCTAGGCAAACCGTGCAGATATGTCAACCGAAACTGTCGAGTGTGTTAGGGGTTATGATATTGGACACATTCCATGTCTGCCTAGCAACTAGATCTGTATATGATATGTCCTGCCCCGCAACTCTGACTTCTGACATGTATAAAACTGTGTGGTGTTGCAAAAATAAACTGAAGACAAACGATCTGGCATTGTGTTGGTGACTTTTTTGTTCCCGAGCTCGTCTCTTGCAGAGGATCCACCATCCTGCACTGACGGCGCTGGGTTATCCTAGTCCAGGGGTTTTCCTAGCCCAGCGAACCTGAAGGGTTTACTTCTGGTGAAGTGGTTGTACCTTAACAATTTGGGGGCTCGTCCGGGATACATTTGGTGAGTAGTCTCTTTTTGCCTTTGTTCTGTACCCTAAGAACTGCTCGCTACTTGTATCCAAAACGTGATGGACTAGAGGGCTGTTCCAGTTAGGCAGTAGACTCTAAATGCCCTAGTTCTGTGACTTAAGAGCTGCTGACTGACTGATGTATATTGGACTAGAAGGCTGTTACAATTAGGTAATAGGTTAGTAAGTAGACTCTATGCAGGCTAAGATGAATATGTCCTTCTCTTTAGCACAAAGCATTGACGCTGCAAAGGAAGGCAGCTCTGTGGGTAGACTAGTTCCTGATGAGCACAAAAATCCAACCTGCAAAGTGAAACCAATTCTTGTGGATCCCAAGCCACATTTGTGCCTCTTTGCGATAAGAGACATTTTCCCTGATGAAGAAATCACTTTTAGCTATGGAGAGATGAATTGGCCCCGGAGAGAAAAGGTATGTGAATGACTGTATTAGTATGAAATACAATACTTTTGCAGTCAACCTGACAAGTGTAGAAATGTCCCCACGTAGCAGGACAAGCGTGTAAAGTCCTGCTATACAAGAATCTACAGACATGCATGTTTAACTTGTGAAAATGAGCCTCATTTTAACTGGGCTGAGGAATGTGTGGCTGCTGTTGCAGACTTGCTGGAGTCAGAGGAGGCCCTTCGGGATCAGGGTTGAGAACCACTGCAGGCTATCATAGAAAAAGCTTAATTTCGAAGGATGTTCTGCAGGGTATGATTAAGTCACTTTGAGTGGCTAACTTACGGATAGTGTCATGTTTGGACAGCAGAACTTGTTAACTTGCAAACCGCAACAAAATGGTCTGAAGCTTTCACTTTGAAACAGTTCAAATACTTATTATGGGGCCAAGCAACACATTTGCTGGAAGCCTTTTGTTATTGTTTAGATTTTATTTTCTATTCCTCCAAAACGCATCTTCTCTGAAAATAATGATGCATAGGATGTGTGACCTGCTGTATAAAGTTGTGTTCAGGTTTGTTCAAGAAAAGTGCATTGTTTATATCGTTTGGCCATGTTGGATTGGTCAGAAATAATTTGTGTGCAGTGTAATATATTTTTGTTAAGTAACAGTGTACAAGCAAACTCTCAGTTGAAAATAATTCCTTCTGAAGTTTTTTATTTTATTATTATTTTATTTTTATGGTTGAGTTTTAAGGAGACACTTCTTAGTAGATTTGTGTTCAGTGCAGAACCTTGTAACTCCAATGTCATAAAAAACAAACAAATGAAAAACAATATAGGCAGTCACAGTAACTTGTCAGCTTAAACTGGCTTGGTCAAGCTGCCTCCCTTCTTGAGCTTAAGTTGCTTGACTGGTATACTGGTTTTTCCAGTTTTTCCTCTTTTTTTTCTGGGAGCAACACAGGTGCTTTTGAGTGTTGCTCTATAGCCTGCGGGGGTGACTTCAGGATCTCTAGGTAGCACACTGTTTTAGGCAGGCTCCTTTTTGTGTTTTTCGAGAGACGCGGAGCGAGAGTGAAGTGGGTTTTTGTTATGGCCTGTTTTTGACTACACTATATCCCTACTTTGACTATAGACTCCTTCTTTGATGCATAGGTCTTTATTTCTGCCTGTGAATCTTTAACTTGAACTTTGTTTTTTATTCTTGGATTTGTCCTGTTTGGTGCTCTTTCATTTTTTTGCAAGGACTTTGTTTTATGGTTTTTTGTTGGAAGGATTTTTCTCTTCCATCTATTGGACTATTCTTGTTCGGATTTCCATCCGGATTCCAGAGGACCATTTACAAGAGACTGTTCCTGGTGCAGGGGTGAGACCAGTCCAATACTGAAGGATTTTATTCACTTTGTGAATCTCTGTTTTTGTTTTTGAAGAGACTTTGTCCTAAGCCACCGTTTACCTCTCTTGTTATGTTTTTTAAATATATTTTATGTTCTTTGTATATTCTCTACAGTGCTTAGTGTATGCTTAATGTGTCTAAAGGTCTGTAGCTTGTACATATGTATATAAATACATTTGTGGTAAGGTACTTGGGGGGGCAATATACTATGGGATATCACCTTATCTGCTTCATTTGGCCTTATTTTCTATAACTCTGGCAATACTCCCTAAGTACCAGGAGATTGTTACAACAACCTTTGGCACTTAGAGATTTGTTTCAACTCAGCCTTCATTATTAATGTGAGCTTCCCTACCAGGAATAAGTAACTCTAAGTATAATAGAATAAAGTAAGACAATCAACTCAATTGTTGTTAAATTAGAGTCCTGCACTGGCACAGACTGGAAGGGCCAATAAAACCTTCTGTATTCGGCTGCTATTAGTTTTAAAGTTTATGGCCATTGTACAGTTGTGCCATGTTATTTCCAATTTCCAAGTGTGTCAGCGAGTCCTCTCTCTCTCTCTCAGCGCTCAGTGCCCTGCCCCTGGTGCAGCAGCTGCTGTGTGTGGTCCAGAGCAGCGGGTCTGCGGAGAGAGACGGACGACACTGACTTCAGACTGCTGTACCACGGTGATCGGCTCACGGCGCCACGGCACTCAGCACCTCGGACTGCTGTTAGTACTGTCGTTGTTGTGTTGTGGAGAGTGGTGTCTCACAGCTGCGTGCTGCTCTGTGTGCAGTGGCTAACCTGGCTGTCAGGCTGAAGCCGTCCCACTCTGAGGCCCTGCAGCCTGCGCTCAACTCCCTGTACTGCAGCCTGGCTCTGTCCCCCGAGCCCTGCGCCAACAGAGGTGAGAGAGAGATGCAGAGATACTCAGAGACATGCACACAGACACACAGACTGTTGGGGTAAAATTGCCCCCTGTGTATTGTATATACCCAGTGTATAATATTCTGCATGTTGGGAGAACAGAGTACAAGGATTTTTATATGACCTATATTATGTAGGCATAGTGATTATTTAACCTACTGTAACCATGTAACTCATTGTATTGTATTCTTATTGTAGGATTAGTTTAGACCAGACGCTGCAGATTTGACATTGACATATCTCACTGGAAATGTTGCCGTGGCTGGGGGGCTGAAACTTGTCAGTATTGAAAAAATAACATACTCGCGCATAACTGTGTTTCTGTGAAAGTCTAGACACTTGAACCCACGGCCGTCCCCTCGTCTCTATCTTGGAAATGTCAAACCACAAACTCCCTATATTTATATTATGTTTTGAGAAACAGCTCAGAGCTGACAACATAAACAATATACATGCTGCTCTTCAGACAAACCAGCAATAAGATAGCGTCCCACGTCATCTAGCGCTAGGCAAACCGTGCAGATATGTCAACCGAAACTGTCGAGTGTGTTAGGGGTTATGATATTGGACACATTCCATGTCTGTCTAGCAACTAGATCTGTATATGATATGTCCTGCCCCAGAACTCTGACTTCTGACATGTATAAAACTGTGTGGTGTTGCAAAAATAAACTGAAGACAAACGATATGGCATTGTGTTGGTGACTTTTTTGTTCCCGAGCTCGTCTCCTGCGGAGGATCCACCATCCTGCACTGACGGCGCTGGGTTATCCTAGTCCAGGGAACCTGAAGGGTTTACTTCTGGTGAAGTGGTTGTACCTTAACACAGACACGTGTCCTTTTGTCATAAGATGAGCTACAATCTCTACCTCTCTCCAGCCGTGTCCATGCTGCTGTGTAACATAGCTCTGATAGTGCTGCTGCTGTCCCCTGTGTATATGTATTGTGTCAGTGAAGGTATAAAGTGGTGTGTGTCAAGGCTTACTAGAAGTGTACTTAAGAAAGATAAGGTGAAGCCAAGGCTCGGGCCAGAAGCTAGTTTGAGGTGTGTTTGTTATTTGCCATGAGCATGTTGGAGACAGTGTGAAAGAGTATGAGTGAAGTGTGTGCTCCCTAATCCATGTATTGAGGCATGAAGTATGAATGGTGCATATAAATAAAGCTGTGTGTCGGCCACAAGAGCGTCCCTCATGAGAATAGGGTGTGTTGTGATTGAGTTTGCTAGTGTTGTTAGCTGTGATGTATTTTTCCAAAAACAGAAGGGTCACTAACAGCCCAGCCTTTTGCAGTGCATGGGCCGGTCCCCTTCCGGGCTGGCTGGCCTTATATGGTATAGAGAGCAAGCTCCTCCACTACTACTCTCCCCAGTAGTGGACAGCGACACGGGCTTCTATTTATGTGACGTAATACCGCTTGTCATTGGAATAAGGGTGGGGTATCGTTTCCCATACTCCTTTGCAACTATTTGCACCAGAGAAGTGCACTTGGGTTCTGGTTCTCTTGCCCCTCACATTCACACGAGGAATCCTAGGAACGAAACATGTCATACCGTCTCTTTCATCTCATGTGTAGACATTGGAAACGTACGTGTTTGCTTCATTGTCCTAGAATCCTTTGCGCCACGGTATGCAAATTTATGGGCCCATGATTGGCTCCCTGACATTACCCACCCCGCGACTGTTGCAGCGCACAACAGTGACCACCAGGGGGAGCCCCATCAAAGCTCCATAATATGTGTGTGTGTGTGTGTGTGTGTGTGTGTGTGTCTGTCTGTCTGTGTGTCTGTGTCTGTCTGAGGCTTTCCTGTTTGACTTTCATACGGTGGTATGTGATCATTGACAAAGATTTCAATCTCTTTAAGTCATTAACGTTAGCATAAAAAGTAATAATGGCGAACTCTGTTTGCAATATTGGTCTGTTGTAAACATTATTAGCTCATTATGACGTTATTTCGAAGCCCCAAACTGATCACACATCAGATGCGCCGCTATTGATCAACACTAAACCCACCAGAGCTGTGTTTTGTACGGCTTTGTAATACAACTCGTAACTGTGAAAGATTGCATAAGTCTGCTAATATATGTGCATACCGATGTATACACCCGTTTACACACTTTGTTGCGTACAGTTTATTTTAGTCGTGTTTTGTAGGCTGCATTTTGCTTGTATAGTCGTGTTTATGTATATGAGCTCGTTTAAAAACAAAAGAAATTCAAACAGTGTTCAATTTCCAATGTAAATGCTGTGTTTCTGCCCTGAAAATGTTGGCTGTGATGCTCATATGAAAAACTATGAAGTTTTATCCAACTCTGTTTCTCATTTTCGTCACACATCGCACATTATGCGGTGATTGTATGCAGTACGAAATGCCGGCGGTAGTGTGCAGTGAGAAAATAGCACTACCTTTTTATTGCGATGACAGCCGTGCCGTCTTTAGTTTGATCACAAGCTGCTGCTCATTGCGCTTCATCAAAGCACTGGCGATCAGTCCTGCAGTCTCTCTTTCCCAGAGCACTTCTCTGGGCTGTTTTTCACTCAGCTCGTCCCGGAGGAAACTGAGTTCATTTCAAATGGAGAATAACCCACTGGTTTAGAGCAATGCGAGCACTGCTTGCTCAAGGCAGACACACTGATCAGTTGGTATGTGCACTTCATGGCTAAACTTGATCGATAATGTCTTACTTCAGGCTAAGATCAATGTGTCCTTCTCTTTAGCACAAAGCATTGACGCTGCAAAGGAAGGCAGCTCTGTGGGTAGACTAGTTCCTGATGAGCACAAAAATCCAACCTGCAAAATGAAACCAATTCTTGTGGATCCGAAGCCACATTTGTGCCTCATTTTCCCTGATGAAGAAATCACTTTTAGCTATGGAGAGATGAATTGGCCCCGGAGAGAAAAGGTATGTGAATGACTGTATTAGTATGAAATACAATACTTTTGCAGTCAACCTGACAAGTGTAGAAATGTCCCCACGCAGCAGGACAAGCGTGTAAAGTCCTGCTATACAAGAATCTACAGACATGCATGTTTAACTTGTGAAAATGAGCCTCATTTTAACTGGGCTGAGGAATGTGTGGCTGCTGTTGCAGACTTGCTGGAGTCAGAGGAGGCCCTTCGGGATCAGGGTTGAAAACCACTGCAGGCTATCATAGAAAAAGCTTAATTTCGAAGGATGTTCTTCAGGGTATGATTAAGTCACTTTCAGTGGCTAACTTACGGATAGTATCATGTTTGGACAGCAGAACTTGTTAACTTGCAAACCGCAACAAAATGGTCTGAAGCTTTCACTTTGAAACAGTTCAAATACTTATTATGGGGCCAAGCAACACATTTGCTGGAAGCCTTTTGTTATTGTTTAGGTTTTATTTTCTATTCCTCCAAAACGCATCTTCTCTGAAAATAATGATGCATAGGATGTGTGACCTGCTGTATAAAGTTGTGTTCAGGTTTGTTCAAGAAAAGTGCATTGTTTATATCGTTTGGCCATGTTGGATTGGTCAGAAATAATTTGTGTGCAGTGTAATATATTTTTGTTAAGTAACAGTGTACAAGCAAACTCTCAGTTGAAAATAATTCCTTCTGAAGTTTTTTATTTTATTATTATTTTATTTTTATGGTTGAGTTTTAAGGAGACACTTCTTAGTAGATTTGTGTTCAGTGCAGAACCTTGTAACTCCAATGTCATAAAAAACAAACAAATGAAAAACAATATAGGCAGTCACAGTAACTTGTCAGCTTAAACTGGCTTGGTCAAGCTGCCTCCCTTCTTGAGCTTAAGTTGCTTGACTGGTATACTGGTTTTTCCAGTTTTTCCTCTTTTTTTCTGGGAGCAACACAGGTGCTTTTGACTTGCGGGGGTGACTTCAGGATCTCTAGGTAGCACACTGTTTTAGGCAGGCTCCTTTTTGTGTTTTTCGAGAGACGCGGAGCGAGAGTGAAGTGGGTTTTTGTTATGGCCTGTTTTTGACTACACTATATCCCTACTTTGACAATAGACTCCTTCTTTGATGCATAGGTCTTTATTTCTGCCTGTGATTCTTTAACTTGAACTTTGTTTTTTATTCTTGGATTTGTCCTGTTTGGTGCTCTTTCATTTTTTTGCAAGGACTTTGTTTTATGTTTTTTTGTTGGAAGGATTTTTCTCTTCCATCTATTGGACTATTCTTGTTCGGATTTCCATCCGGATTCCAGAGGACCATTTACAAGAGACTGTTCCTGGTGCAGGGGTGAGACCAGTCCAATACTGAAGGATTTTATTCACTTTGTGAATCTCTGTTTTTGTTTTTGAAGAGACTTTGTCCTAAGCCACCGTTTACCTCTCTTGTTATGTTTTTTAAATATATTTTATGTTCTTTGTATATTCTCTACAGTGCTTAGTGTATGCTTCATGTATCTAAAGGTCTGTAGCTTGTACATATGTATATAAATACATTTGTGGTAAGGTACTTGGGGGGGCAATATACTATGGGATATCACCTTATCTGCTTCATTTGGCCTTATTTTCTATAACTCTGGCAATACTCCCTAAGTACCAGGAGATTGTTACAACAACCTTTGGCACTTAGAGATTTGTTTCAACTCAGCCTTCATTATTAATGTGAGCTTCCCTACCAGGAATAAGTAACTCTAAGTATAATAAAATAAAGTAAGACAATCAACTCAATTGTTGTTAAATTAGAGTCCTGCACTGGCACAGACTGGAAGGGCCAATAAAACCTTCTGTATTCGGCTGCTATTAGTTTTAAAGTTTATGGCCATTGTACAGTTGTGCCATGTTATTTCCAATTTCCAAGTGTGTCAGCGAGTCCTCTCTCTCTCTCTCTCTCTCTCTCTCTCTCTGTCTCTCAGCACTCAGTGCCCTGCCCCTGGTGCAGCAGCTGCTGTGTGTGGTCCAGAGCAGCGGGTCTGCGGAGAGAGAGACGGACGACACTGACTTCAGACTGCTGTACCACGGTGAGCGGCTCACGGCGCCACGGCACTCAGCACCTCGGACTGCTGTTAGTACTGTCGTTGTTGTGTTGTGGAGAGTGGTGTCTCACAGCTGCGTGCTGCTCTGTGTGCAGTGGCTAACCTGGCTGTCAGGCTGAAGCCGTCCCACTCTGAGGCCCTGCAGCCTGCGCTCAACTCCCTGTACTGCAGCCTGGCTCTGTCTCCCGAGCCCTGCGCCAACAGAGGTGAGAGAGAGATGCAGAGATACTCAGAGAGATGCACACAGACACACAGACTGTTGGGGTAAAATTGCCCCCTGTGTATTGTATATACCCAGTGTATAATACTCTGCATGTTGGGAGAACAGAGTACAAGGATTTTTATATGACCTATATTATGTAGGCATAGTGATTATTTAACCTACTGTAACCATGTAACTCATTGTATTGTATTCTTATTGTAGGATTAGTTTAGACCAGACGCTGCAGATTTGACATTGACATATCTCACTGGAAATGTTGCCGTGGCCGGGGGGCTGAAACTTGTCAGTATTGAAAAAATAACATACTCGCGCATAACTGTGTTTCTGTGAAAGTCTAGAGACTTGAACCCACGGCCGTCCCCTCGTCTCTATCTTGGAAATGTCAAACCACAAACTCCCTATATTTATATTATGTTTTGAGGAACAGCTCAGAGCTGACAACATAAACAATATACATGCTGCTCTTCAGACAAACCAGCAATAAGATAGCGTCCCACGTCATCTAGCGCTAGGCAAACCGTGCAGATATGTCAACCGAAACTGTCGAGTGTGTTAGGGGTTATGATATTGGACACATTCCATGTCTGCCTAGCAACTAGATCTGTATATGATATGTCCTGCCCCGCAACTCTGACTTCTGACATGTAT
Organism: Amia ocellicauda; assembly: GCF_036373705.1. Taxonomy (NCBI): domain Eukaryota; kingdom Metazoa; phylum Chordata; class Actinopteri; order Amiiformes; family Amiidae; genus Amia; species Amia ocellicauda. The sequence goes on from NC_089868.1 coordinate 3,551,440, forward strand.
AAAACTGTGTGGTGTTGCAAAAATAAACTGAAGACAAACGATCTGGCATTGTGTTGGTGACTTTTTTGTTCCCGAGCTCGTCTCTTGCAGAGGATCCACCATCCTGCACTGACGGCGCTGGGTTATCCTAGTCCAGGGGTTTTCCTAGCCCAGCGAACCTGAAGGGTTTACTTCTGGTGAAGTGGTTGTACCTTAACAATTTGGGGGCTCGTCCGGGATACATTTGGTGAGTAGTCTCTTTTTGCCTTTGTTCTGTACCCTAAGAACTGCTCGCTACTTGTATCCAAAACGTGATGGACTAGAGGGCTGTTCCAGTTAGGCAGTAGACTCTAAATGCCCTAGTTCTGTGACTTAAGAGCTGCTGACTGACTGATGTATATTGGACTAGAAGGCTGTTACAATTAGGTAATAGGTTAGTAAGTAGACTCTATGCAGGCTAAGATGAATATGTCCTTCTCTTTAGCACAAAGCATTGACGCTGCAAAGGAAGGCAGCTCTGTGGGTAGACTAGTTCCTGATGAGCACAAAAATCCAACCTGCAAAGTGAAACCAATTCTTGTGGATCCCAAGCCACATTTGTGCCTCTTTGCGATAAGAGACATTTTCCCTGATGAAGAAATCACTTTTAGCTATGGAGAGATGAATTGGCCCCGGAGAGAAAAGGTATGTGAATGACTGTATTAGTATGAAATACAATACTTTTGCAGTCAACCTGACAAGTGTAGAAATGTCCCCACGTAGCAGGACAAGCGTGTAAAGTCCTGCTATACAAGAATCTACAGACATGCATGTTTAACTTGTGAAAATGAGCCTCATTTTAACTGGGCTGAGGAATGTGTGGCTGCTGTTGCAGACTTGCTGGAGTCAGAGGAGGCCCTTCGGGATCAGGGTTGAGAACCACTGCAGGCTATCATAGAAAAAGCTTAATTTCGAAGGATGTTCTGCAGGGTATGATTAAGTCACTTTGAGTGGCTAACTTACGGATAGTGTCATGTTTGGACAGCAGAACTTGTTAACTTGCAAACCGCAACAAAATGGTCTGAAGCTTTCACTTTGAAACAGTTCAAATACTTATTATGGGGCCAAGCAACACATTTGCTGGAAGCCTTTTGTTATTGTTTAGATTTTATTTTCTATTCCTCCAAAACGCATCTTCTCTGAAAATAATGATGCATAGGATGTGTGACCTGCTGTATAAAGTTGTGTTCAGGTTTGTTCAAGAAAAGTGCATTGTTTATATCGTTTGGCCATGTTGGATTGGTCAGAAATAATTTGTGTGCAGTGTAATATATTTTTGTTAAGTAACAGTGTACAAGCAAACTCTCAGTTGAAAATAATTCCTTCTGAAGTTTTTTATTTTATTATTATTTTATTTTTATGGTTGAGTTTTAAGGAGACACTTCTTAGTAGATTTGTGTTCAGTGCAGAACCTTGTAACTCCAATGTCATAAAAAACAAACAAATGAAAAACAATATAGGCAGTCACAGTAACTTGTCAGCTTAAACTGGCTTGGTCAAGCTGCCTCCCTTCTTGAGCTTAAGTTGCTTGACTGGTATACTGGTTTTTCCAGTTTTTCCTCTTTTTTTTCTGGGAGCAACACAGGTGCTTTTGAGTGTTGCTCTATAGCCTGCGGGGGTGACTTCAGGATCTCTAGGTAGCACACTGTTTTAGGCAGGCTCCTTTTTGTGTTTTTCGAGAGACGCGGAGCGAGAGTGAAGTGGGTTTTTGTTATGGCCTGTTTTTGACTACACTATATCCCTACTTTGACTATAGACTCCTTCTTTGATGCATAGGTCTTTATTTCTGCCTGTGAATCTTTAACTTGAACTTTGTTTTTTATTCTTGGATTTGTCCTGTTTGGTGCTCTTTCATTTTTTTGCAAGGACTTTGTTTTATGGTTTTTTGTTGGAAGGATTTTTCTCTTCCATCTATTGGACTATTCTTGTTCGGATTTCCATCCGGATTCCAGAGGACCATTTACAAGAGACTGTTCCTGGTGCAGGGGTGAGACCAGTCCAATACTGAAGGATTTTATTCACTTTGTGAATCTCTGTTTTTGTTTTTGAAGAGACTTTGTCCTAAGCCACCGTTTACCTCTCTTGTTATGTTTTTTAAATATATTTTATGTTCTTTGTATATTCTCTACAGTGCTTAGTGTATGCTTAATGTATCTAAAGGTCTGTAGCTTGTACATATGTATATAAATACATTTGTGGTAAGGTACTTGGGGGGGCAATATACTATGGGATATCACCTTATCTGCTTCATTTGGCCTTATTTTCTATAACTCTGGCAATACTCCCTAAGTACCAGGAGATTGTTACAACAACCTTTGGCACTTAGAGATTTGTTTCAACTCAGCCTTCATTATTAATGTGAGCTTCCCTACCAGGAATAAGTAACTCTAAGTATAATAGAATAAAGTAAGACAATCAACTCAATTGTTGTTAAATTAGAGTCCTGCACTGGCACAGACTGGAAGGGCCAATAAAACCTTCTGTATTCGGCTGCTATTAGTTTTAAAGTTTATGGCCATTGTACAGTTGTGCCATGTTATTTCCAATTTCCAAGTGTGTCAGCGAGTCCTCTCTCTCTCTCTCAGCGCTCAGTGCCCTGCCCCTGGTGCAGCAGCTGCTGTGTGTGGTCCAGAGCAGCGGGTCTGCGGAGAGAGACGGACGACACTGACTTCAGACTGCTGTACCACGGTGATCGGCTCACGGCGCCACGGCACTCAGCACCTCGGACTGCTGTTAGTACTGTCGTTGTTGTGTTGTGGAGAGTGGTGTCTCACAGCTGCGTGCTGCTCTGTGTGCAGTGGCTAACCTGGCTGTCAGGCTGAAGCCGTCCCACTCTGAGGCCCTGCAGCCTGCGCTCAACTCCCTGTACTGCAGCCTGGCTCTGTCCCCCGAGCCCTGCGCCAACAGAGGTGAGAGAGAGATGCAGAGATACTCAGAGACATGCACACAGACACACAGACTGTTGGGGTAAAATTGCCCCCTGTGTATTGTATATACCCAGTGTATAATATTCTGCATGTTGGGAGAACAGAGTACAAGGATTTTTATATGACCTATATTATGTAGGCATAGTGATTATTTAACCTACTGTAACCATGTAACTCATTGTATTGTATTCTTATTGTAGGATTAGTTTAGACCAGACGCTGCAGATTTGACATTGACATATCTCACTGGAAATGTTGCCGTGGCTGGGGGGCTGAAACTTGTCAGTATTGAAAAAATAACATACTCGCGCATAACTGTGTTTCTGTGAAAGTCTAGACACTTGAACCCACGGCCGTCCCCTCGTCTCTATCTTGGAAATGTCAAACCACAAACTCCCTATATTTATATTATGTTTTGAGAAACAGCTCAGAGCTGACAACATAAACAATATACATGCTGCTCTTCAGACAAACCAGCAATAAGATAGCGTCCCACGTCATCTAGCGCTAGGCAAACCGTGCAGATATGTCAACCGAAACTGTCGAGTGTGTTAGGGGTTATGATATTGGACACATTCCATGTCTGTCTAGCAACTAGATCTGTATATGATATGTCCTGCCCCAGAACTCTGACTTCTGACATGTATAAAACTGTGTGGTGTTGCAAAAATAAACTGAAGACAAACGATATGGCATTGTGTTGGTGACTTTTTTGTTCCCGAGCTCGTCTCCTGCGGAGGATCCACCATCCTGCACTGACGGCGCTGGGTTATCCTAGTCCAGGGAACCTGAAGGGTTTACTTCTGGTGAAGTGGTTGTACCTTAACACAGACACGTGTCCTTTTGTCATAAGATGAGCTACAATCTCTACCTCTCTCCAGCCGTGTCCATGCTGCTGTGTAACATAGCTCTGATAGTGCTGCTGCTGTCCCCTGTGTATATGTATTGTGTCAGTGAAGGTATAAAGTGGTGTGTGTCAAGGCTTACTAGAAGTGTACTTAAGAAAGATAAGGTGAAGCCAAGGCTCGGGCCAGAAGCTAGTTTGAGGTGTGTTTGTTATTTGCCATGAGCATGTTGGAGACAGTGTGAAAGAGTATGAGTGAAGTGTGTGCTCCCTAATCCATGTATTGAGGCATGAAGTATGAATGGTGCATATAAATAAAGCTGTGTGTCGGCCACAAGAGCGTCCCTCATGAGAATAGGGTGTGTTGTGATTGAGTTTGCTAGTGTTGTTAGCTGTGATGTATTTTTCCAAAAACAGAAAGGTCACTAACAGCCCAGCCTTTTGCAGTGCATGGGCCGGTCCCCTTCCGGGCTGGCTGGCCTTATATGGTATAGAGAGCAAGCTCCTCCACTACTACTCTCCCCAGTAGTGGACAGCGACACGGGCTTCTATTTATGTGACGTAATACCGCTTGTCATTGGAATAGGGGTGGGGTGTCGTTTCCCATACTCCTTTGCAACTATTTGCACCAGAGAAGTGCACTTGGGTTCTGGTTCTCTTGCCCCTCACATTCACACGAGGAATCCTAGGAACGAAACATGTCATACCGTCTCTTTCATCTCATGTGTAGACATTGGAAACGTACGTGTTTGCTTCATTGTCCTAGAATCCTTTGCGCCACGGTATGCAAATTTATGGGCCCATGATTGGCTCCCTGACATTACCCACCCCGCGACTGTTGCAGCGCACAACAGTGACCACCAGGGGGAGCCCCATCAAAGATCCATAATATGTGTGTGTGTGTGTGTGTGTGTGTGTGTGTGTGTGTGTGTGTGTGTGTGTGTGTGTGTGTGTGTGTGTGTCTGTCTGTGTGTCTGTGTCTGTCTGAGGCTTTCCTGTTTGACTTTCATACGGTGGTATGTGATCATTGACAAAGATTTCAATCTCTTTAAGTCATTAACGTTAGCATAAAAAGTAATAATGGCGAACTCTGTTTGCAATATTGGTCTGTTGTAAACATTATTAGCTCATTATGACGTTATTTCGAAGCCCCAAACTGATCACACATCAGATGCGCCGCTATTGATCAACACTAAACCCACCAGAGCTGTGTTTTGTACGGCTTTGTAATACAACTCGTAACTGTGAAAGATTGCATAAGTCTGCTAATATATGTGCATACCGATGTATACACCCGTTTACACACTTTGTTGCGTACAGTTTATTTTAGTCGTGTTTTGTAGGCTGCATTTTGCTTGTATAGTCGTGTTTATGTATATGAGCTCGTTTAAAAACAAAAGAAATTCAAACAGTGTTCAATTTCCAATGTAAATGCTGTGTTTCTGCCCTGAAAATGTTGGCTGTGATGCTCATATGAAAAACTATGAAGTTTTATCCAACTCTGTTTCTCATTTTCGTCACACATCGCACATTATGCGGTGATTGTATGCAGTACGAAATGCCGGCGGTAGTGTGCAGTGAGAAAATAGCACTACCTTTTTATTGCGATGACAGCCGTGCCGTCTTTAGTTTGATCACAAGCTGCTGCTCATTGCGCTTCATCAAAGCACTGGCGATCAGTCCTGCAGTCTCTCTTTCCCAGAGCACTTCTCTGGGCTGTTTTTCACTCAGCTCGTCCCGGAGGAAACTGAGTTCATTTCAAATGGAGAATAACCCACTGGTTTAGAGCAATGCGAGCACTGCTTGCTCAAGGCAGACACACTGATCAGTTGGTATGTGCACTTCATGGCTAAACTTGATCGATAATGTCTTACTTCAGGCTAAGATCAATGTGTCCTTCTCTTTAGCACAAAGCATTGACGCTGCAAAGGAAGGCAGCTCTGTGGGTAGACTAGTTCCTGATGAGCACAAAAATCCAACCTGCAAAATGAAACCAATTCTTGTGGATCCGAAGCCACATTTGTGCCTCATTTTCCCTGATGAAGAAATCACTTTTAGCTATGGAGAGATGAATTGGCCCCGGAGAGAAAAGGTATGTGAATGACTGTATTAGTATGAAATACAATACTTTTGCAGTCAACCTGACAAGTGTAGAAATATCCCCACGCAGCAGGACAAGCGTGTAAAGTCCTGCTATACAAGAATCTACAGACATGCATGTTTAACTTGTGAAAATGAGCCTCATTTTAACTGGGCTGAGGAATGTGTGGCTGCTGTTGCAGACTTGCTGGAGTCAGAGGAGGCCCTTCGGGATCAGGGTTGAAAACCACTGCAGGCTATCATAGAAAAAGCTTAATTTCGAAGGATGTTCTTCAGGGTATGATTAAGTCACTTTCAGTGGCTAATTTACGGATAGTGTCATGTTTGGACAGCAGAACTTGTTAACTTGCAAACCGCAACAAAATGGTCTGAAGCTTTCACTTTGAAACAGTTCAAATACTTATTATGGGGCCAAGCAACACATTTGCTGGAAGCCTTTTGTTATTGTTTAGGTTTTATTTTCTATTCCTCCAAAACGCATCTTCTCTGAAAATAATGATGCATAGGATGTGTGACCTGCTGTATAAAGTTGTGTTCAGGTTTGTTCAAGAAAAGTGCATTGTTTATATCGTTTGGCCATGTTGGATTGGTCAGAAATAATTTGTGTGCAGTGTAATATATTTTTGTTAAGTAACAGTGTACAAGCAAACTCTCAGTTGAAAATAATTCCTTCTGAAGTTTTTTATTTTATTATTATTTTATTTTTATGGTTGAGTTTTAAGGAGACACTTCTTAGTAGATTTGTGTTCAGTGCAGAACCTTGTAACTCCAATGTCATAAAAAACAAACAAATGAAAAACAATATAGGCAGTCACAGTAACTTGTCAGCTTAAACTGGCTTGGTCAAGCTGCCTCCCTTCTTGAGCTTAAGTTGCTTGACTGGTATACTGGTTTTTCCAGTTTTTCCTCTTTTTTTCTGGGAGCAACACAGGTGCTTTTGACTTGCGGGGGTGACTTCAGGATCTCTAGGTAGCACACTGTTTTAGGCAGGCTCCTTTTTGTGTTTTTCGAGAGACGCGGAGCGAGAGTGAAGTGGGTTTTTGTTATGGCCTGTTTTTGACTACACTATATCCCTACTTTGACAATAGACTCCTTCTTTGATGCATAGGTCTTTATTTCTGCCTGTGATTCTTTAACTTGAACTTTGTTTTTTATTCTTGGATTTGTCCTGTTTGGTGCTCTTTCATTTTTTTGCAAGGACTTTGTTTTATGTTTTTTTGTTGGAAGGATTTTTCTCTTCCATCTATTGGACTATTCTTGTTCGGATTTCCATCCGGATTCCAGAGGACCATTTACAAGAGACTGTTCCTGGTGCAGGGGTGAGACCAGTCCAATACTGAAGGATTTTATTCACTTTGTGAATCTCTGTTTTTGTTTTTGAAGAGACTTTGTCCTAAGCCACCGTTTACCTCTCTTGTTATGTTTTTTAAATATATTTTATGTTCTTTGTATATTCTCTACAGTGCTTAGTGTATGCTTCATGTATCTAAAGGTCTGTAGCTTGTACATATGTATATAAATACATTTGTGGTAAGGTACTTGGGGGGGCAATATACTATGGGATATCACCTTATCTGCTTCATTTGGCCTTATTTTCTATAACTCTGGCAATACTCCCTAAGTACCAGGAGATTGTTACAACAACCTTTGGCACTTAGAGATTTGTTTCAACTCAGCCTTCATTATTAATGTGAGCTTCCCTACCAGGAATAAGTAACTCTAAGTATAATAAAATAAAGTAAGACAATCAACTCAATTGTTGTTAAATTAGAGTCCTGCACTGGCACAGACTGGAAGGGCCAATAAAACCTTCTGTATTCGGCTGCTATTAGTTTTAAAGTTTATGGCCATTGTACAGTTGTGCCATGTTATTTCCAATTTCCAAGTGTGTCAGCGAGTCCTCTCTCTCTCTCTCAGCGCTCAGTGCCCTGCCCCTGTTGCAGCAGCTGCTGTGTGTGGTCCAGAGCAGCAGCTCTGCGGAGAGAGAGACGGACGACACTGACTTCAGACTGCTGTACCACGGTGAGCGGCTCACGGCGCCACGGCACTCAGCACCTCGGACTGCTGTTAGTACTGTCGTTGTTGTGTTGTGGAGAGTGGTGTCTCACAGCTGCGTGCTGCTCTGTGTGCAGTGGCTAACCTGGCTGTCAGGCTGAAGCCGTCCCACTCTGAGGCCTTGCGGCCTGCGCTCAACTCCCTGTACTGCAGCCTGGCTCTGTCCCCCGAGCCCTGCGCCAACAGAGGTGAGAGAGAGATGCAGAGATACTCAGAGAGATGCACACAGACACACAGACTGTTGGGGTAAAATTGCCCCCTGTGTATTGTATATACCCAGTGTATAATACTCTGCATGTTGGGAGAACAGAGTACAAGGATTTTTATATGACCTATATTATGTAGGCATAGTGATTATTTAACCTACTGTAACCATGTAACTCATTGTATTGTATTCTTATTGTAGGATTAGTTTAGACCAGACGCTGCAGATTTGACATTGACATATCTCACTGGAAATGTTGCCGTGGCCGGGGGGCTGAAACTTGTCAGTATTGAAAAAATAACATACTCGCGCATAACTGTGTTTCTGTGAAAGTCTAGAGACTTGAACCCACGGCCGTCCCCTCGTCTCTATCTTGGAAATGTCAAACCACAAACTCCCTATATTTATATTATGTTTTGAGGAACAGCTCAGAGCTGACAACATAAACAATATACATGCTGCTCTTCAGACAAACCAGCAATAAGATAGCGTCCCACGTCATCTAGCGCTAGGCAAACCTTGCAGATATGTCAACCGAAACTGTCGAGTGTGTTAGGGGTTATGATATTGGACACATTCCATGTCTGCCTAGCAACTAGATCTGTATATGATATGTCCTGCCCCGCAACTCTGACTTCTGACATGTATAAAACTGTGTGGTGTTGCAAAAATAAACTGAAGACAAACGATCTGGCATTGTGTTGGTGACTTTTTTGTTCCCGAGCTCGTCTCCTGCGGAGGATCCACCATCCTGCACTGACGGCGCTGGGTTATCCTAGTCCAGGGAACCTGAAGGGTTTACTTCTGGTGAAGTGGTTGTACCTTAACACAGACACGTGTCCTTTTGTCATAAGATGAGCTACAATCTCTACCTCTCTCCAGCCGTGTCCATGCTGCTGTGTAACATAGCTCTGATAGTGCTGCTGCTGTCCCCTGTGTATATGTATTGTGTCAGTGAAGGTATAAAGTGGTGTGTGTCAAGGCTTACTAGAAGTGTACTTAAGAAAGATAAGGTGAAGCCAAGGCTCGGGCCAGAAGCTAGTTTGAGGTGTGTTTGTTATTTGCCATGAGCATGTTGGAGACAGTGTGAAAGAGTATGAGTGAAGTGTGTGCTCCCTAATCCATGTATTGAGGCATGAAGTATGAATGGTGCATATAAATAAAGCTGTGTGTCGGCCACAAGAGCGTCCCTCATGAGAATAGGGTGTGTTGTGATTGAGTTTGCTAGTGTTGTTAGCTGTGATGTATTTTTCCAAAAACAGAAGGGTCACTAACAGCCCAGCCTTTTGCAGTGCATGGGCCGGTCCCCTTCCGGGCTGGCTGGCCTTATATGGTATAGAGAGCAAGCTCCTCCACTACTACTCTCCCCAGTAGTGGACAGCGACACGGGCTTCTATTTATGTGACGTAATACCGCTTGTCATTGGAATAAGGGTGGGGTATCGTTTCCCATACTCCTTTGCAACTATTTGCACCAGAGAAGTGCACTTGGGTTCTGGGTCTCTTGCCCCTCACATTCACACGAGGAATCCTAGGAACGAAACATGTCATACCGTCTCTTTCATCTCATGTGTAGACATTGGAAACGTACGTGTTTGCTTCATTGTCCTAGAATCCTTTGCGCCACCGTATGCAAATTTATGGGCCCATGATTGGCTCCCTGACATTACCCACCCCGCGACTGTTGCAGCGCACAACAGTGACCACCAGGGGGAGCCCCATCAAAGCTCCATAATATGTGTGTGTGTGTGTCTGTGTCTGTCTGAGGCTTTCCTGTTTGACTTTCATACGGTGGTATGTGATCATTGACAAAGATTTCAATCTCTTTAAGTCATTAACGTTAGCATAAAAAGTAATAATGGCGAACTCTGTTTGCAATATTGGTCTGTTGTAAACATTATTAGCTCATTATGACGTTATTTCGAAGCCCCAAACTGATCACACATCAGATGCGCCGCTATTGATCAACACTAAACCCACCAGAGCTGTGTTTTGTACGGCTTTGTAATACAACTCGTAACTGTGAAAGATTGCATAAGTCTGCTAATATATGTGCATACCGATGTATACACCCGTTTACACACTTTGTTGCGTACAGTTTATTTTAGTCGTGTTTTGTAGGCTGCATTTTGCTTGTATAGTCGTGTTTATGTATATGAGCTCGTTTAAAAACAAAAGAAATTCAAACAGTGTTCAATTTCCAATGTAAATGCTGTGTTTCTGCCCTGAAAATGTTGGCTGTGATGCTCATATGAAAAACTATGAAGTTTTATCCAACTCTGTTTCTCATTTTCGTCACACATCGCACATTATGCGGTGATTGTATGCAGTACGAAATGCCGGCGGTAGTGTGCAGTGAGAAAATAGCACTACCTTTTTATTGCGATGACAGCCGTGCCGTCTTTAGTTTGATCACAAGCTGCTGCTCATTGCGCTTCATCAAAGCACTGGCGATCAGTCCTGCAGTCTCTCTTTCCCAGAGCACTTCTCTGGGCTGTTTTTCACTCAGCTCGTCCCGGAGGAAACTGAGTTCATTTCAAATGGAGAATAACCCACTGGTTTAGAGCAATGCGAGCACTGCTTGCTCAAGGCAGACACACTGATCAGTTGGTATGTGCACTTCATGGCTAAACTTGATCGATAATGTCTTACTTCAGGCTAAGATCAATGTGTCCTTCTCTTTAGCACAAAGCATTGACGCTGCAAAGGAAGGCAGCTCTGTGGGTAGACTAGTTCCTGATGAGCACAAAAATCCAACCTGCAAAATGAAACCAATTCTTGTGGATCCGAAGCCACATTTGTGCCTCATTTTCCCTGATGAAGAAATCACTTTTAGCTATGGAGAGATGAATTGGCCCCGGAGAGAAAAGGTATGTGAATGACTGTATTAGTATGAAATACAATACTTTTGCAGTCAACCTGACAAGTGTAGAAATGTCCCCACGCAGCAGGACAAGCGTGTAAAGTCCTGCTATACAAGAATCTACAGACATGCATGTTTAACTTGTGAAAATGAGCCTCATTTTAACTGGGCTGAGGAATGTGTGGCTGCTGTTGCAGACTTGCTGGAGTCAGAGGAGGCCCTTCGGGATCAGGGTTGAAAACCACTGCAGGCTATCATAGAAAAAGCTTAATTTCGAAGGATGTTCTTCAGGGTATGATTAAGTCACTTTCAGTGGCTAACTTACGGATAGTGTCATGTTTGGACAGCAGAACTTGTTAACTTGCAAACCGCAACAAAATGGTCTGAAGCTTTCACTTTGAAACAGTTCAAATACTTATTATGGGGCCAAGCAACACATTTGCTGGAAGCCTTTTGTTATTGTTTAGGTTTTATTTTCTATTCCTCCAAAACGCATCTTCTCTGAAAATAATGATGCATAGGATGTGTGACCTGCTGTATAAAGTTGTGTTCAGGTTTGTTCAAGAAAAGTGCATTGTTTATATCGTTTGGCCATGTTGGATTGGTCAGAAATAATTTGTGTGCAGTGTAATATATTTTTGTTAAGTAACAGTGTACAAGCAAACTCTCAGTTGAAAATAATTCCTTCTGAAGTTTTTTATTTTATTATTATTTTATTTTTATGGTTGAGTTTTAAGGAGACACTTCTTAGTAGATTTGTGTTCAGTGCAGAACCTTGTAACTCCAATGTCATAAAAAACAAACAAATGAAAAACAATATAGGCAGTCACAGTAACTTGTCAGCTTAAACTGGCTTGGTCAAGCTGCCTCCCTTCTTGAGCTTAAGTTGCTTGACTGGTATACTGGTTTTTCCAGTTTTTCCTCTTTTTTTTCTGGGAGCAACACAGGTGCTTTTGAGTGTTGCTCTATAGCCTGCGGGGGTGACTTCAGGATCTCTAGGTAGCATACTGTTTTAGGCAGGCTCCTTTTTGTGTTTTTCAAGAGACGCGGAGCGAGAGTGAAGTGGGTTTTTGTTATGGCCTGTTTTTGACTACACTATATCCCTACTTTGACAATAGACTCCTTCTTTGATGCATAGGTCTTTATTTCTGCCTGTGATTCTTTAACTTGAACTTTGTTTTTTATTCTTGGATTTGTCCTGTTTGGTGCTCTTTCATTTTTTTGCAAGGACTTTGTTTTATGTTTTTTTGTTGGAAGGATTTTTCTCTTCCATCTATTGGACTATTCTTGTTCGGATTTCCATCCGGATTCCAGAGGACCATTTACAAGAGACTGTTCCTGGTGCAGGGGTGAGACCAGTCCAATACTGAAGGATTTTATTCACTTTGTGAATCTCTGTTTTTGTTTTTGAAGAGACTTTGTCCTAAGCCACCGTTTACCTCTCTTGTTATGTTTTTTAAATATATTTTATGTTCTTTGTATATTCTCTACAGTGCTTAGTGTATGCTTAATGTGTCTAAAGGTCTGTAGCTTGTACATATGTATATAAATACATTTGTGGTAAGGTACTTGGGGGGGCAATATACTATGGGATATCACCTTATCTGCTTCATTTGGCCTTATTTTCTATAACTCTGGCAATACTCCCTAAGTACCAGGAGATTGTTACAACAACCTTTGGCACTTAGAGATTTGTTTCAACTCAGCCTTCATTATTAATGTGAGCTTCCCTACCAGGAATAAGTAACTCTAAGTATAATAGAATAAAGTAAGACAATCAACTCAATTGTTGTTAAATTAGAGTCCTGCACTGGCACAGACTGGAAGGGCCAATAAAACCTTCTGTATTCGGCTGCTATTAGTTTTAAAGTTTATGGCCATTGTACAGTTGTGCCATGTTATTTCCAATTTCCAAGTGTGTCAGCGAGTCCTCTCTCTCTCTCTCAGCGCTCAGTGCCCTGCCCCTGGTGCAGCAGCTGCTGTGTGTGGTCCAGAGCAGCGGGTCTGCGGAGAGAGACGGACGACACTGACTTCAGACTGCTGTACCACGGTGATCGGCTCACGGCGCCACGGCACTCAGCACCTCGGACTGCTGTTAGTACTGTCGTTGTTGTGTTGTGGAGAGTGGTGTCTCACAGCTGCGTGCTGCTCTGTGTGCAGTGGCTAACCTGGCTGTCAGGCTGAAGCCGTCCCACTCTGAGGCCCTGCAGCCTGCGCTCAACTCCCTGTACTGCAGCCTGGCTCTGTCCCCCGAGCCCTGCGCCAACAGAGGTGAGAGAGAGATGCAGAGATACTCAGAGACATGCACACAGACACACAGACTGTTGGGGTAAAATTGCCCCCTGTGTATTGTATATACCCAGTGTATAATATTCTGCATGTTGGGAGAACAGAGTACAAGGATTTTTATATGACCTATATTATGTAGGCATAGTGATTATTTAACCTACTGTAACCATGTAACTCATTGTATTGTATTCTTATTGTAGGATTAGTTTAGACCAGACGCTGCAGATTTGACATTGACATATCTCACTGGAAATGTTGCCGTGGCTGGGGGGCTGAAACTTGTCAGTATTGAAAAAATAACATACTCGCGCATAACTGTGTTTCTGTGAAAGTCTAGACACTTGAACCCACGGCCGTCCCCTCGTCTCTATCTTGGAAATGTCAAACCACAAACTCCCTATATTTATATTATGTTTTGAGAAACAGCTCAGAGCTGACAACATAAACAATATACATGCTGCTCTTCAGACAAACCAGCAATAAGATAGCGTCCCACGTCATCTAGCGCTAGGCAAACCGTGCAGATATGTCAACCGAAACTGTCGAGTGTGTTAGGGGTTATGATATTGGACACATTCCATGTCTGTCTAGCAACTAGATCTGTATATGATATGTCCTGCCCCAGAACTCTGACTTCTGACATGTATAAAACTGTGTGGTGTTGCAAAAATAAACTGAAGACAAACGATATGGCATTGTGTTGGTGACTTTTTTGTTCCCGAGCTCGTCTCCTGCGGAGGATCCACCATCCTGCACTGACGGCGCTGGGTTATCCTAGTCCAGGGAACCTGAAGGGTTTACTTCTGGTGAAGTGGTTGTACCTTAACACAGACACGTGTCCTTTTGTCATAAGATGAGCTACAATCTCTACCTCTCTCCAGCCGTGTCCATGCTGCTGTGTAACATAGCTCTGATAGTGCTGCTGCTGTCCCCTGTGTATATGTATTGTGTCAGTGAAGGTATAAAGTGGTGTGTGTCAAGGCTTACTAGAAGTGTACTTAAGAAAGATAAGGTGAAGCCAAGGCTCGGGCCAGAAGCTAGTTTGAGGTGTGTTTGTTATTTGCCATGAGCATGTTGGAGACAGTGTGAAAGAGTATGAGTGAAGTGTGTGCTCCCTAATCCATGTATTGAGGCATGAAGTATGAATGGTGCATATAAATAAAGCTGTGTGTCGGCCACAAGAGCGTCCCTCATGAGAATAGGGTGTGTTGTGATTGAGTTTGCTAGTGTTGTTAGCTGTGATGTATTTTTCCAAAAACAGAAGGGTCACTAACAGCCCAGCCTTTTGCAGTGCATGGGCCGGTCCCCTTCCGGGCTGGCTGGCCTTATATGGTATAGAGAGCAAGCTCCTCCACTACTACTCTCCCCAGTAGTGGACAGCGACACGGGCTTCTATTTATGTGACGTAATACCGCTTGTCATTGGAATAAGGGTGGGGTATCGTTTCCCATACTCCTTTGCAACTATTTGCACCAGAGAAGTGCACTTGGGTTCTGGTTCTCTTGCCCCTCACATTCACACGAGGAATCCTAGGAACGAAACATGTCATACCGTCTCTTTCATCTCATGTGTAGACATTGGAAACGTACGTGTTTGCTTCATTGTCCTAGAATCCTTTGCGCCACGGTATGCAAATTTATGGGCCCATGATTGGCTCCCTGACATTACCCACCCCGCGACTGTTGCAGCGCACAACAGTGACCACCAGGGGGAGCCCCATCAAAGCTCCATAATATGTGTGTGTGTGTGTGTGTGTGTGTGTGTGTGTGTGTGTGTGTGTGTGTGTGTGTGTGTGTGTGTGTGTGTGTGTGTGTGTGTCTGTCTGTGTGTGTGTGTGTGTGTCTGTCTGTGTGTCTGTGTCTGTCTGAGGCTTTGCTGTTTGACTTTCATACGGTGGTATGTGATCATTGACAAAGATTTCAATCTCTTTAAGTCATTAACGTTAGCATAAAAAGTAATAATGGCGAACTCTGTTTGCAATATTGGTCTGTTGTAAACATTATTAGCTCATTATGACGTTATTTCGAAGCCCCAAACTGATCACACATCAGATGCGCCGCTATTGATCAACACTAAACCCACCAGAGCTGTGTTTTGTACGGCTTTGTAATACAACTCGTAACTGTGAAAGATTGCATAAGTCTGCTAATATATGTGCATACCGATGTATACACCCGTTTACACACTTTGTTGCGTACAGTTTATTTTAGTCGTGTTTTGTAGGCTGCATTTTGCTTGTATAGTCGTGTTTATGTATATGAGCTCGTTTAAAAACAAAAGAAATTCAAACAGTGTTCAATTTCCAATGTAAATGCTGTGTTTCTGCCCTGAAAATGTTGGCTGTGATGCTCATATGAAAAACTATGAAGTTTTATCCAACTCTGTTTCTCATTTTCGTCACACATCGCACATTATGCGGTGATTGTATGCAGTACGAAATGCCGGCGGTAGTGTGCAGTGAGAAAATAGCACTACCTTTTTATTGCGATGACAGCCGTGCCGTCTTTAGTTTGATCACAAGCTGCTGCTCATTGCGCTTCATCAAAGCACTGGCGATCAGTCCTGCAGTCTCTCTTTCCCAGAGCACTTCTCTGGGCTGTTTTTCACTCAGCTCGTCCCGGAGGAAACTGAGTTCATTTCAAATGGAGAATAACCCACTGGTTTAGAGCAATGCGAGCACTGCTTGCTCAAGGCAGACACACTGATCAGTTGGTATGTGCACTTCATGGCTAAACTTGATCGATAATGTCTTACTTCAGGCTAAGATCAATGTGTCCTTCTCTTTAGCACAAAGCATTGACGCTGCAAAGGAAGGCAGCTCTGTGGGTAGACTAGTTCCTGATGAGCACAAAAATCCAACCTGCAAAATGAAACCAATTCTTGTGGATCCGAAGCCACATTTGTGCCTCATTTTCCCTGATGAAGAAATCACTTTTAGCTATGGAGAGATGAATTGGCCCCGGAGAGAAAAGGTATGTGAATGACTGTATTAGTATGAAATACAATACTTTTGCAGTCAACCTGACAAGTGTAGAAATGTCCCCACGCAGCAGGACAAGCGTGTAAAGTCCTGCTATACAAGAATCTACAGACATGCATGTTTAACTTGTGAAAATGAGCCTCATTTTAACTGGGCTGAGGAATGTGTGGCTGCTGTTGCAGACTTGCTGGAGTCAGAGGAGGCCCTTCGGGATCAGGGTTGAAAACCACTGCAGGCTATCATAGAAAAAGCTTAATTTCGAAGGATGTTCTTCAGGGTATGATTAAGTCACTTTCAGTGGCTAATTTACGGATAGTGTCATGTTTGGACAGCAGAACTTGTTAACTTGCAAACCGCAACAAAATGGTCTGAAGCTTTCACTTTGAAACAGTTCAAATACTTATTATGGGGCCAAGCAACACATTTGCTGGAAGCCTTTTGTTATTGTTTAGGTTTTATTTTCTATTCCTCCAAAACGCATCTTCTCTGAAAATAATGATGCATAGGATGTGTGACCTGCTGTATAAAGTTGTGTTCAGGTTTGTTCAAGAAAAGTGCATTGTTTATATCGTTTGGCCATGTTGGATTGGTCAGAAATAATTTGTGTGCAGTGTAATATATTTTTGTTAAGTAACAGTGTACAAGCAAACTCTCAGTTGAAAATAATTCCTTCTGAAGTTTTTTATTTTATTATTATTTTATTTTTATGGTTGAGTTTTAAGGAGACACTTCTTAGTAGATTTGTGTTCAGTGCAGAACCTTGTAACTCCAATGTCATAAAAAACAAACAAATGAAAAACAATATAGGCAGTCACAGTAACTTGTCAGCTTAAACTGGCTTGGTCAAGCTGCCTCCCTTCTTGAGCTTAAGTTGCTTGACTGGTATACTGGTTTTTCCAGTTTTTCCTCTTTTTTTCTGGGAGCAACACAGGTGCTTTTGACTTGCGGGGGTGACTTCAGGATCTCTAGGTAGCACACTGTTTTAGGCAGGCTCCTTTTTGTGTTTTTCGAGAGACGCGGAGCGAGAGTGAAGTGGGTTTTTGTTATGGCCTGTTTTTGACTACACTATATCCCTACTTTGACAATAGACTCCTTCTTTGATGCATAGGTCTTTATTTCTGCCTGTGATTCTTTAACTTGAACTTTGTTTTTTATTCTTGGATTTGTCCTGTTTGGTGCTCTTTCATTTTTTTGCAAGGACTTTGTTTTATGTTTTTTTGTTGGAAGGATTTTTCTCTTCCATCTATTGGACTATTCTTGTTCGGATTTCCATCCGGATTCCAGAGGACCATTTACAAGAGACTGTTCCTGGTGCAGGGGTGAGACCAGTCCAATACTGAAGGATTTTATTCACTTTGTGAATCTCTGTTTTTGTTTTTGAAGAGACTTTGTCCTAAGCCACCGTTTACCTCTCTTGTTATGTTTTTTAAATATATTTTATGTTCTTTGTATATTCTCTACAGTGCTTAGTGTATGCTTCATGTATCTAAAGGTCTGTAGCTTGTACATATGTATATAAATACATTTGTGGTAAGGTACTTGGGGGGGCAATATACTATGGGATATCACCTTATCTGCTTCATTTGGCCTTATTTTCTATAACTCTGGCAATACTCCCTAAGTACCAGGAGATTGTTACAACAACCTTTGGCACTTAGAGATTTGTTTCAACTCAGCCTTCATTATTAATGTGAGCTTCCCTACCAGGAATAAGTAACTCTAAGTATAATAAAATAAAGTAAGACAATCAACTCAATTGTTGTTAAATTAGAGTCCTGCACTGGCACAGACTGGAAGGGCCAATAAAACCTTCTGTATTCGGCTGCTATTAGTTTTAAAGTTTATGGCCATTGTACAGTTGTGCCATGTTATTTCCAATTTCCAAGTGTGTCAGCGAGTCCTCTCTCTCTCTCTCTCTCTCTCTCTGTCTCTCAGCACTCAGTGCCCTGCCCCTGGTGCAGCAGCTGCTGTGTGTGGTCCAGAGCAGCGGCTCTGCGGAGAGAGAGACGGACGACACTGACTTCAGACTGCTGTACCACGGTGAGCGGCTCACGGCGCCACGGCACTCAGCACCTCGGACTGCTGTTAGTACTGTCGTTGTTGTGTTGTGGAGAGTGGTGTCTCACAGCTGCGTGCTGCTCTGTGTGCAGTGGCTAACCTGGCTGTCAGGCTGAAGCCGTCCCACTCTGAGGCCCTGCAGCCTGCGCTCAACTCCCTGTACTGCAGCCTGGCTCTGTCTCCCGAGCCCTGCGCCAACAGAGGTGAGAGAGAGATGCAGAGATACTCAGAGAGATGCACACAGACACACAGACTGTTGGGGTAAAATTGCCCCCTGTGTATTGTATATACCCAGTGTATAATACTCTGCATGTTGGGAGAACAGAGTACAAGGATTTTTATATGACCTATATTATGTAGGCATAGTGATTATTTAACCTACTGTAACCATGTAACTCATTGTATTGTATTCTTATTGTAGGATTAGTTTAGACCAGACGCTGCAGATTTGACATTGACATATCTCACTGGAAATGTTGCCGTGGCCGGGGGGCTGAAACTTGTCAGTATTGAAAAAATAACATACTCGCGCATAACTGTGTTTCTGTGAAAGTCTAGAGACTTGAACCCACGGCCGTCCCCTCGTCTCTATCTTGGAAATGTCAAACCACAAACTCCCTATATTTATATTATGTTTTGAGGAACAGCTCAGAGCTGACAACATAAACAATATACATGCTGCTCTTCAGACAAACCAGCAATAAGATAGCGTCCCACGTCATCTAGCGCTAGGCAAACCGTGCAGATATGTCAACCGAAACTGTCGAGTGTGTTAGGGGTTATGATATTGGACACATTCCATGTCTGCCTAGCAACTAGATCTGTATATGATATGTCCTGCCCCGCAACTCTGACTTCTGACATGTATAAAACTGTGTGGTGTTGCAAAAATAAACTGAAGACAAACGATCTGGCATTGTGTTGGTGACTTTTTTGTTCCCGAGCTCGTCTCTTGCAGAGGATCCACCATCCTGCACTGACGGCGCTGGGTTATCCTAGTCCAGGGGTTTTCCTAGCCCAGCGAACCTGAAGGGTTTACTTCTGGTGAAGTGGTTGTACCTTAACAATTTGGGGGCTCGTCCGGGATACATTTGGTGAGTAGTCTCTTTTTGCCTTTGTTCTGTACCCTAAGAACTGCTCGCTACTTGTATCCAAAACGTGATGGACTAGAGGGCTGTTCCAGTTAGGCAGTAGACTCTAAATGCCCTAGTTCTGTGACTTAAGAGCTGCTGACTGACTGATGTATATTGGACTAGAAGGCTGTTACAATTAGGTAATAGGTTAGTAAGTAGACTCTATGCAGGCTAAGATGAATATGTCCTTCTCTTTAGCACAAAGCATTGACGCTGCAAAGGAAGGCAGCTCTGTGGGTAGACTAGTTCCTGATGAGCACAAAAATCCAACCTGCAAAGTGAAACCAATTCTTGTGGATCCCAAGCCACATTTGTGCCTCTTTGCGATAAGAGACATTTTCCCTGATGAAGAAATCACTTTTAGCTATGGAGAGATGAATTGGCCCCGGAGAGAAAAGGTATGTGAATGACTGTATTAGTATGAAATACAATACTTTTGCAGTCAACCTGACAAGTGTAGAAATGTCCCCACGTAGCAGGACAAGCGTGTAAAGTCCTGCTATACAAGAATCTACAGACATGCATGTTTAACTTGTGAAAATGAGCCTCATTTTAACTGGGCTGAGGAATGTGTGGCTGCTGTTGCAGACTTGCTGGAGTCAGAGGAGGCCCTTCGGGATCAGGGTTGAGAACCACTGCAGGCTATCATAGAAAAAGCTTAATTTCGAAGGATGTTCTGCAGGGTATGATTAAGTCACTTTGAGTGGCTAACTTACGGATAGTGTCATGTTTGGACAGCAGAACTTGTTAACTTGCAAACCGCAACAAAATGGTCTGAAGCTTTCACTTTGAAACAGTTCAAATACTTATTATGGGGCCAAGCAACACATTTGCTGGAAGCCTTTTGTTATTGTTTAGATTTTATTTTCTATTCCTCCAAAACGCATCTTCTCTGAAAATAATGATGCATAGGATGTGTGACCTGCTGTATAAAGTTGTGTTCAGGTTTGTTCAAGAAAAGTGCATTGTTTATATCGTTTGGCCATGTTGGATTGGTCAGAAATAATTTGTGTGCAGTGTAATATATTTTTGTTAAGTAACAGTGTACAAGCAAACTCTCAGTTGAAAATAATTCCTTCTGAAGTTTTTTATTTTATTATTATTTTATTTTTATGGTTGAGTTTTAAGGAGACACTTCTTAGTAGATTTGTGTTCAGTGCAGAACCTTGTAACTCCAATGTCATAAAAAACAAACAAATGAAAAACAATATAGGCAGTCACAGTAACTTGTCAGCTTAAACTGGCTTGGTCAAGCTGCCTCCCTTCTTGAGCTTAAGTTGCTTGACTGGTATACTGGTTTTTCCAGTTTTTCCTCTTTTTTTTCTGGGAGCAACACAGGTGCTTTTGAGTGTTGCTCTATAGCCTGCGGGGGTGACTTCAGGATCTCTAGGTAGCACACTGTTTTAGGCAGGCTCCTTTTTGTGTTTTTCGAGAGACGCGGAGCGAGAGTGAAGTGGGTTTTTGTTATGGCCTGTTTTTGACTACACTATATCCCTACTTTGACTATAGACTCCTTCTTTGATGCATAGGTCTTTATTTCTGCCTGTGAATCTTTAACTTGAACTTTGTTTTTTATTCTTGGATTTGTCCTGTTTGGTGCTCTTTCATTTTTTTGCAAGGACTTTGTTTTATGGTTTTTTGTTGGAAGGATTTTTCTCTTCCATCTATTGGACTATTCTTGTTCGGATTTCCATCCGGATTCCAGAGGACCATTTACAAGAGACTGTTCCTGGTGCAGGGGTGAGACCAGTCCAATACTGAAGGATTTTATTCACTTTGTGAATCTCTGTTTTTGTTTTTGAAGAGACTTTGTCCTAAGCCACCGTTTACCTCTCTTGTTATGTTTTTTAAATATATTTTATGTTCTTTGTATATTCTCTACAGTGCTTAGTGTATGCTTAATGTGTCTAAAGGTCTGTAGCTTGTACATATGTATATAAATACATTTGTGGTAAGGTACTTGGGGGGGCAATATACTATGGGATATCACCTTATCTGCTTCATTTGGCCTTATTTTCTATAACTCTGGCAATACTCCCTAAGTACCAGGAGATTGTTACAACAACCTTTGGCACTTAGAGATTTGTTTCAACTCAGCCTTCATTATTAATGTGAGCTTCCCTACCAGGAATAAGTAACTCTAAGTATAATAGAATAAAGTAAGACAATCAACTCAATTGTTGTTAAATTAGAGTCCTGCACTGGCACAGACTGGAAGGGCCAATAAAACCTTCTGTATTCGGCTGCTATTAGTTTTAAAGTTTATGGCCATTGTACAGTTGTGCCATGTTATTTCCAATTTCCAAGTGTGTCAGCGAGTCCTCTCTCTCTCTCTCAGCGCTCAGTGCCCTGCCCCTGGTGCAGCAGCTGCTGTGTGTGGTCCAGAGCAGCGGGTCTGCGGAGAGAGACGGACGACACTGACTTCAGACTGCTGTACCACGGTGATCGGCTCACGGCGCCACGGCACTCAGCACCTCGGACTGCTGTTAGTACTGTCGTTGTTGTGTTGTGGAGAGTGGTGTCTCACAGCTGCGTGCTGCTCTGTGTGCAGTGGCTAACCTGGCTGTCAGGCTGAAGCCGTCCCACTCTGAGGCCCTGCAGCCTGCGCTCAACTCCCTGTACTGCAGCCTGGCTCTGTCCCCCGAGCCCTGCGCCAACAGAGGTGAGAGAGAGATGCAGAGATACTCAGAGACATGCACACAGACACACAGACTGTTGGGGTAAAATTGCCCCCTGTGTATTGTATATACCCAGTGTATAATATTCTGCATGTTGGGAGAACAGAGTACAAGGATTTTTATATGACCTATATTATGTAGGCATAGTGATTATTTAACCTACTGTAACCATGTAACTCATTGTATTGTATTCTTATTGTAGGATTAGTTTAGACCAGACGCTGCAGATTTGACATTGACATATCTCACTGGAAATGTTGCCGTGGCTGGGGGGCTGAAACTTGTCAGTATTGAAAAAATAACATACTCGCGCATAACTGTGTTTCTGTGAAAGTCTAGACACTTGAACCCACGGCCGTCCCCTCGTCTCTATCTTGGAAATGTCAAACCACAAACTCCCTATATTTATATTATGTTTTGAGAAACAGCTCAGAGCTGACAACATAAACAATATACATGCTGCTCTTCAGACAAACCAGCAATAAGATAGCGTCCCACGTCATCTAGCGCTAGGCAAACCGTGCAGATATGTCAACCGAAACTGTCGAGTGTGTTAGGGGTTATGATATTGGACACATTCCATGTCTGTCTAGCAACTAGATCTGTATATGATATGTCCTGCCCCAGAACTCTGACTTCTGACATGTATAAAACTGTGTGGTGTTGCAAAAATAAACTGAAGACAAACGATATGGCATTGTGTTGGTGACTTTTTTGTTCCCGAGCTCGTCTCCTGCGGAGGATCCACCATCCTGCACTGACGGCGCTGGGTTATCCTAGTCCAGGGAACCTGAAGGGTTTACTTCTGGTGAAGTGGTTGTACCTTAACACAGACACGTGTCCTTTTGTCATAAGATGAGCTACAATCTCTACCTCTCTCCAGCCGTGTCCATGCTGCTGTGTAACATAGCTCTGATAGTGCTGCTGCTGTCCCCTGTGTATATGTATTGTGTCAGTGAAGGTATAAAGTGGTGTGTGTCAAGGCTTACTAGAAGTGTACTTAAGAAAGATAAGGTGAAGCCAAGGCTCGGGCCAGAAGCTAGTTTGAGGTGTGTTTGTTATTTGCCATGAGCATGTTGGAGACAGTGTGAAAGAGTATGAGTGAAGTGTGTGCTCCCTAATCCATGTATTGAGGCATGAAGTATGAATGGTGCATATAAATAAAGCTGTGTGTCGGCCACAAGAGCGTCCCTCATGAGAATAGGGTGTGTTGTGATTGAGTTTGCTAGTGTTGTTAGCTGTGATGTATTTTTCCAAAAACAGAAGGGTCACTAACAGCCCAGCCTTTTGCAGTGCATGGGCCGGTCCCCTTCCGGGCTGGCTGGCCTTATATGGTATAGAGAGCAAGCTCCTCCACTACTACTCTCCCCAGTAGTGGACAGCGACACGGGCTTCTATTTATGTGACGTAATACCGCTTGTCATTGGAATAAGGGTGGGGTATCGTTTCCCATACTCCTTTGCAACTATTTGCACCAGAGAAGTGCACTTGGGTTCTGGTTCTCTTGCCCCTCACATTCACACGAGGAATCCTAGGAACGAAACATGTCATACCGTCTCTTTCATCTCATGTGTAGACATTGGAAACGTACGTGTTTGCTTCATTGTCCTAGAATCCTTTGCGCCACGGTATGCAAATTTATGGGCCCATGATTGGCTCCCTGACATTACCCACCCCGCGACTGTTGCAGCGCACAACAGTGACCACCAGGGGGAGCCCCATCAAAGCTCCATAATATGTGTGTGTGTGTGTGTGTGTGTGTGTGTGTGTCTGTCTGTCTGTGTGTCTGTGTCTGTCTGAGGCTTTCCTGTTTGACTTTCATACGGTGGTATGTGATCATTGACAAAGATTTCAATCTCTTTAAGTCATTAACGTTAGCATAAAAAGTAATAATGGCGAACTCTGTTTGCAATATTGGTCTGTTGTAAACATTATTAGCTCATTATGACGTTATTTCGAAGCCCCAAACTGATCACACATCAGATGCGCCGCTATTGATCAACACTAAACCCACCAGAGCTGTGTTTTGTACGGCTTTGTAATACAACTCGTAACTGTGAAAGATTGCATAAGTCTGCTAATATATGTGCATACCGATGTATACACCCGTTTACACACTTTGTTGCGTACAGTTTATTTTAGTCGTGTTTTGTAGGCTGCATTTTGCTTGTATAGTCGTGTTTATGTATATGAGCTCGTTTAAAAACAAAAGAAATTCAAACAGTGTTCAATTTCCAATGTAAATGCTGTGTTTCTGCCCTGAAAATGTTGGCTGTGATGCTCATATGAAAAACTATGAAGTTTTATCCAACTCTGTTTCTCATTTTCGTCACACATCGCACATTATGCGGTGATTGTATGCAGTACGAAATGCCGGCGGTAGTGTGCAGTGAGAAAATAGCACTACCTTTTTATTGCGATGACAGCCGTGCCGTCTTTAGTTTGATCACAAGCTGCTGCTCATTGCGCTTCATCAAAGCACTGGCGATCAGTCCTGCAGTCTCTCTTTCCCAGAGCACTTCTCTGGGCTGTTTTTCACTCAGCTCGTCCCGGAGGAAACTGAGTTCATTTCAAATGGAGAATAACCCACTGGTTTAGAGCAATGCGAGCACTGCTTGCTCAAGGCAGACACACTGATCAGTTGGTATGTGCACTTCATGGCTAAACTTGATCGATAATGTCTTACTTCAGGCTAAGATCAATGTGTCCTTCTCTTTAGCACAAAGCATTGACGCTGCAAAGGAAGGCAGCTCTGTGGGTAGACTAGTTCCTGATGAGCACAAAAATCCAACCTGCAAAATGAAACCAATTCTTGTGGATCCGAAGCCACATTTGTGCCTCATTTTCCCTGATGAAGAAATCACTTTTAGCTATGGAGAGATGAATTGGCCCCGGAGAGAAAAGGTATGTGAATGACTGTATTAGTATGAAATACAATACTTTTGCAGTCAACCTGACAAGTGTAGAAATGTCCCCACGCAGCAGGACAAGCGTGTAAAGTCCTGCTATACAAGAATCTACAGACATGCATGTTTAACTTGTGAAAATGAGCCTCATTTTAACTGGGCTGAGGAATGTGTGGCTGCTGTTGCAGACTTGCTGGAGTCAGAGGAGGCCCTTCGGGATCAGGGTTGAAAACCACTGCAGGCTATCATAGAAAAAGCTTAATTTCGAAGGATGTTCTTCAGGGTATGATTAAGTCACTTTCAGTGGCTAACTTACGGATAGTATCATGTTTGGACAGCAGAACTTGTTAACTTGCAAACCGCAACAAAATGGTCTGAAGCTTTCACTTTGAAACAGTTCAAATACTTATTATGGGGCCAAGCAACACATTTGCTGGAAGCCTTTTGTTATTGTTTAGGTTTTATTTTCTATTCCTCCAAAACGCATCTTCTCTGAAAATAATGATGCATAGGATGTGTGACCTGCTGTATAAAGTTGTGTTCAGGTTTGTTCAAGAAAAGTGCATTGTTTATATCGTTTGGCCATGTTGGATTGGTCAGAAATAATTTGTGTGCAGTGTAATATATTTTTGTTAAGTAACAGTGTACAAGCAAACTCTCAGTTGAAAATAATTCCTTCTGAAGTTTTTTATTTTATTATTATTTTATTTTTATGGTTGAGTTTTAAGGAGACACTTCTTAGTAGATTTGTGTTCAGTGCAGAACCTTGTAACTCCAATGTCATAAAAAACAAACAAATGAAAAACAATATAGGCAGTCACAGTAACTTGTCAGCTTAAACTGGCTTGGTCAAGCTGCCTCCCTTCTTGAGCTTAAGTTGCTTGACTGGTATACTGGTTTTTCCAGTTTTTCCTCTTTTTTTCTGGGAGCAACACAGGTGCTTTTGACTTGCGGGGGTGACTTCAGGATCTCTAGGTAGCACACTGTTTTAGGCAGGCTCCTTTTTGTGTTTTTCGAGAGACGCGGAGCGAGAGTGAAGTGGGTTTTTGTTATGGCCTGTTTTTGACTACACTATATCCCTACTTTGACAATAGACTCCTTCTTTGATGCATAGGTCTTTATTTCTGCCTGTGATTCTTTAACTTGAACTTTGTTTTTTATTCTTGGATTTGTCCTGTTTGGTGCTCTTTCATTTTTTTGCAAGGACTTTGTTTTATGTTTTTTTGTTGGAAGGATTTTTCTCTTCCATCTATTGGACTATTCTTGTTCGGATTTCCATCCGGATTCCAGAGGACCATTTACAAGAGACTGTTCCTGGTGCAGGGGTGAGACCAGTCCAATACTGAAGGATTTTATTCACTTTGTGAATCTCTGTTTTTGTTTTTGAAGAGACTTTGTCCTAAGCCACCGTTTACCTCTCTTGTTATGTTTTTTAAATATATTTTATGTTCTTTGTATATTCTCTACAGTGCTTAGTGTATGCTTCATGTATCTAAAGGTCTGTAGCTTGTACATATGTATATAAATACATTTGTGGTAAGGTACTTGGGGGGGCAATATACTATGGGATATCACCTTATCTGCTTCATTTGGCCTTATTTTCTATAACTCTGGCAATACTCCCTAAGTACCAGGAGATTGTTACAACAACCTTTGGCACTTAGAGATTTGTTTCAACTCAGCCTTCATTATTAATGTGAGCTTCCCTACCAGGAATAAGTAACTCTAAGTATAATAAAATAAAGTAAGACAATCAACTCAATTGTTGTTAAATTAGAGTCCTGCACTGGCACAGACTGGAAGGGCCAATAAAACCTTCTGTATTCGGCTGCTATTAGTTTTAAAGTTTATGGCCATTGTACAGTTGTGCCATGTTATTTCCAATTTCCAAGTGTGTCAGCGAGTCCTCTCTCTCTCTCTCTCTCTCTCTCTCTCTCTGTCTCTCAGCACTCAGTGCCCTGCCCCTGGTGCAGCAGCTGCTGTGTGTGGTCCAGAGCAGCGGGTCTGCGGAGAGAGAGACGGACGACACTGACTTCAGACTGCTGTACCACGGTGAGCGGCTCACGGCGCCACGGCACTCAGCACCTCGGACTGCTGTTAGTACTGTCGTTGTTGTGTTGTGGAGAGTGGTGTCTCACAGCTGCGTGCTGCTCTGTGTGCAGTGGCTAACCTGGCTGTCAGGCTGAAGCCGTCCCACTCTGAGGCCCTGCAGCCTGCGCTCAACTCCCTGTACTGCAGCCTGGCTCTGTCTCCCGAGCCCTGCGCCAACAGAGGTGAGAGAGAGATGCAGAGATACTCAGAGAGATGCACACAGACACACAGACTGTTGGGGTAAAATTGCCCCCTGTGTATTGTATATACCCAGTGTATAATACTCTGCATGTTGGGAGAACAGAGTACAAGGATTTTTATATGACCTATATTATGTAGGCATAGTGATTATTTAACCTACTGTAACCATGTAACTCATTGTATTGTATTCTTATTGTAGGATTAGTTTAGACCAGACGCTGCAGATTTGACATTGACATATCTCACTGGAAATGTTGCCGTGGCCGGGGGGCTGAAACTTGTCAGTATTGAAAAAATAACATACTCGCGCATAACTGTGTTTCTGTGAAAGTCTAGAGACTTGAACCCACGGCCGTCCCCTCGTCTCTATCTTGGAAATGTCAAACCACAAACTCCCTATATTTATATTATGTTTTGAGGAACAGCTCAGAGCTGACAACATAAACAATATACATGCTGCTCTTCAGACAAACCAGCAATAAGATAGCGTCCCACGTCATCTAGCGCTAGGCAAACCGTGCAGATATGTCAACCGAAACTGTCGAGTGTGTTAGGGGTTATGATATTGGACACATTCCATGTCTGCCTAGCAACTAGATCTGTATATGATATGTCCTGCCCCGCAACTCTGACTTCTGACATGTATAAAACTGTGTGGTGTTGCAAAAATAAACTGAAGACAAACGATCTGGCATTGTGTTGGTGACTTTTTTGTTCCCGAGCTCGTCTCTTGCAGAGGATCCACCATCCTGCACTGACGGCGCTGGGTTATCCTAGTCCAGGGGTTTTCCTAGCCCAGCGAACCTGAAGGGTTTACTTCTGGTGAAGTGGTTGTACCTTAACAATTTGGGGGCTCGTCCGGGATACATTTGGTGAGTAGTCTCTTTTTGCCTTTGTTCTGTACCCTAAGAACTGCTCGCTACTTGTATCCAAAACGTGATGGACTAGAGGGCTGTTCCAGTTAGGCAGTAGACTCTAAATGCCCTAGTTCTGTGACTTAAGAGCTGCTGACTGACTGATGTATATTGGACTAGAAGGCTGTTACAATTAGGTAATAGGTTAGTAAGTAGACTCTATGCAGGCTAAGATGAATATGTCCTTCTCTTTAGCACAAAGCATTGACGCTGCAAAGGAAGGCAGCTCTGTGGGTAGACTAGTTCCTGATGAGCACAAAAATCCAACCTGCAAAGTGAAACCAATTCTTGTGGATCCCAAGCCACATTTGTGCCTCTTTGCGATAAGAGACATTTTCCCTGATGAAGAAATCACTTTTAGCTATGGAGAGATGAATTGGCCCCGGAGAGAAAAGGTATGTGAATGACTGTATTAGTATGAAATACAATACTTTTGCAGTCAACCTGACAAGTGTAGAAATGTCCCCACGTAGCAGGACAAGCGTGTAAAGTCCTGCTATACAAGAATCTACAGACATGCATGTTTAACTTGTGAAAATGAGCCTCATTTTAACTGGGCTGAGGAATGTGTGGCTGCTGTTGCAGACTTGCTGGAGTCAGAGGAGGCCCTTCGGGATCAGGGTTGAGAACCACTGCAGGCTATCATAGAAAAAGCTTAATTTCGAAGGATGTTCTGCAGGGTATGATTAAGTCACTTTGAGTGGCTAACTTACGGATAGTGTCATGTTTGGACAGCAGAACTTGTTAACTTGCAAACCGCAACAAAATGGTCTGAAGCTTTCACTTTGAAACAGTTCAAATACTTATTATGGGGCCAAGCAACACATTTGCTGGAAGCCTTTTGTTATTGTTTAGATTTTATTTTCTATTCCTCCAAAACGCATCTTCTCTGAAAATAATGATGCATAGGATGTGTGACCTGCTGTATAAAGTTGTGTTCAGGTTTGTTCAAGAAAAGTGCATTGTTTATATCGTTTGGCCATGTTGGATTGGTCAGAAATAATTTGTGTGCAGTGTAATATATTTTTGTTAAGTAACAGTGTACAAGCAAACTCTCAGTTGAAAATAATTCCTTCTGAAGTTTTTTATTTTATTATTATTTTATTTTTATGGTTGAGTTTTAAGGAGACACTTCTTAGTAGATTTGTGTTCAGTGCAGAACCTTGTAACTCCAATGTCATAAAAAACAAACAAATGAAAAACAATATAGGCAGTCACAGTAACTTGTCAGCTTAAACTGGCTTGGTCAAGCTGCCTCCCTTCTTGAGCTTAAGTTGCTTGACTGGTATACTGGTTTTTCCAGTTTTTCCTCTTTTTTTTCTGGGAGCAACACAGGTGCTTTTGAGTGTTGCTCTATAGCCTGCGGGGGTGACTTCAGGATCTCTAGGTAGCACACTGTTTTAGGCAGGCTCCTTTTTGTGTTTTTCGAGAGACGCGGAGCGAGAGTGAAGTGGGTTTTTGTTATGGCCTGTTTTTGACTACACTATATCCCTACTTTGACTATAGACTCCTTCTTTGATGCATAGGTCTTTATTTCTGCCTGTGAATCTTTAACTTGAACTTTGTTTTTTATTCTTGGATTTGTCCTGTTTGGTGCTCTTTCATTTTTTTGCAAGGACTTTGTTTTATGGTTTTTTGTTGGAAGGATTTTTCTCTTCCATCTATTGGACTATTCTTGTTCGGATTTCCATCCGGATTCCAGAGGACCATTTACAAGAGACTGTTCCTGGTGCAGGGGTGAGACCAGTCCAATACTGAAGGATTTTATTCACTTTGTGAATCTCTGTTTTTGTTTTTGAAGAGACTTTGTCCTAAGCCACCGTTTACCTCTCTTGTTATGTTTTTTAAATATATTTTATGTTCTTTGTATATTCTCTACAGTGCTTAGTGTATGCTTAATGTGTCTAAAGGTCTGTAGCTTGTACATATGTATATAAATACATTTGTGGTAAGGTACTTGGGGGGGCAATATACTATGGGATATCACCTTATCTGCTTCATTTGGCCTTATTTTCTATAACTCTGGCAATACTCCCTAAGTACCAGGAGATTGTTACAACAACCTTTGGCACTTAGAGATTTGTTTCAACTCAGCCTTCATTATTAATGTGAGCTTCCCTACCAGGAATAAGTAACTCTAAGTATAATAGAATAAAGTAAGACAATCAACTCAATTGTTGTTAAATTAGAGTCCTGCACTGGCACAGACTGGAAGGGCCAATAAAACCTTCTGTATTCGGCTGCTATTAGTTTTAAAGTTTATGGCCATTGTACAGTTGTGCCATGTTATTTCCAATTTCCAAGTGTGTCAGCGAGTCCTCTCTCTCTCTCTCAGCGCTCAGTGCCCTGCCCCTGGTGCAGCAGCTGCTGTGTGTGGTCCAGAGCAGCGGGTCTGCGGAGAGAGACGGACGACACTGACTTCAGACTGCTGTACCACGGTGATCGGCTCACGGCGCCACGGCACTCAGCACCTCGGACTGCTGTTAGTACTGTCGTTGTTGTGTTGTGGAGAGTGGTGTCTCACAGCTGCGTGCTGCTCTGTGTGCAGTGGCTAACCTGGCTGTCAGGCTGAAGCCGTCCCACTCTGAGGCCCTGCAGCCTGCGCTCAACTCCCTGTACTGCAGCCTGGCTCTGTCCCCCGAGCCCTGCGCCAACAGAGGTGAGAGAGAGATGCAGAGATACTCAGAGAGATGCACACAGACACACAGACTGTTGGGGTAAAATTGCCCCCTGTGTATTGTATATACCCAGTGTATAATACTCTGCATGTTGGGAGAACAGAGTACAAGGATTTTTATATGACCTATATTATGTAGGCATAGTGATTATTTAACCTACTGTAACCATGTAACTCATTGTATTGTATTCTTATTGTAGGATTAGTTTAGACCAGACGCTGCAGATTTGACATTGACATATCTCACTGGAAATGTTGCCGTGGCCGGGGGGCTGAAACTTGTCAGTATTGAAAAAATAACATACTCGCGCATAACTGTGTTTCTGTGAAAGTCTAGACACTTGAACCCACGGCCGTCCCCTCGTCTCTATCTTGGAAATGTCAAACCACAAACTCCCTATATTTATATTATGTTTTGAGGAACAGCTCAGAGCTGACAACATAAACAATATACATGCTGCTCTTCAGACAAACCAGCAATAAGATAGCGTCCCACATCATCTAGCGCTAGGCAAACCGTGCAGATATGTCAACCGAAACTGTCGAGTGTGTTAGGGGTTATGATATTGGACACATTCCATGTCTGCCTAGCAACTAGATCTGTATATGATATGTCCTGCCCCGCAACTCTGACTTCTGACATGTATAAAACTGTGTGGTGTTGCAAAAATAAACTGAAGACAAACGATCTGGCATTGTGTTGGTGACTTTTTTGTTCCCGAGCTCGTCTCTTGCAGAGGATCCACCATCCTGCACTGACGGCGCTGGGTTATCCTAGTCCAGGGGTTTTCCTAGCCCAGCGAACCTGAAGGGTTTACTTCTGGTGAAGTGGTTGTACCTTAACAATTTGGGGGCTTGTCCGGGATACATTTGGTGAGTAGTCTCTTTTTGCCTTTGTTCTGTACCCTAAGAACTGCTCGCTACTTGTATCCAAAACGTGATGGACTAGAGGGCTGTTCCAGTTAGGCAGTAGACTCTAAATGCCCTAGTTCTGTGACTTAAGAGCTGCTGACTGACTGATGTATATTGGACTAGAAGGCTGTTACAATTAGGTAATAGGTTAGTAAGTAGACTCTATGCAGGCTAAGATGAATATGTCCTTCTCTTTAGCACAAAGCATTGACGCTGCAAAGGAAGGCAGCTCTGTGGGTAGACTAGTTCCTGATGAGCACAAAAATCCAACCTGCAAAGTGAAACCAATTCTTGTGGATCCCAAGCCACATTTGTGCCTCTTTGCGATAAGAGACATTTTCCCTGATGAAGAAATCACTTTTAGCTATGGAGAGATGAATTGGCCCCGGAGAGAAAAGGTATGTGAATGACTGTATTAGTATGAAATACAATACTTTTGCAGTCAACCTGACAAGTGTAGAAATGTCCCCACGTAGCAGGACAAGCGTGTAAAGTCCTGCTATACAAGAATCTACAGACATGCATGTTTAACTTGTGAAAATGAGCCTCATTTTAACTGGGCTGAGGAATGTGTGGCTGCTGTTGCAGACTTGCTGGAGTCAGAGGAGGCCCTTCGGGATCAGGGTTGAGAACCACTGCAGGCTATCATAGAAAAAGCTTAATTTCGAAGGATGTTCTGCAGGGTATGATTAAGTCACTTTGAGTGGCTAACTTACGGATAGTGTCATGTTTGGACAGCAGAACTTGTTAACTTGCAAACCGCAACAAAATGGTCTGAAGCTTTCACTTTGAAACAGTTCAAATACTTATTATGGGGCCAAGCAACACATTTGCTGGAAGCCTTTTGTTATTGTTTAGATTTTATTTTCTATTCCTCCAAAACGCATCTTCTCTGAAAATAATGATGCATAGGATGTGTGACCTGCTGTATAAAGTTGTGTTCAGGTTTGTTCAAGAAAAGTGCATTGTTTATATCGTTTGGCCATGTTGGATTGGTCAGAAATAATTTGTGTGCAGTGTAATATATTTTTGTTAAGTAACAGTGTACAAGCAAACTCTCAGTTGAAAATAATTCCTTCTGAAGTTTTTTATTTTATTATTATTTTATTTTTATGGTTGAGTTTTAAGGAGACACTTCTTAGTAGATTTGTGTTCAGTGCAGAACCTTGTAACTCCAATGTCATAAAAAACAAACAAATGAAAAACAATATAGGCAGTCACAGTAACTTGTCAGCTTAAACTGGCTTGGTCAAGCTGCCTCCCTTCTTGAGCTTAAGTTGCTTGACTGGTATACTGGTTTTTCCAGTTTTTCCTCTTTTTTTTCTGGGAGCAACACAGGTGCTTTTGAGTGTTGCTCTATAGCCTGCGGGGGTGACTTCAGGATCTCTAGGTAGCACACTGTTTTAGGCAGGCTCCTTTTTGTGTTTTTCGAGAGACGCGGAGCGAGAGTGAAGTGGGTTTTTGTTATGGCCTGTTTTTGACTACACTATATCCCTACTTTGACTATAGACTCCTTCTTTGATGCATAGGTCTTTATTTCTGCCTGTGAATCTTTAACTTGAACTTTGTTTTTTATTCTTGGATTTGTCCTGTTTGGTGCTCTTTCATTTTTTTGCAAGGACTTTGTTTTATGGTTTTTTGTTGGAAGGATTTTTCTCTTCCATCTATTGGACTATTCTTGTTCGGATTTCCATCCGGATTCCAGAGGACCATTTACAAGAGACTGTTCCTGGTGCAGGGGTGAGACCAGTCCAATACTGAAGGATTTTATTCACTTTGTGAATCTCTGTTTTTGTTTTTGAAGAGACTTTGTCCTAAGCCACCGTTTACCTCTCTTGTTATGTTTTTTAAATATATTTTATGTTCTTTGTATATTCTCTACAGTGCTTAGTGTATGCTTAATGTGTCTAAAGGTCTGTAGCTTGTACATATGTATATAAATACATTTGTGGTAAGGTACTTGGGGGGGCAATATACTATGGGATATCACCTTATCTGCTTCATTTGGCCTTATTTTCTATAACTCTGGCAATACTCCCTAAGTACCAGGAGATTGTTACAACAACCTTTGGCACTTAGAGATTTGTTTCAACTCAGCCTTCATTATTAATGTGAGCTTCCCTACCAGGAATAAGTAACTCTAAGTATAATAGAATAAAGTAAGACAATCAACTCAATTGTTGTTAAATTAGAGTCCTGCACTGGCACAGACTGGAAGGGCCAATAAAACCTTCTGTATTCGGCTGCTATTAGTTTTAAAGTTTATGGCCATTGTACAGTTGTGCCATGTTATTTCCAATTTCCAAGTGTGTCAGCGAGTCCTCTCTCTCTCTCTCAGCGCTCAGTGCCCTGCCCCTGGTGCAGCAGCTGCTGTGTGTGGTCCAGAGCAGCGGGTCTGCGGAGAGAGACGGACGACACTGACTTCAGACTGCTGTACCACGGTGATCGGCTCACGGCGCCACGGCACTCAGCACCTCGGACTGCTGTTAGTACTGTCGTTGTTGTGTTGTGGAGAGTGGTGTCTCACAGCTGCGTGCTGCTCTGTGTGCAGTGGCTAACCTGGCTGTCAGGCTGAAGCCGTCCCACTCTGAGGCCCTGCAGCCTGCGCTCAACTCCCTGTACTGCAGCCTGGCTCTGTCCCCCGAGCCCTGCGCCAACAGAGGTGAGAGAGAGATGCAGAGATACTCAGAGACATGCACACAGACACACAGACTGTTGGGGTAAAATTGCCCCCTGTGTATTGTATATACCCAGTGTATAATATTCTGCATGTTGGGAGAACAGAGTACAAGGATTTTTATATGACCTATATTATGTAGGCATAGTGATTATTTAACCTACTGTAACCATGTAACTCATTGTATTGTATTCTTATTGTAGGATTAGTTTAGACCAGACGCTGCAGATTTGACATTGACATATCTCACTGGAAATGTTGCCGTGGCTGGGGGGCTGAAACTTGTCAGTATTGAAAAAATAACATACTCGCGCATAACTGTGTTTCTGTGAAAGTCTAGACACTTGAACCCACGGCCGTCCCCTCGTCTCTATCTTGGAAATGTCAAACCACAAACTCCCTATATTTATATTATGTTTTGAGAAACAGCTCAGAGCTGACAACATAAACAATATACATGCTGCTCTTCAGACAAACCAGCAATAAGATAGCGTCCCACGTCATCTAGCGCTAGGCAAACCGTGCAGATATGTCAACCGAAACTGTCGAGTGTGTTAGGGGTTATGATATTGGACACATTCCATGTCTGTCTAGCAACTAGATCTGTATATGATATGTCCTGCCCCAGAACTCTGACTTCTGACATGTATAAAACTGTGTGGTGTTGCAAAAATAAACTGAAGACAAACGATATGGCATTGTGTTGGTGACTTTTTTGTTCCCGAGCTCGTCTCCTGCGGAGGATCCACCATCCTGCACTGACGGCGCTGGGTTATCCTAGTCCAGGGAACCTGAAGGGTTTACTTCTGGTGAAGTGGTTGTACCTTAACACAGACACGTGTCCTTTTGTCATAAGATGAGCTACAATCTCTACCTCTCTCCAGCCGTGTCCATGCTGCTGTGTAACATAGCTCTGATAGTGCTGCTGCTGTCCCCTGTGTATATGTATTGTGTCAGTGAAGGTATAAAGTGGTGTGTGTCAAGGCTTACTAGAAGTGTACTTAAGAAAGATAAGGTGAAGCCAAGGCTCGGGCCAGAAGCTAGTTTGAGGTGTGTTTGTTATTTGCCATGAGCATGTTGGAGACAGTGTGAAAGAGTATGAGTGAAGTGTGTGCTCCCTAATCCATGTATTGAGGCATGAAGTATGAATGGTGCATATAAATAAAGCTGTGTGTCGGCCACAAGAGCGTCCCTCATGAGAATAGGGTGTGTTGTGATTGAGTTTGCTAGTGTTGTTAGCTGTGATGTATTTTTCCAAAAACAGAAGGGTCACTAACAGCCCAGCCTTTTGCAGTGCATGGGCCGGTCCCCTTCCGGGCTGGCTGGCCTTATATGGTATAGAGAGCAAGCTCCTCCACTACTACTCTCCCCAGTAGTGGACAGCGACACGGGCTTCTATTTATGTGACGTAATACCGCTTGTCATTGGAATAAGGGTGGGGTATCGTTTCCCATACTCCTTTGCAACTATTTGCACCAGAGAAGTGCACTTGGGTTCTGGTTCTCTTGCCCCTCACATTCACACGAGGAATCCTAGGAACGAAACATGTCATACCGTCTCTTTCATCTCATGTGTAGACATTGGAAACGTACGTGTTTGCTTCATTGTCCTAGAATCCTTTGCGCCACGGTATGCAAATTTATGGGCCCATGATTGGCTCCCTGACATTACCCACCCCGCGACTGTTGCAGCGCACAACAGTGACCACCAGGGGGAGCCCCATCAAAGCTCCATAATATGTGTGTGTGTGTGTGTGTGTGTGTGTGTGTGTGTGTGTGTGTGTGTGTGTGTGTGTGTGTGTGTGTGTGTGTGTGTGTGTGTGTGTGTGTGTGTGTGTGTGTCTGTCTGTGTGTGTGTGTGTGTGTCTGTCTGTGTGTCTGTGTCTGTCTGAGGCTTTGCTGTTTGACTTTCATACGGTGGTATGTGATCATTGACAAAGATTTCAATCTCTTTAAGTCATTAACGTTAGCATAAAAAGTAATAATGGCGAACTCTGTTTGCAATATTGGTCTGTTGTAAACATTATTAGCTCATTATGACGTTATTTCGAAGCCCCAAACTGATCACACATCAGATGCGCCGCTATTGATCAACACTAAACCCACCAGAGCTGTGTTTTGTACGGCTTTGTAATACAACTCGTAACTGTGAAAGATTGCATAAGTCTGCTAATATATGTGCATACCGATGTATACACCCGTTTACACACTTTGTTGCGTACAGTTTATTTTAGTCGTGTTTTGTAGGCTGCATTTTGCTTGTATAGTCGTGTTTATGTATATGAGCTCGTTTAAAAACAAAAGAAATTCAAACAGTGTTCAATTTCCAATGTAAATGCTGTGTTTCTGCCCTGAAAATGTTGGCTGTGATGCTCATATGAAAAACTATGAAGTTTTATCCAACTCTGTTTCTCATTTTCGTCACACATCGCACATTATGCGGTGATTGTATGCAGTACGAAATGCCGGCGGTAGTGTGCAGTGAGAAAATAGCACTACCTTTTTATTGCGATGACAGCCGTGCCGTCTTTAGTTTGATCACAAGCTGCTGCTCATTGCGCTTCATCAAAGCACTGGCGATCAGTCCTGCAGTCTCTCTTTCCCAGAGCACTTCTCTGGGCTGTTTTTCACTCAGCTCGTCCCGGAGGAAACTGAGTTCATTTCAAATGGAGAATAACCCACTGGTTTAGAGCAATGCGAGCACTGCTTGCTCAAGGCAGACACACTGATCAGTTGGTATGTGCACTTCATGGCTAAACTTGATCGATAATGTCTTACTTCAGGCTAAGATCAATGTGTCCTTCTCTTTAGCACAAAGCATTGACGCTGCAAAGGAAGGCAGCTCTGTGGGTAGACTAGTTCCTGATGAGCACAAAAATCCAACCTGCAAAATGAAACCAATTCTTGTGGATCCGAAGCCAC
This sequence comes from Amia ocellicauda, assembly GCF_036373705.1. Taxonomy (NCBI): domain Eukaryota; kingdom Metazoa; phylum Chordata; class Actinopteri; order Amiiformes; family Amiidae; genus Amia; species Amia ocellicauda. The sequence continues at coordinate 3,588,888 of NC_089868.1, forward strand.
ATTTGTGCCTCATTTTCCCTGATGAAGAAATCACTTTTAGCTATGGAGAGATGAATTGGCCCCGGAGAGAAAAGGTATGTGAATGACTGTATTAGTATGAAATACAATACTTTTGCAGTCAACCTGACAAGTGTAGAAATGTCCCCACGCAGCAGGACAAGCGTGTAAAGTCCTGCTATACAAGAATCTACAGACATGCATGTTTAACTTGTGAAAATGAGCCTCATTTTAACTGGGCTGAGGAATGTGTGGCTGCTGTTGCAGACTTGCTGGAGTCAGAGGAGGCCCTTCGGGATCAGGGTTGAAAACCACTGCAGGCTATCATAGAAAAAGCTTAATTTCGAAGGATGTTCTTCAGGGTATGATTAAGTCACTTTCAGTGGCTAACTTACGGATAGTGTCATGTTTGGACAGCAGAACTTGTTAACTTGCAAACCGCAACAAAATGGTCTGAAGCTTTCACTTTGAAACAGTTCAAATACTTATTATGGGGCCAAGCAACACATTTGCTGGAAGCCTTTTGTTATTGTTTAGGTTTTATTTTCTATTCCTCCAAAACGCATCTTCTCTGAAAATAATGATGCATAGGATGTGTGACCTGCTGTATAAAGTTGTGTTCAGGTTTGTTCAAGAAAAGTGCATTGTTTATATCGTTTGGCCATGTTGGATTGGTCAGAAATAATTTGTGTGCAGTGTAATATATTTTTGTTAAGTAACAGTGTACAAGCAAACTCTCAGTTGAAAATAATTCCTTCTGAAGTTTTTTATTTTATTATTATTTTATTTTTATGGTTGAGTTTTAAGGAGACACTTCTTAGTAGATTTGTGTTCAGTGCAGAACCTTGTAACTCCAATGTCATAAAAAACAAACAAATGAAAAACAATATAGGCAGTCACAGTAACTTGTCAGCTTAAACTGGCTTGGTCAAGCTGCCTCCCTTCTTGAGCTTAAGTTGCTTGACTGGTATACTGGTTTTTCCAGTTTTTCCTCTTTTTTTCTGGGAGCAACACAGGTGCTTTTGACTTGCGGGGGTGACTTCAGGATCTCTAGGTAGCACACTGTTTTAGGCAGGCTCCTTTTTGTGTTTTTCGAGAGACGCGGAGCGAGAGTGAAGTGGGTTTTTGTTATGGCCTGTTTTTGACTACACTATATCCCTACTTTGACAATAGACTCCTTCTTTGATGCATAGGTCTTTATTTCTGCCTGTGATTCTTTAACTTGAACTTTGTTTTTTATTCTTGGATTTGTCCTGTTTGGTGCTCTTTCATTTTTTTGCAAGGACTTTGTTTTATGTTTTTTTGTTGGAAGGATTTTTCTCTTCCATCTATTGGACTATTCTTGTTCGGATTTCCATCCGGATTCCAGAGGACCATTTACAAGAGACTGTTCCTGGTGCAGGGGTGAGACCAGTCCAATACTGAAGGATTTTATTCACTTTGTGAATCTCTGTTTTTGTTTTTGAAGAGACTTTGTCCTAAGCCACCGTTTACCTCTCTTGTTATGTTTTTTAAATATATTTTATGTTCTTTGTATATTCTCTACAGTGCTTAGTGTATGCTTCATGTATCTAAAGGTCTGTAGCTTGTACATATGTATATAAATACATTTGTGGTAAGGTACTTGGGGGGGCAATATACTATGGGATATCACCTTATCTGCTTCATTTGGCCTTATTTTCTATAACTCTGGCAATACTCCCTAAGTACCAGGAGATTGTTACAACAACCTTTGGCACTTAGAGATTTGTTTCAACTCAGCCTTCATTATTAATGTGAGCTTCCCTACCAGGAATAAGTAACTCTAAGTATAATAAAATAAAGTAAGACAATCAACTCAATTGTTGTTAAATTAGAGTCCTGCACTGGCACAGACTGGAAGGGCCAATAAAACCTTCTGTATTCGGCTGCTATTAGTTTTAAAGTTTATGGCCATTGTACAGTTGTGCCATGTTATTTCCAATTTCCAAGTGTGTCAGCGAGTCCTCTCTCTCTCTCTCTCTCTCTCTCTGTCTCTCAGCACTCAGTGCCCTGCCCCTGGTGCAGCAGCTGCTGTGTGTGGTCCAGAGCAGCGGGTCTGCGGAGAGAGAGACGGACGACACTGACTTCAGACTGCTGTACCACGGTGAGCGGCTCACGGCGCCACGGCACTCAGCACCTCGGACTGCTGTTAGTACTGTCGTTGTTGTGTTGTGGAGAGTGGTGTCTCACAGCTGCGTGCTGCTCTGTGTGCAGTGGCTAACCTGGCTGTCAGGCTGAAGCCGTCCCACTCTGAGGCCCTGCAGCCTGCGCTCAACTCCCTGTACTGCAGCCTGGCTCTGTCTCCCGAGCCCTGCGCCAACAGAGGTGAGAGAGAGATGCAGAGATACTCAGAGAGATGCACACAGACACACAGACTGTTGGGGTAAAATTGCCCCCTGTGTATTGTATATACCCAGTGTATAATACTCTGCATGTTGGGAGAACAGAGTACAAGGATTTTTATATGACCTATATTATGTAGGCATAGTGATTATTTAACCTACTGTAACCATGTAACTCATTGTATTGTATTCTTATTGTAGGATTAGTTTAGACCAGACGCTGCAGATTTGACATTGACATATCTCACTGGAAATGTTGCCGTGGCCGGGGGGCTGAAACTTGTCAGTATTGAAAAAATAACATACTCGCGCATAACTGTGTTTCTGTGAAAGTCTAGAGACTTGAACCCATGGCCGTCCCCTCGTCTCTATCTTGGAAATGTCAAACCACAAACTCCCTATATTTATATTATGTTTTGAGGAACAGCTCAGAGCTGACAACATAAACAATATACATGCTGCTCTTCAGACAAACCAGCAATAAGATAGCGTCCCACGTCATCTAGCGCTAGGCAAACCGTGCAGATATGTCAACCGAAACTGTCGAGTGTGTTAGGGGTTATGATATTGGACACATTCCATGTCTGCCTAGCAACTAGATCTGTATATGATATGTCCTGCCCCGCAACTCTGACTTCTGACATGTATAAAACTGTGTGGTGTTGCAAAAATAAACTGAAGACAAACGATCTGGCATTGTGTTGGTGACTTTTTTGTTCCCGAGCTCGTCTCTTGCAGAGGATCCACCATCCTACACTGACGGCGCTGGGTTATCCTAGTCCAGGGGTTTTCCTAGCCCAGCGAACCTGAAGGGTTTACTTCTGGTGAAGTGGTTGTACCTTAACAATTTGGGGGCTCGTCCGGGATACATTTGGTGAGTAGTCTCTTTTTGCCTTTGTTCTGTACCCTAAGAACTGCTCGCTACTTGTATCCAAAACGTGATGGACTAGAGGGCTGTTCCAGTTAGGCAGTAGACTCTAAATGCCCTAGTTCTGTGACTTAAGAGCTGCTGACTGACTGATGTATATTGGACTAGAAGGCTGTTACAATTAGGTAATAGGTTAGTAAGTAGACTCTATGCAGGCTAAGATGAATATGTCCTTCTCTTTAGCACAAAGCATTGACGCTGCAAAGGAAGGCAGCTCTGTGGGTAGACTAGTTCCTGATGAGCACAAAAATCCAACCTGCAAAGTGAAACCAATTCTTGTGGATCCCAAGCCACATTTGTGCCTCTTTGCGATAAGAGACATTTTCCCTGATGAAGAAATCACTTTTAGCTATGGAGAGATGAATTGGCCCCGGAGAGAAAAGGTATGTGAATGACTGTATTAGTATGAAATACAATACTTTTGCAGTCAACCTGACAAGTGTAGAAATGTCCCCACGTAGCAGGACAAGCGTGTAAAGTCCTGCTATACAAGAATCTACAGACATGCATGTTTAACTTGTGAAAATGAGCCTCATTTTAACTGGGCTGAGGAATGTGTGGCTGCTGTTGCAGACTTGCTGGAGTCAGAGGAGGCCCTTCGGGATCAGGGTTGAGAACCACTGCAGGCTATCATAGAAAAAGCTTAATTTCGAAGGATGTTCTGCAGGGTATGATTAAGTCACTTTGAGTGGCTAACTTACGGATAGTGTCATGTTTGGACAGCAGAACTTGTTAACTTGCAAACCGCAACAAAATGGTCTGAAGCTTTCACTTTGAAACAGTTCAAATACTTATTATGGGGCCAAGCAACACATTTGCTGGAAGCCTTTTGTTATTGTTTAGATTTTATTTTCTATTCCTCCAAAACGCATCTTCTCTGAAAATAATGATGCATAGGATGTGTGACCTGCTGTATAAAGTTGTGTTCAGGTTTGTTCAAGAAAAGTGCATTGTTTATATCGTTTGGCCATGTTGGATTGGTCAGAAATAATTTGTGTGCAGTGTAATATATTTTTGTTAAGTAACAGTGTACAAGCAAACTCTCAGTTGAAAATAATTCCTTCTGAAGTTTTTTATTTTATTATTATTTTATTTTTATGGTTGAGTTTTAAGGAGACACTTCTTAGTAGATTTGTGTTCAGTGCAGAACCTTGTAACTCCAATGTCATAAAAAACAAACAAATGAAAAACAATATAGGCAGTCACAGTAACTTGTCAGCTTAAACTGGCTTGGTCAAGCTGCCTCCCTTCTTGAGCTTAAGTTGCTTGACTGGTATACTGGTTTTTCCAGTTTTTCCTCTTTTTTTTCTGGGAGCAACACAGGTGCTTTTGAGTGTTGCTCTATAGCCTGCGGGGGTGACTTCAGGATCTCTAGGTAGCACACTGTTTTAGGCAGGCTCCTTTTTGTGTTTTTCGAGAGACGCGGAGCGAGAGTGAAGTGGGTTTTTGTTATGGCCTGTTTTTGACTACACTATATCCCTACTTTGACTATAGACTCCTTCTTTGATGCATAGGTCTTTATTTCTGCCTGTGAATCTTTAACTTGAACTTTGTTTTTTATTCTTGGATTTGTCCTGTTTGGTGCTCTTTCATTTTTTTGCAAGGACTTTGTTTTATGGTTTTTTGTTGGAAGGATTTTTCTCTTCCATCTATTGGACTATTCTTGTTCGGATTTCCATCCGGATTCCAGAGGACCATTTACAAGAGACTGTTCCTGGTGCAGGGGTGAGACCAGTCCAATACTGAAGGATTTTATTCACTTTGTGAATCTCTGTTTTTGTTTTTGAAGAGACTTTGTCCTAAGCCACCGTTTACCTCTCTTGTTATGTTTTTTAAATATATTTTATGTTCTTTGTATATTCTCTACAGTGCTTAGTGTATGCTTAATGTGTCTAAAGGTCTGTAGCTTGTACATATGTATATAAATACATTTGTGGTAAGGTACTTGGGGGGGCAATATACTATGGGATATCACCTTATCTGCTTCATTTGGCCTTATTTTCTATAACTCTGGCAATACTCCCTAAGTACCAGGAGATTGTTACAACAACCTTTGGCACTTAGAGATTTGTTTCAACTCAGCCTTCATTATTAATGTGAGCTTCCCTACCAGGAATAAGTAACTCTAAGTATAATAGAATAAAGTAAGACAATCAACTCAATTGTTGTTAAATTAGAGTCCTGCACTGGCACAGACTGGAAGGGCCAATAAAACCTTCTGTATTCGGCTGCTATTAGTTTTAAAGTTTATGGCCATTGTACAGTTGTGCCATGTTATTTCCAATTTCCAAGTGTGTCAGCGAGTCCTCTCTCTCTCTCTCTCTCTCTCTCTCTCTCTCTCTCTCTCTCTCTCTCTCTCTCTCTCTCTCAGCGCTCAGTGCCCTGCCCCTGGTGCAGCAGCTGCTGTGTGTGGTCCAGAGCAGCAGCTCTGCGGAGAGAGAGACGGACGACACTGACTTCAGACTGCTGTACCACGGTGATCGGCTCACGGCGCCACGGCACTCAGCATCTCGGACTGCTGTTAGTACTGTCGTTGTTGTGTTGTGGAGAGTGGTGTCTCACAGCTGCGTGCTGCTCTGTGTGCAGTGGCTAACCTGGCTGTCAGGCTGAAGCCGTCCCACTCTGAGGCCCTGCGGCCTGCGCTCAACTCCCTGTACTGCAGCCTGGCTCTGTCCCCCGAGCCCTGCGCCAACAGAGGTGAGAGAGAGATGCAGAGATACTCAGAGAGATGCACACAGACACACAGACTGTTGGGGTAAAATTGCCCCCTGTGTATTGTATATACCCAGTGTATAATACTCTGCATGTTGGGAGAACAGAGTACAAGGATTTTTATATGACCTATATTATGTAGGCATAGTGATTATTTAACCTACTGTAACCATGTAACTCATTGTATTGTATTCTTATTGTAGGATTAGTTTAGACCAGACGCTGCAGATTTGACATTGACATATCTCACTGGAAATGTTGCCGTGGCCGGGGGGCTGAAACTTGTCATTATTGCAAAAATAACATACTCGCGCATAACTGTGTTTCTGTGAAAGTCTAGAGACTTGAACCCACGGCCGTCCCCTCGTCTCTATCTTGGAAATGTCAAACCACAAACTCCCTATATTTATATTATGTTTTGAGGAACAGCTCAGAGCTGACAACATAAACAATATACATGCTGCTCTTCAGACAAACCAGCAATAAGATAGCGTCCCACGTCATCTAGCGCTAGGCAAACCGTGCAGATATGTCAACCGAAACTGTCGAGTGTGTTAGGGGTTATGATATTGGACACATTCCATGTCTGCCTAGCAACTAGATCTGTATATGATATGTCCTGCCCCGCAACTCTGACTTCTGACATGTATAAAACTGTGTGGTGTTGCAAAAATAAACTGAAGACAAACGATCTGGCATTGTGTTGGTGACTTTTTTGTTCCCGAGCTCGTCTCCTGCGGAGGATCCACCATCCTGCACTGACGGCGCTGGGTTATCCTAGTCCAGGGGTTTTCCTAGCCCAGCGAACCTGAAGGGTTTACTTCTGGTGAAGTGGTTGTACCTTAACAATTTGGGGGCTCGTCCGGGATACATTTGGTGAGTAGTCTCTTTTTGCCTTTGTTCTGTACCCTAAGAACTGCTCGCTACTTGTATCCAAAACGTGATGGACTAGAGGGCTGTTCCAGTTAGGCAGTAGACTCTAAATGCCCTAGTTCTGTGACTTAAGAGCTGCTGACTGACTGATGTATATTGGACTAGAAGGCTGTTACAATTAGGTAATAGGTTAGTAAGTAGACTCTATGCAGGCTAAGATCAATGTGTCCTTCTCTTTAGCACAAAGCATTGACGCTGTAAAGGAAGGCAGCTCTGTGGGTAGACTAGTTCCTGATGAGCACAAAAATCCAACCTGCAAAATGAAACCGATTCTTGTGGATCCGAAGCCACATTTGTGCCTCTTTGCGATAAGAGACATTTTCCCTGATGAAGAAATCACTTTTAGCTATGGAGAGATGAATTGGCCCCGGAGAGAAAAGGTATGTGAATGACTGTATTAGTATGAAATACAATACTTTTGCAGTCAACCTGACAAGTGTAGAAATGTCCCCACGCAGCAGGACAAGCGTGTAAAGTCCTGCTATACAAGAATCTACAGACATGCATGTTTAACTTGTGAAAATGAGCCTCATTTTAACTGGGCTGAGGAATGTGTGGCTGCTGTTGCAGACTTGCTGGAGTCAGAGGAGGCCCTTCGGAATCAGGGTTGAAAACCACTGCAGGCTATCATAGAAAAAGCTTAATTTCGAAGGATGTTCTGCAGGGTATGATTAAGTCACTTTGAGTGGCTAACTTACGGATAGTGTCATGTTTGGACAGCAGAACTTGTTAACTTGCAAACCGCAACAAAATGGTCTGAAGCTTTCACTTTGAAACAGTTCAAATACTTATTATGGGGCCAAGCAACACATTTGCTGGAAGCCTTTTGTTATTGTTTAGATTTTATTTTCTATTCCTCCAAAACGCATCTTCTCTGAAAATAATGATGCATAGGATGTGTGACCTGCTGTATAAAGTTGTGTTCAGGTTTGTTCAAGAAAAGTGCATTGTTTATATCGTTTGGCCATGTTGGATTGGTCAGAAATAATTTGTGTGCAGTGTAATATATTTTTGTTAAGTAACAGTGTACAAGCAAACTCTCAGTTGAAAATAATTCCTTCTGAAGTTTTTTATTTTATTATTATTTATTTTTATGGTTGAGTTTTAAGGAGACACTTCTTAGTAGATTTGTGTTCAGTGCAGAACCTTGTAAATCCAATGTCATAAAAAACAAACAAATGAAAAACAATATAGGCAGTCACAGTAACTTGTCAGCTTAAACTGGCTTGGTCAAGCTGCCTCCCTTCTTGAGCTTAAGTTGCTTGACTGGTATACTGGTTTTTCCAGTTTTTCCTCTTTTTTTTCTGGGAGCAACACAGGTGCTTTTGAGTGTTGCTCTATAGCCTGCGGGGGTGACTTCAGGATCTCTAGGTAGCATACTGTTTTAGGCAGGCTCCTTTTTGTGTTTTTCAAGAGACGCGGAGCGAGAGTGAAGTGGGTTTTTGTTATGGCCTGTTTTTGACTACACTATATCCCTACTTTGACAATAGACTCCTTCTTTGATGCATAGGTCTTTATTTCTGCCTGTGATTCTTTAACTTGAACTTTGTTTTTTATTCTTGGATTTGTCCTGTTTGGTGCTCTTTCATTTTTTTGCAAGGACTTTGTTTTATGTTTTTTTGTTGGAAGGATTTTTCTCTTCCATCTATTGGACTATTCTTGTTCGGATTTCCATCCGGATTCCAGAGGACCATTTACAAGAGACTGTTCCTGGTGCAGGGGTGAGACCAGTCCAATACTGAAGGATTTTATTCACTTTGTGAATCTCTGTTTTTGTTTTTGAAGAGACTTTGTCCTAAGCCATCGTTTACCTCTCTTGTTATGTTTTTTAAATATATTTTATGTTCTTTGTATATTCTCTACAGTGCTTAGTGTATGCTTAATGTATCTAAAGGTCTGTAGCTTGTACATATGTATATAAATACATTTGTGGTAAGGTACTTGGGGGGGCAATATACTATGGGATATCACCTTATCTGCTTCATTTGGCCTTATTTTCTATAACTCTGGCAATACTCCCTAAGTACCAGGAGATTGTTACAACAACCTTTGGCACTTAGAGATTTGTTTCAACTCAGCCTTCATTATTAATGTGAGCTTCCCTACCAGGAATAAGTAACTCTAAGTATAATAGAATAAAGTAAGACAATCAACTCAATTGTTGTTAAATTAGAGTCCTGCACTGGCACAGACTGGAAGGGCCAATAAAACCTTCTGTATTCGGCTGCTATTAGTTTTAAAGTTTATGGCCATTGTACAGTTGTGCCATGTTATTTCCAATTTCCAAGTGTGTCAGCGAGTCCTCTCTCTCTCTCTCTCTCTCTCTCTCTCTCTCTGTCTCTCAGCACTCAGTGCCCTGCCCCTGGTGCAGCAGCTGCTGTGTGTGGTCCAGAGCAGCGGGTCTGCGGAGAGAGAGACGGACGACACTGACTTCAGACTGCTGTACCACGGTGAGCGGCTCACGGCGCCACGGCACTCAGCACCTCGGACTGCTGTTAGTACTGTCGTTGTTGTGTTGTGGAGAGTGGTGTCTCACAGCTGCGTGCTGCTCTGTGTGCAGTGGCTAACCTGGCTGTCAGGCTGAAGCCGTCCCACTCTGAGGCCCTGCAGCCTGCGCTCAACTCCCTGTACTGCAGCCTGGCTCTGTCTCCCGAGCCCTGCGCCAACAGAGGTGAGAGAGAGATGCAGAGATACTCAGAGAGATGCACACAGACACACAGACTGTTGGGGTAAAATTGCCCCCTGTGTATTGTATATACCCAGTGTATAATACTCTGCATGTTGGGAGAACAGAGTACAAGGATTTTTATATGACCTATATTATGTAGGCATAGTGATTATTTAACCTACTGTAACCATGTAACTCATTGTATTGTATTCTTATTGTAGGATTAGTTTAGACCAGACGCTGCAGATTTGACATTGACATATCTCACTGGAAATGTTGCCGTGGCCGGGGGGCTGAAACTTGTCAGTATTGAAAAAATAACATACTCGCGCATAACTGTGTTTCTGTGAAAGTCTAGAGACTTGAACCCACGGCCGTCCCCTCGTCTCTATCTTGGAAATGTCAAACCACAAACTCCCTATATTTATATTATGTTTTGAGGAACAGCTCAGAGCTGACAACATAAACAATATACATGCTGCTCTTCAGACAAACCAGCAATAAGATAGCGTCCCACGTCATCTAGCGCTAGGCAAACCGTGCAGATATGTCAACCGAAACTGTCGAGTGTGTTAGGGGTTATGATATTGGACACATTCCATGTCTGCCTAGCAACTAGATCTGTATATGATATGTCCTGCCCCGCAACTCTGACTTCTGACATGTATAAAACTGTGTGGTGTTGCAAAAATAAACTGAAGACAAACGATCTGGCATTGTGTTGGTGACTTTTTGTTCCCGAGCTCGTCTCTTGCAGAGGATCCACCATCCTGCACTGACGGCGCTGGGTTATCCTAGTCCAGGGGTTTTCCTAGCCCAGCGAACCTGAAGGGTTTACTTCTGGTGAAGTGGTTGTACCTTAACAATTTGGGGGCTCGTCCGGGATACATTTGGTGAGTAGTCTCTTTTTGCCTTTGTTCTGTACCCTAAGAACTGCTCGCTACTTGTATCCAAAACGTGATGGACTAGAGGGCTGTTCCAGTTAGGCAGTAGACTCTAAATGCCCTAGTTCTGTGACTTAAGAGCTGCTGACTGACTGATGTATATTGGACTAGAAGGCCGTTACAATTAGGTAATAGGTTAGTAAGTAGACTCTATGCAGGCTAAGATGAATATGTCCTTCTCTTTAGCACAAAGCATTGACGCTGCAAAGGAAGGCAGCTCTGTGGGTAGACTAGTTCCTGATGAGCACAAAAATCCAACCTGCAAAGTGAAACCAATTCTTGTGGATCCCAAGCCACATTTGTGCCTCTTTGCGATAAGAGACATTTTCCCTGATGAAGAAATCACTTTTAGCTATGGAGAGATGAATTGGCCCCGGAGAGAAAAGGTATGTGAATGACTGTATTAGTATGAAATACAATACTTTTGCAGTCAACCTGACAAGTGTAGAAATGTCCCCACGTAGCAGGACAAGCGTGTAAAGTCCTGCTATACAAGAATCTACAGACATGCATGTTTAACTTGTGAAAATGAGCCTCATTTTAACTGGGCTGAGGAATGTGTGGCTGCTGTTGCAGACTTGCTGGAGTCAGAGGAGGCCCTTCGGGATCAGGGTTGAGAACCACTGCAGGCTATCATAGAAAAAGCTTAATTTCGAAGGATGTTCTGCAGGGTATGATTAAGTCACTTTGAGTGGCTAACTTACGGATAGTGTCATGTTTGGACAGCAGAACTTGTTAACTTGCAAACCGCAACAAAATGGTCTGAAGCTTTCACTTTGAAACAGTTCAAATACTTATTATGGGGCCAAGCAACACATTTGCTGGAAGCCTTTTGTTATTGTTTAGATTTTATTTTCTATTCCTCCAAAACGCATCTTCTCTGAAAATAATGATGCATAGGATGTGTGACCTGCTGTATAAAGTTGTGTTCAGGTTTGTTCAAGAAAAGTGCATTGTTTATATCGTTTGGCCATGTTGGATTGGTCAGAAATAATTTGTGTGCAGTGTAATATATTTTTGTTAAGTAACAGTGTACAAGCAAACTCTCAGTTGAAAATAATTCCTTCTGAAGTTTTTTATTTTATTATTATTTTATTTTTATGGTTGAGTTTTAAGGAGACACTTCTTAGTAGATTTGTGTTCAGTGCAGAACCTTGTAACTCCAATGTCATAAAAAACAAACAAATGAAAAACAATATAGGCAGTCACAGTAACTTGTCAGCTTAAACTGGCTTGGTCAAGCTGCCTCCCTTCTTGAGCTTAAGTTGCTTGACTGGTATACTGGTTTTTCCAGTTTTTCCTCTTTTTTTTCTGGGAGCAACACAGGTGCTTTTGAGTGTTGCTCTATAGCCTGCGGGGGTGACTTCAGGATCTCTAGGTAGCACACTGTTTTAGGCAGGCTCCTTTTTGTGTTTTTCGAGAGACGCGGAGCGAGAGTGAAGTGGGTTTTTGTTATGGCCTGTTTTTGACTACACTATATCCCTACTTTGACTATAGACTCCTTCTTTGATGCATAGGTCTTTATTTCTGCCTGTGAATCTTTAACTTGAACTTTGTTTTTTATTCTTGGATTTGTCCTGTTTGGTGCTCTTTCATTTTTTTGCAAGGACTTTGTTTTATGGTTTTTTGTTGGAAGGATTTTTCTCTTCCATCTATTGGACTATTCTTGTTCGGATTTCCATCCGGATTCCAGAGGACCATTTACAAGAGACTGTTCCTGGTGCAGGGGTGAGACCAGTCCAATACTGAAGGATTTTATTCACTTTGTGAATCTCTGTTTTTGTTTTTGAAGAGACTTTGTCCTAAGCCACCGTTTACCTCTCTTGTTATGTTTTTTAAATATATTTTATGTTCTTTGTATATTCTCTACAGTGCTTAGTGTATGCTTAATGTGTCTAAAGGTCTGTAGCTTGTACATATGTATATAAATACATTTGTGGTAAGGTACTTGGGGGGGCAATATACTATGGGATATCACCTTATCTGCTTCATTTGGCCTTATTTTCTATAACTCTGGCAATACTCCCTAAGTACCAGGAGATTGTTACAACAACCTTTGGCACTTAGAGATTTGTTTCAACTCAGCCTTCATTATTAATGTGAGCTTCCCTACCAGGAATAAGTAACTCTAAGTATAATAGAATAAAGTAAGACAATCAACTCAATTGTTGTTAAATTAGAGTCCTGCACTGGCACAGACTGGAAGGGCCAATAAAACCTTCTGTATTCGGCTGCTATTAGTTTTAAAGTTTATGGCCATTGTACAGTTGTGCCATGTTATTTCCAATTTCCAAGTGTGTCAGCGAGTCCTCTCTCTCTCTCTCAGCGCTCAGTGCCCTGCCCCTGGTGCAGCAGCTGCTGTGTGTGGTCCAGAGCAGCAGCTCTGCGGAGAGAGAGACGGACGACACTGACTTCAGACTGCTGTACCACGGTGATCGGCTCACGGCGCCACGGCACTCAGCATCTCGGACTGCTGTTAGTACTGTCGTTGTTGTGTTGTGGAGAGTGGTGTCTCACAGCTGCGTGCTGCTCTGTGTGCAGTGGCTAACCTGGCTGTCAGGCTGAAGCCGTCCCACTCTGAGGCCCTGCGGCCTGCGCTCAACTCCCTGTACTGCAGCCTGGCTCTGTCCCCCGAGCCCTGCGCCAACAGAGGTGAGAGAGAGATGCAGAGATACTCAGAGAGATGCACACAGACACACAGACTGTTGGGGTAAAATTGCCCCCTGTGTATTGTATATACCCAGTGTATAATACTCTGCATGTTGGGAGAACAGAGTACAAGGATTTTTATATGACCTATATTATGTAGGCATAGTGATTATTTAACCTACTGTAACCATGTAACTCATTGTATTGTATTCTTATTGTAGGATTAGTTTAGACCAGACGCTGCAGATTTGACATTGACATATCTCACTGGAAATGTTGCCGTGGCCGGGGGGCTGAAACTTGTCATTATTGCAAAAATAACATACTCGCGCATAACTGTGTTTCTGTGAAAGTCTAGAGACTTGAACCCACGGCCGTCCCCTCGTCTCTATCTTGGAAATGTCAAACCACAAACTCCCTATATTTATATTATGTTTTGAGGAACAGCTCAGAGCTGACAACATAAACAATATACATGCTGCTCTTCAGACAAACCAGCAATAAGATAGCGTCCCACGTCATCTAGCGCTAGGCAAACCGTGCAGATATGTCAACCGAAACTGTCGAGTGTGTTAGGGGTTATGATATTGGACACATTCCATGTCTGCCTAGCAACTAGATCTGTATATGATATGTCCTGCCCCGCAACTCTGACTTCTGACATGTATAAAACTGTGTGGTGTTGCAAAAATAAACTGAAGACAAACGATCTGGCATTGTGTTGGTGACTTTTTTGTTCCCGAGCTCGTCTCCTGCGGAGGATCCACCATCCTGCACTGACGGCGCTGGGTTATCCTAGTCCAGGGGTTTTCCTAGCCCAGCGAACCTGAAGGGTTTACTTCTGGTGAAGTGGTTGTACCTTAACAATTTGGGGGCTCGTCCGGGATACATTTGGTGAGTAGTCTCTTTTTGCCTTTGTTCTGTACCCTAAGAACTGCTCGCTACTTGTATCCAAAACGTGATGGACTAGAGGGCTGTTCCAGTTAGGCAGTAGACTCTAAATGCCCTAGTTCTGTGACTTAAGAGCTGCTGACTGACTGATGTATATTGGACTAGAAGGCTGTTACAATTAGGTAATAGGTTAGTAAGTAGACTCTATGCAGGCTAAGATCAATGTGTCCTTCTCTTTAGCACAAAGCATTGACGCTGTAAAGGAAGGCAGCTCTGTGGGTAGACTAGTTCCTGATGAGCACAAAAATCCAACCTGCAAAATGAAACCGATTCTTGTGGATCCGAAGCCACATTTGTGCCTCTTTGCGATAAGAGACATTTTCCCTGATGAAGAAATCACTTTTAGCTATGGAGAGATGAATTGGCCCCGGAGAGAAAAGGTATGTGAATGACTGTATTAGTATGAAATACAATACTTTTGCAGTCAACCTGACAAGTGTAGAAATGTCCCCACGCAGCAGGACAAGCGTGTAAAGTCCTGCTATACAAGAATCTACAGACATGCATGTTTAACTTGTGAAAATGAGCCTCATTTTAACTGGGCTGAGGAATGTGTGGCTGCTGTTGCAGACTTGCTGGAGTCAGAGGAGGCCCTTCGGAATCAGGGTTGAAAACCACTGCAGGCTATCATAGAAAAAGCTTAATTTCGAAGGATGTTCTGCAGGGTATGATTAAGTCACTTTGAGTGGCTAACTTACGGATAGTGTCATGTTTGGACAGCAGAACTTGTTAACTTGCAAACCGCAACAAAATGGTCTGAAGCTTTCACTTTGAAACAGTTCAAATACTTATTATGGGGCCAAGCAACACATTTGCTGGAAGCCTTTTGTTATTGTTTAGATTTTATTTTCTATTCCTCCAAAACGCATCTTCTCTGAAAATAATGATGCATAGGATGTGTGACCTGCTGTATAAAGTTGTGTTCAGGTTTGTTCAAGAAAAGTGCATTGTTTATATCGTTTGGCCATGTTGGATTGGTCAGAAATAATTTGTGTGCAGTGTAATATATTTTTGTTAAGTAACAGTGTACAAGCAAACTCTCAGTTGAAAATAATTCCTTCTGAAGTTTTTTATTTTATTATTATTTATTTTTATGGTTGAGTTTTAAGGAGACACTTCTTAGTAGATTTGTGTTCAGTGCAGAACCTTGTAAATCCAATGTCATAAAAAACAAACAAATGAAAAACAATATAGGCAGTCACAGTAACTTGTCAGCTTAAACTGGCTTGGTCAAGCTGCCTCCCTTCTTGAGCTTAAGTTGCTTGACTGGTATACTGGTTTTTCCAGTTTTTCCTCTTTTTTTTCTGGGAGCAACACAGGTGCTTTTGAGTGTTGCTCTATAGCCTGCGGGGGTGACTTCAGGATCTCTAGGTAGCATACTGTTTTAGGCAGGCTCCTTTTTGTGTTTTTCAAGAGACGCGGAGCGAGAGTGAAGTGGGTTTTTGTTATGGCCTGTTTTTGACTACACTATATCCCTACTTTGACAATAGACTCCTTCTTTGATGCATAGGTCTTTATTTCTGCCTGTGATTCTTTAACTTGAACTTTGTTTTTTATTCTTGGATTTGTCCTGTTTGGTGCTCTTTCATTTTTTTGCAAGGACTTTGTTTTATGTTTTTTTGTTGGAAGGATTTTTCTCTTCCATCTATTGGACTATTCTTGTTCGGATTTCCATCCGGATTCCAGAGGACCATTTACAAGAGACTGTTCCTGGTGCAGGGGTGAGACCAGTCCAATACTGAAGGATTTTATTCACTTTGTGAATCTCTGTTTTTGTTTTTGAAGAGACTTTGTCCTAAGCCACCGTTTACCTCTCTTGTTATGTTTTTTAAATATATTTTATGTTCTTTGTATATTCTCTACAGTGCTTAGTGTATGCTTAATGTGTCTAAAGGTCTGTAGCTTGTACATATGTATATAAATACATTTGTGGTAAGGTACTTGGGGGGGCAATATACTATGGGATATCACCTTATCTGCTTCATTTGGCCTTATTTTCTATAACTCTGGCAATACTCCCTAAGTACCAGGAGATTGTTACAACAACCTTTGGCACTTAGAGATTTGTTTCAACTCAGCCTTCATTATTAATGTGAGCTTCCCTACCAGGAATAAGTAACTCTAAGTATAATAGAATAAAGTAAGACAATCAACTCAATTGTTGTTAAATTAGAGTCCTGCACTGGCACAGACTGGAAGGGCCAATAAAACCTTCTGTATTCGGCTGCTATTAGTTTTAAAGTTTATGGCCATTGTACAGTTGTGCCATGTTATTTCCAATTTCCAAGTGTGTCAGCGAGTCCTCTCTCTCTCTCTCAGCGCTCAGTGCCCTGCCCCTGGTGCAGCAGCTGCTGTGTGTGGTCCAGAGCAGCGGGTCTGCGGAGAGAGACGGACGACACTGACTTCAGACTGCTGTACCACGGTGATCGGCTCACGGCGCCACGGCACTCAGCACCTCGGACTGCTGTTAGTACTGTCGTTGTTGTGTTGTGGAGAGTGGTGTCTCACAGCTGCGTGCTGCTCTGTGTGCAGTGGCTAACCTGGCTGTCAGGCTGAAGCCGTCCCACTCTGAGGCCCTGCAGCCTGCGCTCAACTCCCTGTACTGCAGCCTGGCTCTGTCCCCCGAGCCCTGCGCCAACAGAGGTGAGAGAGAGATGCAGAGATACTCAGAGACATGCACACAGACACACAGACTGTTGGGGTAAAATTGCCCCCTGTGTATTGTATATACCCAGTGTATAATATTCTGCATGTTGGGAGAACAGAGTACAAGGATTTTTATATGACCTATATTATGTAGGCATAGTGATTATTTAACCTACTGTAACCATGTAACTCATTGTATTGTATTCTTATTGTAGGATTAGTTTAGACCAGACGCTGCAGATTTGACATTGACATATCTCACTGGAAATGTTGCCGTGGCTGGGGGGCTGAAACTTGTCAGTATTGAAAAAATAACATACTCGCGCATAACTGTGTTTCTGTGAAAGTCTAGACACTTGAACCCACGGCCGTCCCCTCGTCTCTATCTTGGAAATGTCAAACCACAAACTCCCTATATTTATATTATGTTTTGAGAAACAGCTCAGAGCTGACAACATAAACAATATACATGCTGCTCTTCAGACAAACCAGCAATAAGATAGCGTCCCACGTCATCTAGCGCTAGGCAAACCGTGCAGATATGTCAACCGAAACTGTCGAGTGTGTTAGGGGTTATGATATTGGACACATTCCATGTCTGTCTAGCAACTAGATCTGTATATGATATGTCCTGCCCCAGAACTCTGACTTCTGACATGTATAAAACTGTGTGGTGTTGCAAAAATAAACTGAAGACAAACGATATGGCATTGTGTTGGTGACTTTTTTGTTCCCGAGCTCGTCTCCTGCGGAGGATCCACCATCCTGCACTGACGGCGCTGGGTTATCCTAGTCCAGGGAACCTGAAGGGTTTACTTCTGGTGAAGTGGTTGTACCTTAACACAGACACGTGTCCTTTTGTCATAAGATGAGCTACAATCTCTACCTCTCTCCAGCCGTGTCCATGCTGCTGTGTAACATAGCTCTGATAGTGCTGCTGCTGTCCCCTGTGTATATGTATTGTGTCAGTGAAGGTATAAAGTGGTGTGTGTCAAGGCTTACTAGAAGTGTACTTAAGAAAGATAAGGTGAAGCCAAGGCTCGGGCCAGAAGCTAGTTTGAGGTGTGTTTGTTATTTGCCATGAGCATGTTGGAGACAGTGTGAAAGAGTATGAGTGAAGTGTGTGCTCCCTAATCCATGTATTGAGGCATGAAGTATGAATGGTGCATATAAATAAAGCTGTGTGTCGGCCACAAGAGCGTCCCTCATGAGAATAGGGTGTGTTGTGATTGAGTTTGCTAGTGTTGTTAGCTGTGATGTATTTTTCCAAAAACAGAAGGGTCACTAACAGCCCAGCCTTTTGCAGTGCATGGGCCGGTCCCCTTCCGGGCTGGCTGGCCTTATATGGTATAGAGAGCAAGCTCCTCCACTACTACTCTCCCCAGTAGTGGACAGCGACACGGGCTTCTATTTATGTGACGTAATACCGCTTGTCATTGGAATAGGGGTGGGGTGTCGTTTCCCATACTCCTTTGCAACTATTTGCACCAGAGAAGTGCACTTGGGTTCTGGTTCTCTTGCCCCTCACATTCACACGAGGAATCCTAGGAACGAAACATGTCATACCGTCTCTTTCATCTCATGTGTAGACATTGGAAACGTACGTGTTTGCTTCATTGTCCTAGAATCCTTTGCGCCACGGTATGCAAATTTATGGGCCCATGATTGGCTCCCTGACATTACCCACCCCGCGACTGTTGCAGCGCACAACAGTGACCACCAGGGGGAGCCCCATCAAAGCTCCATAATATGTGTGTGTGTGTGTGTGTGTGTGTGTGTGTGTGTGTGTGTGTGTGTGTGTGTGTGTGTGTGTGTGTCTGTCTGTCTGTGTGTCTGTGTCTGTCTGAGGCTTTCCTGTTTGACTTTCATACGGTGGTATGTGATCATTGACAAAGATTTCAATCTCTTTAAGTCATTAACGTTAGCATAAAAAGTAATAATGGCGAACTCTGTTTGCAATATTGGTCTGTTGTAAACATTATTAGCTCATTATGACGTTATTTCGAAGCCCCAAACTGATCACACATCAGATGCGCCGCTATTGATCAACACTAAACCCACCAGAGCTGTGTTTTGTACGGCTTTGTAATACAACTCGTAACTGTGAAAGATTGCATAAGTCTGCTAATATATGTGCATACCGATGTATACACCCGTTTACACACTTTGTTGCGTACAGTTTATTTTAGTCGTGTTTTGTAGGCTGCATTTTGCTTGTATAGTCGTGTTTATGTATATGA
The DNA here is from genome assembly GCF_036373705.1 of Amia ocellicauda. Lineage (NCBI taxonomy): Eukaryota > Metazoa > Chordata > Actinopteri > Amiiformes > Amiidae > Amia > Amia ocellicauda. The sequence goes on from NC_089868.1 coordinate 3,607,919, forward strand.
GCTCGTTTAAAAACAAAAGAAATTCAAACAGTGTTCAATTTCCAATGTAAATGCTGTGTTTCTGCCCTGAAAATGTTGGCTGTGATGCTCATATGAAAAACTATGAAGTTTTATCCAACTCTGTTTCTCATTTTCGTCACACATCGCACATTATGCGGTGATTGTATGCAGTACGAAATGCCGGCGGTAGTGTGCAGTGAGAAAATAGCACTACCTTTTTATTGCGATGACAGCCGTGCCGTCTTTAGTTTGATCACAAGCTGCTGCTCATTGCGCTTCATCAAAGCACTGGCGATCAGTCCTGCAGTCTCTCTTTCCCAGAGCACTTCTCTGGGCTGTTTTTCACTCAGCTCGTCCCGGAGGAAACTGAGTTCATTTCAAATGGAGAATAACCCACTGGTTTAGAGCAATGCGAGCACTGCTTGCTCAAGGCAGACACACTGATCAGTTGGTATGTGCACTTCATGGCTAAACTTGATCGATAATGTCTTACTTCAGGCTAAGATCAATGTGTCCTTCTCTTTAGCACAAAGCATTGACGCTGCAAAGGAAGGCAGCTCTGTGGGTAGACTAGTTCCTGATGAGCACAAAAATCCAACCTGCAAAATGAAACCGATTCTTGTGGATCCGAAGCCACATTTGTGCCTCATTTTCCCTGATGAAGAAATCACTTTTAGCTATGGAGAGATGAATTGGCCCCGGAGAGAAAAGGTATGTGAATGACTGTATTAGTATGAAATACAATACTTTTGCAGTCAACCTGACAAGTGTAGAAATGTCCCCACGCAGCAGGACAAGCGTGTAAAGTCCTGCTATACAAGAATCTACAGACATGCATGTTTAACTTGTGAAAATGAGCCTCATTTTAACTGGGCTGAGGAATGTGTGGCTGCTGTTGCAGACTTGCTGGAGTCAGAGGAGGCCCTTCGGGATCAGGGTTGAAAACCACTGCAGGCTATCATAGAAAAAGCTTAATTTCGAAGGATGTTCTTCAGGGTATGATTAAGTCACTTTCAGTGGCTAACTTACGGATAGTGTCATGTTTGGACAGCAGAACTTGTTAACTTGCAAACCGCAACAAAATGGTCTGAAGCTTTCACTTTGAAACAGTTCAAATACTTATTATGGGGCCAAGCAACACATTTGCTGGAAGCCTTTTGTTATTGTTTAGGTTTTATTTTCTATTCCTCCAAAACGCATCTTCTCTGAAAATAATGATGCATAGGATGTGTGACCTGCTGTATAAAGTTGTGTTCAGGTTTGTTCAAGAAAAGTGCATTGTTTATATCGTTTGGCCATGTTGGATTGGTCAGAAATAATTTGTGTGCAGTGTAATATATTTTTGTTAAGTAACAGTGTACAAGCAAACTCTCAGTTGAAAATAATTCCTTCTGAAGTTTTTTATTTTATTATTATTTTATTTTTATGGTTGAGTTTTAAGGAGACACTTCTTAGTAGATTTGTGTTCAGTGCAGAACCTTGTAACTCCAATGTCATAAAAAACAAACAAATGAAAAACAATATAGGCAGTCACAGTAACTTGTCAGCTTAAACTGGCTTGGTCAAGCTGCCTCCCTTCTTGAGCTTAAGTTGCTTGACTGGTATACTGGTTTTTCCAGTTTTTCCTCTTTTTTTCTGGGAGCAACACAGGTGCTTTTGACTTGCGGGGGTGACTTCAGGATCTCTAGGTAGCACACTGTTTTAGGCAGGCTCCTTTTTGTGTTTTTCGAGAGACGCGGAGCGAGAGTGAAGTGGGTTTTTGTTATGGCCTGTTTTTGACTACACTATATCCCTACTTTGACAATAGACTCCTTCTTTGATGCATAGGTCTTTATTTCTGCCTGTGATTCTTTAACTTGAACTTTGTTTTTTATTCTTGGATTTGTCCTGTTTGGTGCTCTTTCATTTTTTTGCAAGGACTTTGTTTTATGTTTTTTTGTTGGAAGGATTTTTCTCTTCCATCTATTGGACTATTCTTGTTCGGATTTCCATCCGGATTCCAGAGGACCATTTACAAGAGACTGTTCCTGGTGCAGGGGTGAGACCAGTCCAATACTGAAGGATTTTATTCACTTTGTGAATCTCTGTTTTTGTTTTTGAAGAGACTTTGTCCTAAGCCACCGTTTACCTCTCTTGTTATGTTTTTTAAATATATTTTATGTTCTTTGTATATTCTCTACAGTGCTTAGTGTATGCTTCATGTATCTAAAGGTCTGTAGCTTGTACATATGTATATAAATACATTTGTGGTAAGGTACTTGGGGGGGCAATATACTATGGGATATCACCTTATCTGCTTCATTTGGCCTTATTTTCTATAACTCTGGCAATACTCCCTAAGTACCAGGAGATTGTTACAACAACCTTTGGCACTTAGAGATTTGTTTCAACTCAGCCTTCATTATTAATGTGAGCTTCCCTACCAGGAATAAGTAACTCTAAGTATAATAAAATAAAGTAAGACAATCAACTCAATTGTTGTTAAATTAGAGTCCTGCACTGGCACAGACTGGAAGGGCCAATAAAACCTTCTGTATTCGGCTGCTATTAGTTTTAAAGTTTATGGCCATTGTACAGTTGTGCCATGTTATTTCCAATTTCCAAGTGTGTCAGCGAGTCCTCTCTCTCTCTCTCTCTCTCTCTCTCTCTCTCTGTCTCTCAGCACTCAGTGCCCTGCCCCTGGTGCAGCAGCTGCTGTGTGTGGTCCAGAGCAGCGGGTCTGCGGAGAGAGAGACGGACGACACTGACTTCAGACTGCTGTACCACGGTGAGCGGCTCACGGCGCCACGGCACTCAGCACCTCGGACTGCTGTTAGTACTGTCGTTGTTGTGTTGTGGAGAGTGGTGTCTCACAGCTGCGTGCTGCTCTGTGTGCAGTGGCTAACCTGGCTGTCAGGCTGAAGCCGTCCCACTCTGAGGCCCTGCAGCCTGCGCTCAACTCCCTGTACTGCAGCCTGGCTCTGTCTCCCGAGCCCTGCGCCAACAGAGGTGAGAGAGAGATGCAGAGATACTCAGAGAGATGCACACAGACACACAGACTGTTGGGGTAAAATTGCCCCCTGTGTATTGTATATACCCAGTGTATAATACTCTGCATGTTGGGAGAACAGAGTACAAGGATTTTTATATGACCTATATTATGTAGGCATAGTGATTATTTAACCTACTGTAACCATGTAACTCATTGTATTGTATTCTTATTGTAGGATTAGTTTAGACCAGACGCTGCAGATTTGACATTGACATATCTCACTGGAAATGTTGCCGTGGCCGGGGGGCTGAAACTTGTCAGTATTGAAAAAATAACATACTCGCGCATAACTGTGTTTCTGTGAAAGTCTAGAGACTTGAACCCACGGCCGTCCCCTCGTCTCTATCTTGGAAATGTCAAACCACAAACTCCCTATATTTATATTATGTTTTGAGGAACAGCTCAGAGCTGACAACATAAACAATATACATGCTGCTCTTCAGACAAACCAGCAATAAGATAGCGTCCCACGTCATCTAGCGCTAGGCAAACCGTGCAGATATGTCAACCGAAACTGTCGAGTGTGTTAGGGGTTATGATATTGGACACATTCCATGTCTGCCTAGCAACTAGATCTGTATATGATATGTCCTGCCCCGCAACTCTGACTTCTGACATGTATAAAACTGTGTGGTGTTGCAAAAATAAACTGAAGACAAACGATCTGGCATTGTGTTGGTGACTTTTTTGTTCCCGAGCTCGTCTCTTGCAGAGGATCCACCATCCTGCACTGACGGCGCTGGGTTATCCTAGTCCAGGGGTTTTCCTAGCCCAGCGAACCTGAAGGGTTTACTTCTGGTGAAGTGGTTGTACCTTAACAATTTGGGGGCTCGTCCGGGATACATTTGGTGAGTAGTCTCTTTTTGCCTTTGTTCTGTACCCTAAGAACTGCTCGCTACTTGTATCCAAAACGTGATGAACTAGAGGGCTGTTCCAGTTAGGCAGTAGACTCTAAATGCCCTAGTTCTGTGACTTAAGAGCTGCTGACTGACTGATGTATATTGGACTAGAAGGCTGTTACAATTAGGTAATAGGTTAGTAAGTAGACTCTATGCAGGCTAAGATGAATATGTCCTTCTCTTTAGCACAAAGCATTGACGCTGCAAAGGAAGGCAGCTCTGTGGGTAGACTAGTTCCTGATGAGCACAAAAATCCAACCTGCAAAGTGAAACCAATTCTTGTGGATCCCAAGCCACATTTGTGCCTCTTTGCGATAAGAGACATTTTCCCTGATGAAGAAATCACTTTTAGCTATGGAGAGATGAATTGGCCCCGGAGAGAAAAGGTATGTGAATGACTGTATTAGTATGAAATACAATACTTTTGCAGTCAACCTGACAAGTGTAGAAATGTCCCCACGCAGCAGGACAAGCGTGTAAAGTCCTGCTATACAAGAATCTACAGACATGCATGTTTAACTTGTGAAAATGAGCCTCATTTTAACTGGGCTGAGGAATGTGTGGCTGCTGTTGCAGACTTGCTGGAGTCAGAGGAGGCCCTTCGGGATCAGGGTTGAAAACCACTGCAGGCTATCATAGAAAAAGCTTAATTTCGAAGGATGTTCTTCAGGGTATGATTAAGTCACTTTCAGTGGCTAACTTACGGATAGTGTCATGTTTGGACAGCAGAACTTGTTAACTTGCAAACCGCAACAAAATGGTCTGAAGCTTTCACTTTGAAACAGTTCAAATACTTATTATGGGGCCAAGCAACACATTTGCTGGAAGCCTTTTGTTATTGTTTAGGTTTTATTTTCTATTCCTCCAAAACGCATCTTCTCTGAAAATAATGATGCATAGGATGTGTGACCTGCTGTATAAAGTTGTGTTCAGGTTTGTTCAAGAAAAGTGCATTGTTTATATCGTTTGGCCATGTTGGATTGGTCAGAAATAATTTGTGTGCAGTGTAATATATTTTTGTTAAGTAACAGTGTACAAGCAAACTCTCAGTTGAAAATAATTCCTTCTGAAGTTTTTTATTTTATTATTATTTTATTTTTATGGTTGAGTTTTAAGGAGACACTTCTTAGTAGATTTGTGTTCAGTGCAGAACCTTGTAACTCCAATGTCATAAAAAACAAACAAATGAAAAACAATATAGGCAGTCACAGTAACTTGTCAGCTTAAACTGGCTTGGTCAAGCTGCCTCCCTTCTTGAGCTTAAGTTGCTTGACTGGTATACTGGTTTTTCCAGTTTTTCCTCTTTTTTTCTGGGAGCAACACAGGTGCTTTTGACTTGCGGGGGTGACTTCAGGATCTCTAGGTAGCACACTGTTTTAGGCAGGCTCCTTTTTGTGTTTTTCGAGAGACGCGGAGCGAGAGTGAAGTGGGTTTTTGTTATGGCCTGTTTTTGACTACACTATATCCCTACTTTGACAATAGACTCCTTCTTTGATGCATAGGTCTTTATTTCTGCCTGTGATTCTTTAACTTGAACTTTGTTTTTTATTCTTGGATTTGTCCTGTTTGGTGCTCTTTCATTTTTTTGCAAGGACTTTGTTTTATGTTTTTTTGTTGGAAGGATTTTTCTCTTCCATCTATTGGACTATTCTTGTTCGGATTTCCATCCGGATTCCAGAGGACCATTTACAAGAGACTGTTCCTGGTGCAGGGGTGAGACCAGTCCAATACTGAAGGATTTTATTCACTTTGTGAATCTCTGTTTTTGTTTTTGAAGAGACTTTGTCCTAAGCCACCGTTTACCTCTCTTGTTATGTTTTTTAAATATATTTTATGTTCTTTGTATATTCTCTACAGTGCTTAGTGTATGCTTCATGTATCTAAAGGTCTGTAGCTTGTACATATGTATATAAATACATTTGTGGTAAGGTACTTGGGGGGGCAATATACTATGGGATATCACCTTATCTGCTTCATTTGGCCTTATTTTCTATAACTCTGGCAATACTCCCTAAGTACCAGGAGATTGTTACAACAACCTTTGGCACTTAGAGATTTGTTTCAACTCAGCCTTCATTATTAATGTGAGCTTCCCTACCAGGAATAAGTAACTCTAAGTATAATAAAATAAAGTAAGACAATCAACTCAATTGTTGTTAAATTAGAGTCCTGCACTGGCACAGACTGGAAGGGCCAATAAAACCTTCTGTATTCGGCTGCTATTAGTTTTAAAGTTTATGGCCATTGTACAGTTGTGCCATGTTATTTCCAATTTCCAAGTGTGTCAGCGAGTCCTCTCTCTCTCTCTCTCTCTCTCTCTCTCTCTGTCTCTCAGCACTCAGTGCCCTGCCCCTGGTGCAGCAGCTGCTGTGTGTGGTCCAGAGCAGCGGGTCTGCGGAGAGAGAGACGGACGACACTGACTTCAGACTGCTGTACCACGGTGAGCGGCTCACGGCGCCACGGCACTCAGCACCTCGGACTGCTGTTAGTACTGTCGTTGTTGTGTTGTGGAGAGTGGTGTCTCACAGCTGCGTGCTGCTCTGTGTGCAGTGGCTAACCTGGCTGTCAGGCTGAAGCCGTCCCACTCTGAGGCCCTGCAGCCTGCGCTCAACTCCCTGTACTGCAGCCTGGCTCTGTCTCCCGAGCCCTGCGCCAACAGAGGTGAGAGAGAGATGCAGAGATACTCAGAGAGATGCACACAGACACACAGACTGTTGGGGTAAAATTGCCCCCTGTGTATTGTATATACCCAGTGTATAATACTCTGCATGTTGGGAGAACAGAGTACAAGGATTTTTATATGACCTATATTATGTAGGCATAGTGATTATTTAACCTACTGTAACCATGTAACTCATTGTATTGTATTCTTATTGTAGGATTAGTTTAGACCAGACGCTGCAGATTTGACATTGACATATCTCACTGGAAATGTTGCCGTGGCCGGGGGGCTGAAACTTGTCAGTATTGAAAAAATAACATACTCGCGCATAACTGTGTTTCTGTGAAAGTCTAGAGACTTGAACCCACGGCCGTCCCCTCGTCTCTATCTTGGAAATGTCAAACCACAAACTCCCTATATTTATATTATGTTTTGAGGAACAGCTCAGAGCTGACAACATAAACAATATACATGCTGCTCTTCAGACAAACCAGCAATAAGATAGCGTCCCACGTCATCTAGCGCTAGGCAAACCGTGCAGATATGTCAACCGAAACTGTCGAGTGTGTTAGGGGTTATGATATTGGACACATTCCATGTCTGCCTAGCAACTAGATCTGTATATGATATGTCCTGCCCCGCAACTCTGACTTCTGACATGTATAAAACTGTGTGGTGTTGCAAAAATAAACTGAAGACAAACGATCTGGCATTGTGTTGGTGACTTTTTTGTTCCCGAGCTCGTCTCTTGCAGAGGATCCACCATCCTGCACTGACGGCGCTGGGTTATCCTAGTCCAGGGGTTTTCCTAGCCCAGCGAACCTGAAGGGTTTACTTCTGGTGAAGTGGTTGTACCTTAACAATTTGGGGGCTCGTCCGGGATACATTTGGTGAGTAGTCTCTTTTTGCCTTTGTTCTGTACCCTAAGAACTGCTCGCTACTTGTATCCAAAACGTGATGGACTAGAGGGCTGTTCCAGTTAGGCAGTAGACTCTAAATGCCCTAGTTCTGTGACTTAAGAGCTGCTGACTGACTGATGTATATTGGACTAGAAGGCTGTTACAATTAGGTAATAGGTTAGTAAGTAGACTCTATGCAGGCTAAGATGAATATGTCCTTCTCTTTAGCACAAAGCATTGACGCTGCAAAGGAAGGCAGCTCTGTGGGTAGACTAGTTCCTGATGAGCACAAAAATCCAACCTGCAAAGTGAAACCAATTCTTGTGGATCCCAAGCCACATTTGTGCCTCTTTGCGATAAGAGACATTTTCCCTGATGAAGAAATCACTTTTAGCTATGGAGAGATGAATTGGCCCCGGAGAGAAAAGGTATGTGAATGACTGTATTAGTATGAAATACAATACTTTTGCAGTCAACCTGACAAGTGTAGAAATGTCCCCACGTAGCAGGACAAGCGTGTAAAGTCCTGCTATACAAGAATCTACAGACATGCATGTTTAACTTGTGAAAATGAGCCTCATTTTAACTGGGCTGAGGAATGTGTGGCTGCTGTTGCAGACTTGCTGGAGTCAGAGGAGGCCCTTCGGGATCAGGGTTGAGAACCACTGCAGGCTATCATAGAAAAAGCTTAATTTCGAAGGATGTTCTGCAGGGTATGATTAAGTCACTTTGAGTGGCTAACTTACGGATAGTGTCATGTTTGGACAGCAGAACTTGTTAACTTGCAAACCGCAACAAAATGGTCTGAAGCTTTCACTTTGAAACAGTTCAAATACTTATTATGGGGCCAAGCAACACATTTGCTGGAAGCCTTTTGTTATTGTTTAGATTTTATTTTCTATTCCTCCAAAACGCATCTTCTCTGAAAATAATGATGCATAGGATGTGTGACCTGCTGTATAAAGTTGTGTTCAGGTTTGTTCAAGAAAAGTGCATTGTTTATATCGTTTGGCCATGTTGGATTGGTCAGAAATAATTTGTGTGCAGTGTAATATATTTTTGTTAAGTAACAGTGTACAAGCAAACTCTCAGTTGAAAATAATTCCTTCTGAAGTTTTTTATTTTATTATTATTTTATTTTTATGGTTGAGTTTTAAGGAGACACTTCTTAGTAGATTTGTGTTCAGTGCAGAACCTTGTAACTCCAATGTCATAAAAAACAAACAAATGAAAAACAATATAGGCAGTCACAGTAACTTGTCAGCTTAAACTGGCTTGGTCAAGCTGCCTCCCTTCTTGAGCTTAAGTTGCTTGACTGGTATACTGGTTTTTCCAGTTTTTCCTCTTTTTTTTCTGGGAGCAACACAGGTGCTTTTGAGTGTTGCTCTATAGCCTGCGGGGGTGACTTCAGGATCTCTAGGTAGCACACTGTTTTAGGCAGGCTCCTTTTTGTGTTTTTCGAGAGACGCGGAGCGAGAGTGAAGTGGGTTTTTGTTATGGCCTGTTTTTGACTACACTATATCCCTACTTTGACTATAGACTCCTTCTTTGATGCATAGGTCTTTATTTCTGCCTGTGAATCTTTAACTTGAACTTTGTTTTTTATTCTTGGATTTGTCCTGTTTGGTGCTCTTTCATTTTTTTGCAAGGACTTTGTTTTATGGTTTTTTGTTGGAAGGATTTTTCTCTTCCATCTATTGGACTATTCTTGTTCGGATTTCCATCCGGATTCCAGAGGACCATTTACAAGAGACTGTTCCTGGTGCAGGGGTGAGACCAGTCCAATACTGAAGGATTTTATTCACTTTGTGAATCTCTGTTTTTGTTTTTGAAGAGACTTTGTCCTAAGCCACCGTTTACCTCTCTTGTTATGTTTTTTAAATATATTTTATGTTCTTTGTATATTCTCTACAGTGCTTAGTGTATGCTTAATGTGTCTAAAGGTCTGTAGCTTGTACATATGTATATAAATACATTTGTGGTAAGGTACTTGGGGGGGCAATATACTATGGGATATCACCTTATCTGCTTCATTTGGCCTTATTTTCTATAACTCTGGCAATACTCCCTAAGTACCAGGAGATTGTTACAACAACCTTTGGCACTTAGAGATTTGTTTCAACTCAGCCTTCATTATTAATGTGAGCTTCCCTACCAGGAATAAGTAACTCTAAGTATAATAGAATAAAGTAAGACAATCAACTCAATTGTTGTTAAATTAGAGTCCTGCACTGGCACAGACTGGAAGGGCCAATAAAACCTTCTGTATTCGGCTGCTATTAGTTTTAAAGTTTATGGCCATTGTACAGTTGTGCCATGTTATTTCCAATTTCCAAGTGTGTCAGCGAGTCCTCTCTCTCTCTCTCAGCGCTCAGTGCCCTGCCCCTGGTGCAGCAGCTGCTGTGTGTGGTCCAGAGCAGCGGGTCTGCGGAGAGAGACGGACGACACTGACTTCAGACTGCTGTACCACGGTGATCGGCTCACGGCGCCACGGCACTCAGCACCTCGGACTGCTGTTAGTACTGTCGTTGTTGTGTTGTGGAGAGTGGTGTCTCACAGCTGCGTGCTGCTCTGTGTGCAGTGGCTAACCTGGCTGTCAGGCTGAAGCCGTCCCACTCTGAGGCCCTGCAGCCTGCGCTCAACTCCCTGTACTGCAGCCTGGCTCTGTCCCCCGAGCCCTGCGCCAACAGAGGTGAGAGAGAGATGCAGAGATACTCAGAGAGATGCACACAGACACACAGACTGTTGGGGTAAAATTGCCCCCTGTGTATTGTATATACCCAGTGTATAATACTCTGCATGTTGGGAGAACAGAGTACAAGGATTTTTATATGACCTATATTATGTAGGCATAGTGATTATTTAACCTACTGTAACCATGTAACTCATTGTATTGTATTCTTATTGTAGGATTAGTTTAGACCAGACGCTGCAGATTTGACATTGACATATCTCACTGGAAATGTTGCCGTGGCCGGGGGGCTGAAACTTGTCAGTATTGAAAAAATAACATACTCGCGCATAACTGTGTTTCTGTGAAAGTCTAGACACTTGAACCCACGGCCGTCCCCTCGTCTCTATCTTGGAAATGTCAAACCACAAACTCCCTATATTTATATTATGTTTTGAGGAACAGCTCAGAGCTGACAACATAAACAATATACATGCTGCTCTTCAGACAAACCAGCAATAAGATAGCGTCCCACATCATCTAGCGCTAGGCAAACCGTGCAGATATGTCAACCGAAACTGTCGAGTGTGTTAGGGGTTATGATATTGGACACATTCCATGTCTGCCTAGCAACTAGATCTGTATATGATATGTCCTGCCCCGCAACTCTGACTTCTGACATGTATAAAACTGTGTGGTGTTGCAAAAATAAACTGAAGACAAACGATCTGGCATTGTGTTGGTGACTTTTTTGTTCCCGAGCTCGTCTCTTGCAGAGGATCCACCATCCTGCACTGACGGCGCTGGGTTATCCTAGTCCAGGGGTTTTCCTAGCCCAGCGAACCTGAAGGGTTTACTTCTGGTGAAGTGGTTGTACCTTAACAATTTGGGGGCTTGTCCGGGATACATTTGGTGAGTAGTCTCTTTTTGCCTTTGTTCTGTACCCTAAGAACTGCTCGCTACTTGTATCCAAAACGTGATGGACTAGAGGGCTGTTCCAGTTAGGCAGTAGACTCTAAATGCCCTAGTTCTGTGACTTAAGAGCTGCTGACTGACTGATGTATATTGGACTAGAAGGCTGTTACAATTAGGTAATAGGTTAGTAAGTAGACTCTATGCAGGCTAAGATGAATATGTCCTTCTCTTTAGCACAAAGCATTGACGCTGCAAAGGAAGGCAGCTCTGTGGGTAGACTAGTTCCTGATGAGCACAAAAATCCAACCTGCAAAGTGAAACCAATTCTTGTGGATCCCAAGCCACATTTGTGCCTCTTTGCGATAAGAGACATTTTCCCTGATGAAGAAATCACTTTTAGCTATGGAGAGATGAATTGGCCCCGGAGAGAAAAGGTATGTGAATGACTGTATTAGTATGAAATACAATACTTTTGCAGTCAACCTGACAAGTGTAGAAATGTCCCCACGTAGCAGGACAAGCGTGTAAAGTCCTGCTATACAAGAATCTACAGACATGCATGTTTAACTTGTGAAAATGAGCCTCATTTTAACTGGGCTGAGGAATGTGTGGCTGCTGTTGCAGACTTGCTGGAGTCAGAGGAGGCCCTTCGGGATCAGGGTTGAGAACCACTGCAGGCTATCATAGAAAAAGCTTAATTTCGAAGGATGTTCTGCAGGGTATGATTAAGTCACTTTGAGTGGCTAACTTACGGATAGTGTCATGTTTGGACAGCAGAACTTGTTAACTTGCAAACCGCAACAAAATGGTCTGAAGCTTTCACTTTGAAACAGTTCAAATACTTATTATGGGGCCAAGCAACACATTTGCTGGAAGCCTTTTGTTATTGTTTAGATTTTATTTTCTATTCCTCCAAAACGCATCTTCTCTGAAAATAATGATGCATAGGATGTGTGACCTGCTGTATAAAGTTGTGTTCAGGTTTGTTCAAGAAAAGTGCATTGTTTATATCGTTTGGCCATGTTGGATTGGTCAGAAATAATTTGTGTGCAGTGTAATATATTTTTGTTAAGTAACAGTGTACAAGCAAACTCTCAGTTGAAAATAATTCCTTCTGAAGTTTTTTATTTTATTATTATTTTATTTTTATGGTTGAGTTTTAAGGAGACACTTCTTAGTAGATTTGTGTTCAGTGCAGAACCTTGTAACTCCAATGTCATAAAAAACAAACAAATGAAAAACAATATAGGCAGTCACAGTAACTTGTCAGCTTAAACTGGCTTGGTCAAGCTGCCTCCCTTCTTGAGCTTAAGTTGCTTGACTGGTATACTGGTTTTTCCAGTTTTTCCTCTTTTTTTTCTGGGAGCAACACAGGTGCTTTTGAGTGTTGCTCTATAGCCTGCGGGGGTGACTTCAGGATCTCTAGGTAGCACACTGTTTTAGACAGGCTCCTTTTTGTGTTTTTCGAGAGACGCGGAGCGAGAGTGAAGTGGGTTTTTGTTATGGCCTGTTTTTGACTACACTATATCCCTACTTTGACTATAGACTCCTTCTTTGATGCATAGGTCTTTATTTCTGCCTGTGAATCTTTAACTTGAACTTTGTTTTTTATTCTTGGATTTGTCCTGTTTGGTGCTCTTTCATTTTTTTGCAAGGACTTTGTTTTATGGTTTTTTGTTGGAAGGATTTTTCTCTTCCATCTATTGGACTATTCTTGTTCGGATTTCCATCCGGATTCCAGAGGACCATTTACAAGAGACTGTTCCTGGTGCAGGGGTGAGACCAGTCCAATACTGAAGGATTTTATTCACTTTGTGAATCTCTGTTTTTGTTTTTGAAGAGACTTTGTCCTAAGCCACCGTTTACCTCTCTTGTTATGTTTTTTAAATATATTTTATGTTCTTTGTATATTCTCTACAGTGCTTAGTGTATGCTTAATGTGTCTAAAGGTCTGTAGCTTGTACATATGTATATAAATACATTTGTGGTAAGGTACTTGGGGGGGCAATATACTATGGGATATCACCTTATCTGCTTCATTTGGCCTTATTTTCTATAACTCTGGCAATACTCCCTAAGTACCAGGAGATTGTTACAACAACCTTTGGCACTTAGAGATTTGTTTCAACTCAGCCTTCATTATTAATGTGAGCTTCCCTACCAGGAATAAGTAACTCTAAGTATAATAGAATAAAGTAAGACAATCAACTCAATTGTTGTTAAATTAGAGTCCTGCACTGGCACAGACTGGAAGGGCCAATAAAACCTTCTGTATTCGGCTGCTATTAGTTTTAAAGTTTATGGCCATTGTACAGTTGTGCCATGTTATTTCCAATTTCCAAGTGTGTCAGCGAGTCCTCTCTCTCTCTCTCAGCGCTCAGTGCCCTGCCCCTGGTGCAGCAGCTGCTGTGTGTGGTCCAGAGCAGCGGGTCTGCGGAGAGAGACGGACGACACTGACTTCAGACTGCTGTACCACGGTGATCGGCTCACGGCGCCACGGCACTCAGCACCTCGGACTGCTGTTAGTACTGTCGTTGTTGTGTTGTGGAGAGTGGTGTCTCACAGCTGCGTGCTGCTCTGTGTGCAGTGGCTAACCTGGCTGTCAGGCTGAAGCCGTCCCACTCTGAGGCCCTGCAGCCTGCGCTCAACTCCCTGTACTGCAGCCTGGCTCTGTCCCCCGAGCCCTGCGCCAACAGAGGTGAGAGAGAGATGCAGAGATACTCAGAGACATGCACACAGACACACAGACTGTTGGGGTAAAATTGCCCCCTGTGTATTGTATATACCCAGTGTATAATATTCTGCATGTTGGGAGAACAGAGTACAAGGATTTTTATATGACCTATATTATGTAGGCATAGTGATTATTTAACCTACTGTAACCATGTAACTCATTGTATTGTATTCTTATTGTAGGATTAGTTTAGACCAGACGCTGCAGATTTGACATTGACATATCTCACTGGAAATGTTGCCGTGGCTGGGGGGCTGAAACTTGTCAGTATTGAAAAAATAACATACTCGCGCATAACTGTGTTTCTGTGAAAGTCTAGACACTTGAACCCACGGCCGTCCCCTCGTCTCTATCTTGGAAATGTCAAACCACAAACTCCCTATATTTATATTATGTTTTGAGAAACAGCTCAGAGCTGACAACATAAACAATATACATGCTGCTCTTCAGACAAACCAGCAATAAGATAGCGTCCCACGTCATCTAGCGCTAGGCAAACCGTGCAGATATGTCAACCGAAACTGTCGAGTGTGTTAGGGGTTATGATATTGGACACATTCCATGTCTGTCTAGCAACTAGATCTGTATATGATATGTCCTGCCCCAGAACTCTGACTTCTGACATGTATAAAACTGTGTGGTGTTGCAAAAATAAACTGAAGACAAACGATATGGCATTGTGTTGGTGACTTTTTTGTTCCCGAGCTCGTCTCCTGCGGAGGATCCACCATCCTGCACTGACGGCGCTGGGTTATCCTAGTCCAGGGAACCTGAAGGGTTTACTTCTGGTGAAGTGGTTGTACCTTAACACAGACACGTGTCCTTTTGTCATAAGATGAGCTACAATCTCTACCTCTCTCCAGCCGTGTCCATGCTGCTGTGTAACATAGCTCTGATAGTGCTGCTGCTGTCCCCTGTGTATATGTATTGTGTCAGTGAAGGTATAAAGTGGTGTGTGTCAAGGCTTACTAGAAGTGTACTTAAGAAAGATAAGGTGAAGCCAAGGCTCGGGCCAGAAGCTAGTTTGAGGTGTGTTTGTTATTTGCCATGAGCATGTTGGAGACAGTGTGAAAGAGTATGAGTGAAGTGTGTGCTCCCTAATCCATGTATTGAGGCATGAAGTATGAATGGTGCATATAAATAAAGCTGTGTGTCGGCCACAAGAGCGTCCCTCATGAGAATAGGGTGTGTTGTGATTGAGTTTGCTAGTGTTGTTAGCTGTGATGTATTTTTCCAAAAACAGAAGGGTCACTAACAGCCCAGCCTTTTGCAGTGCATGGGCCGGTCCCCTTCCGGGCTGGCTGGCCTTATATGGTATAGAGAGCAAGCTCCTCCACTACTACTCTCCCCAGTAGTGGACAGCGACACGGGCTTCTATTTATGTGACGTAATACCGCTTGTCATTGGAATAAGGGTGGGGTATCGTTTCCCATACTCCTTTGCAACTATTTGCACCAGAGAAGTGCACTTGGGTTCTGGTTCTCTTGCCCCTCACATTCACACGAGGAATCCTAGGAACGAAACATGTCATACCGTCTCTTTCATCTCATGTGTAGACATTGGAAACGTACGTGTTTGCTTCATTGTCCTAGAATCCTTTGCGCCACGGTATGCAAATTTATGGGCCCATGATTGGCTCCCTGACATTACCCACCCCGCGACTGTTGCAGCGCACAACAGTGACCACCAGGGGGAGCCCCATCAAAGCTCCATAATATGTGTGTGTGTGTGTGTGTGTGTGTGTGTGTGTGTGTGTGTGTGTGTCTGTCTGTCTGTGTGTCTGTGTCTGTCTGAGGCTTTCCTGTTTGACTTTCATACGGTGGTATGTGATCATTGACAAAGATTTCAATCTCTTTAAGTCATTAACGTTAGCATAAAAAGTAATAATGGCGAACTCTGTTTGCAATATTGGTCTGTTGTAAACATTATTAGCTCATTATGACGTTATTTCGAAGCCCCAAACTGATCACACATCAGATGCGCCGCTATTGATCAACACTAAACCCACCAGAGCTGTGTTTTGTACGGCTTTGTAATACAACTCGTAACTGTGAAAGATTGCATAAGTCTGCTAATATATGTGCATACCGATGTATACACCCGTTTACACACTTTGTTGCGTACAGTTTATTTTAGTCGTGTTTTGTAGGCTGCATTTTGCTTGTATAGTCGTGTTTATGTATATGAGCTCGTTTAAAAACAAAAGAAATTCAAACAGTGTTCAATTTCCAATGTAAATGCTGTGTTTCTGCCCTGAAAATGTTGGCTGTGATGCTCATATGAAAAACTATGAAGTTTTATCCAACTCTGTTTCTCATTTTCGTCACACATCGCACATTATGCGGTGATTGTATGCAGTACGAAATGCCGGCGGTAGTGTGCAGTGAGAAAATAGCACTACCTTTTTATTGCGATGACAGCCGTGCCGTCTTTAGTTTGATCACAAGCTGCTGCTCATTGCGCTTCATCAAAGCACTGGCGATCAGTCCTGCAGTCTCTCTTTCCCAGAGCACTTCTCTGGGCTGTTTTTCACTCAGCTCGTCCCGGAGGAAACTGAGTTCATTTCAAATGGAGAATAACCCACTGGTTTAGAGCAATGCGAGCACTGCTTGCTCAAGGCAGACACACTGATCAGTTGGTATGTGCACTTCATGGCTAAACTTGATCGATAATGTCTTACTTCAGGCTAAGATCAATGTGTCCTTCTCTTTAGCACAAAGCATTGACGCTGCAAAGGAAGGCAGCTCTGTGGGTAGACTAGTTCCTGATGAGCACAAAAATCCAACCTGCAAAATGAAACCGATTCTTGTGGATCCGAAGCCACATTTGTGCCTCATTTTCCCTGATGGAGAAATCACTTTTAGCTATGGAGAGATGAATTGGCCCCGGAGAGAAAAGGTATGTGAATGACTGTATTAGTATGAAATACAATACTTTTGCAGTCAACCTGACAAGTGTAGAAATGTCCCCACGCAGCAGGACAAGCGTGTAAAGTCCTGCTATACAAGAATCTACAGACATGCATGTTTAACTTGTGAAAATGAGCCTCATTTTAACTGGGCTGAGGAATGTGTGGCTGCTGTTGCAGACTTGCTGGAGTCAGAGGAGGCCCTTCGGGATCAGGGTTGAAAACCACTGCAGGCTATCATAGAAAAAGCTTAATTTCGAAGGATGTTCTTCAGGGTATGATTAAGTCACTTTCAGTGGCTAACTTACGGATAGTGTCATGTTTGGACAGCAGAACTTGTTAACTTGCAAACCGCAACAAAATGGTCTGAAGCTTTCACTTTGAAACAGTTCAAATACTTATTATGGGGCCAAGCAACACATTTGCTGGAAGCCTTTTGTTATTGTTTAGGTTTTATTTTCTATTCCTCCAAAACGCATCTTCTCTGAAAATAATGATGCATAGGATGTGTGACCTGCTGTATAAAGTTGTGTTCAGGTTTGTTCAAGAAAAGTGCATTGTTTATATCGTTTGGCCATGTTGGATTGGTCAGAAATAATTTGTGTGCAGTGTAATATATTTTTGTTAAGTAACAGTGTACAAGCAAACTCTCAGTTGAAAATAATTCCTTCTGAAGTTTTTTATTTTATTATTATTTTATTTTTATGGTTGAGTTTTAAGGAGACACTTCTTAGTAGATTTGTGTTCAGTGCAGAACCTTGTAACTCCAATGTCATAAAAAACAAACAAATGAAAAACAATATAGGCAGTCACAGTAACTTGTCAGCTTAAACTGGCTTGGTCAAGCTGCCTCCCTTCTTGAGCTTAAGTTGCTTGACTGGTATACTGGTTTTTCCAGTTTTTCCTCTTTTTTTCTGGGAGCAACACAGGTGCTTTTGACTTGCGGGGGTGACTTCAGGATCTCTAGGTAGCACACTGTTTTAGGCAGGCTCCTTTTTGTGTTTTTCGAGAGACGCGGAGCGAGAGTGAAGTGGGTTTTTGTTATGGCCTGTTTTTGACTACACTATATCCCTACTTTGACTATAGACTCCTTCTTTGATGCATAGGTCTTTATTTCTGCCTGTGAATCTTTAACTTGAACTTTGTTTTTTATTCTTGGATTTGTCCTGTTTGGTGCTCTTTCATTTTTTTGCAAGGACTTTGTTTTATGGTTTTTTGTTGGAAGGATTTTTCTCTTCCATCTATTGGACTATTCTTGTTCGGATTTCCATCCGGATTCCAGAGGACCATTTACAAGAGACTGTTCCTGGTGCAGGGGTGAGACCAGTCCAATACTGAAGGATTTTATTCACTTTGTGAATCTCTGTTTTTGTTTTTGAAGAGACTTTGTCCTAAGCCACCGTTTACCTCTCTTGTTATGTTTTTTAAATATATTTTATGTTCTTTGTATATTCTCTACAGTGCTTAGTGTATGCTTAATGTGTCTAAAGGTCTGTAGCTTGTACATATGTATATAAATACATTTGTGGTAAGGTACTTGGGGGGGCAATATACTATGGGATATCACCTTATCTGCTTCATTTGGCCTTATTTTCTATAACTCTGGCAATACTCCCTAAGTACCAGGAGATTGTTACAACAACCTTTGGCACTTAGAGATTTGTTTCAACTCAGCCTTCATTATTAATGTGAGCTTCCCTACCAGGAATAAGTAACTCTAAGTATAATAGAATAAAGTAAGACAATCAACTCAATTGTTGTTAAATTAGAGTCCTGCACTGGCACAGACTGGAAGGGCCAATAAAACCTTCTGTATTCGGCTGCTATTAGTTTTAAAGTTTATGGCCATTGTACAGTTGTGCCATGTTATTTCCAATTTCCAAGTGTGTCAGCGAGTCCTCTCTCTCTCTCTCTCTCTCTCTCTCTCTCTCTCTCTCTCAGCGCTCAGTGCCCTGCCCCTGGTGCAGCAGCTGCTGTGTGTGGTCCAGAGCAGCAGCTCTGCGGAGAGAGAGACGGACGACACTGACTTCAGACTGCTGTACCACGGTGATCGGCTCACGGCGCCACGGCACTCAGCATCTCGGACTGCTGTTAGTACTGTCGTTGTTGTGTTGTGGAGAGTGGTGTCTCACAGCTGCGTGCTGCTCTGTGTGCAGTGGCTAACCTGGCTGTCAGGCTGAAGCCGTCCCACTCTGAGGCCCTGCGGCCTGCGCTCAACTCCCTGTACTGCAGCCTGGCTCTGTCCCCCGAGCCCTGCGCCAACAGAGGTGAGAGAGAGATGCAGAGATACTCAGAGAGATGCACACAGACACACAGACTGTTGGGGTAAAATTGCCCCCTGTGTATTGTATATACCCAGTGTATAATACTCTGCATGTTGGGAGAACAGAGTACAAGGATTTTTATATGACCTATATTATGTAGGCATAGTGATTATTTAACCTACTGTAACCATGTAACTCATTGTATTGTATTCTTATTGTAGGATTAGTTTAGACCAGACGCTGCAGATTTGACATTGACATATCTCACTGGAAATGTTGCCGTGGCCGGGGGGCTGAAACTTGTCATTATTGCAAAAATAACATACTCGCGCATAACTGTGTTTCTGTGAAAGTCTAGAGACTTGAACCCACGGCCGTCCCCTCGTCTCTATCTTGGAAATGTCAAACCACAAACTCCCTATATTTATATTATGTTTTGAGGAACAGCTCAGAGCTGACAACATAAACAATATACATGCTGCTCTTCAGACAAACCAGCAATAAGATAGCGTCCCACGTCATCTAGCGCTAGGCAAACCGTGCAGATATGTCAACCGAAACTGTCGAGTGTGTTAGGGGTTATGATATTGGACACATTCCATGTCTGCCTAGCAACTAGATCTGTATATGATATGTCCTGCCCCGCAACTCTGACTTCTGACATGTATAAAACTGTGTGGTGTTGCAAAAATAAACTGAAGACAAACGATCTGGCATTGTGTTGGTGACTTTTTTGTTCCCGAGCTCGTCTCCTGCGGAGGATCCACCATCCTGCACTGACGGCGCTGGGTTATCCTAGTCCAGGGGTTTTCCTAGCCCAGCGAACCTGAAGGGTTTACTTCTGGTGAAGTGGTTGTACCTTAACAATTTGGGGGCTCGTCCGGGATACATTTGGTGAGTAGTCTCTTTTTGCCTTTGTTCTGTACCCTAAGAACTGCTCGCTACTTGTATCCAAAACGTGATGGACTAGAGGGCTGTTCCAGTTAGGCAGTAGACTCTAAATGCCCTAGTTCTGTGACTTAAGAGCTGCTGACTGACTGATGTATATTGGACTAGAAGGCTGTTACAATTAGGTAATAGGTTAGTAAGTAGACTCTATGCAGGCTAAGATCAATGTGTCCTTCTCTTTAGCACAAAGCATTGACGCTGTAAAGGAAGGCAGCTCTGTGGGTAGACTAGTTCCTGATGAGCACAAAAATCCAACCTGCAAAATGAAACCGATTCTTGTGGATCCGAAGCCACATTTGTGCCTCTTTGCGATAAGAGACATTTTCCCTGATGAAGAAATCACTTTTAGCTATGGAGAGATGAATTGGCCCCGGAGAGAAAAGGTATGTGAATGACTGTATTAGTATGAAATACAATACTTTTGCAGTCAACCTGACAAGTGTAGAAATGTCCCCACGCAGCAGGACAAGCGTGTAAAGTCCTGCTATACAAGAATCTACAGACATGCATGTTTAACTTGTGAAAATGAGCCTCATTTTAACTGGGCTGAGGAATGTGTGGCTGCTGTTGCAGACTTGCTGGAGTCAGAGGAGGCCCTTCGGAATCAGGGTTGAAAACCACTGCAGGCTATCATAGAAAAAGCTTAATTTCGAAGGATGTTCTGCAGGGTATGATTAAGTCACTTTGAGTGGCTAACTTACGGATAGTGTCATGTTTGGACAGCAGAACTTGTTAACTTGCAAACCGCAACAAAATGGTCTGAAGCTTTCACTTTGAAACAGTTCAAATACTTATTATGGGGCCAAGCAACACATTTGCTGGAAGCCTTTTGTTATTGTTTAGATTTTATTTTCTATTCCTCCAAAACGCATCTTCTCTGAAAATAATGATGCATAGGATGTGTGACCTGCTGTATAAAGTTGTGTTCAGGTTTGTTCAAGAAAAGTGCATTGTTTATATCGTTTGGCCATGTTGGATTGGTCAGAAATAATTTGTGTGCAGTGTAATATATTTTTGTTAAGTAACAGTGTACAAGCAAACTCTCAGTTGAAAATAATTCCTTCTGAAGTTTTTTATTTTATTATTATTTATTTTTATGGTTGAGTTTTAAGGAGACACTTCTTAGTAGATTTGTGTTCAGTGCAGAACCTTGTAAATCCAATGTCATAAAAAACAAACAAATGAAAAACAATATAGGCAGTCACAGTAACTTGTCAGCTTAAACTGGCTTGGTCAAGCTGCCTCCCTTCTTGAGCTTAAGTTGCTTGACTGGTATACTGGTTTTTCCAGTTTTTCCTCTTTTTTTTCTGGGAGCAACACAGGTGCTTTTGAGTGTTGCTCTATAGCCTGCGGGGGTGACTTCAGGATCTCTAGGTAGCATACTGTTTTAGGCAGGCTCCTTTTTGTGTTTTTCAAGAGACGCGGAGCGAGAGTGAAGTGGGTTTTTGTTATGGCCTGTTTTTGACTACACTATATCCCTACTTTGACAATAGACTCCTTCTTTGATGCATAGGTCTTTATTTCTGCCTGTGATTCTTTAACTTGAACTTTGTTTTTTATTCTTGGATTTGTCCTGTTTGGTGCTCTTTCATTTTTTTGCAAGGACTTTGTTTTATGTTTTTTTGTTGGAAGGATTTTTCTCTTCCATCTATTGGACTATTCTTGTTCGGATTTCCATCCGGATTCCAGAGGACCATTTACAAGAGACTGTTCCTGGTGCAGGGGTGAGACCAGTCCAATACTGAAGGATTTTATTCACTTTGTGAATCTCTGTTTTTGTTTTTGAAGAGACTTTGTCCTAAGCCACCGTTTACCTCTCTTGTTATGTTTTTTAAATATATTTTATGTTCTTTGTATATTCTCTACAGTGCTTAGTGTATGCTTAATGTATCTAAAGGTCTGTAGCTTGTACATATGTATATAAATACATTTGTGGTAAGGTACTTGGGGGGGCAATATACTATGGGATATCACCTTATCTGCTTCATTTGGCCTTATTTTCTATAACTCTGGCAATACTCCCTAAGTACCAGGAGATTGTTACAACAACCTTTGGCACTTAGAGATTTGTTTCAACTCAGCCTTCATTATTAATGTGAGCTTCCCTACCAGGAATAAGTAACTCTAAGTATAATAGAATAAAGTAAGACAATCAACTCAATTGTTGTTAAATTAGAGTCCTGCACTGGCACAGACTGGAAGGGCCAATAAAACCTTCTGTATTCGGCTGCTATTAGTTTTAAAGTTTATGGCCATTGTACAGTTGTGCCATGTTATTTCCAATTTCCAAGTGTGTCAGCGAGTCCTCTCTCTCTCTCTCAGCGCTCAGTGCCCTGCCCCTGGTGCAGCAGCTGCTGTGTGTGGTCCAGAGCAGCGGGTCTGCGGAGAGAGACGGACGACACTGACTTCAGACTGCTGTACCACGGTGATCGGCTCACGGCGCCACGGCACTCAGCACCTCGGACTGCTGTTAGTACTGTCGTTGTTGTGTTGTGGAGAGTGGTGTCTCACAGCTGCGTGCTGCTCTGTGTGCAGTGGCTAACCTGGCTGTCAGGCTGAAGCCGTCCCACTCTGAGGCCCTGCAGCCTGCGCTCAACTCCCTGTACTGCAGCCTGGCTCTGTCCCCCGAGCCCTGCGCCAACAGAGGTGAGAGAGAGATGCAGAGATACTCAGAGACATGCACACAGACACACAGACTGTTGGGGTAAAATTGCCCCCTGTGTATTGTATATACCCAGTGTATAATATTCTGCATGTTGGGAGAACAGAGTACAAGGATTTTTATATGACCTATATTATGTAGGCATAGTGATTATTTAACCTACTGTAACCATGTAACTCATTGTATTGTATTCTTATTGTAGGATTAGTTTAGACCAGACGCTGCAGATTTGACATTGACATATCTCACTGGAAATGTTGCCGTGGCTGGGGGGCTGAAACTTGTCAGTATTGAAAAAATAACATACTCGCGCATAACTGTGTTTCTGTGAAAGTCTAGACACTTGAACCCACGGCCGTCCCCTCGTCTCTATCTTGGAAATGTCAAACCACAAACTCCCTATATTTATATTATGTTTTGAGAAACAGCTCAGAGCTGACAACATAAACAATATACATGCTGCTCTTCAGACAAACCAGCAATAAGATAGCGTCCCACGTCATCTAGCGCTAGGCAAACCGTGCAGATATGTCAACCGAAACTGTCGAGTGTGTTAGGGGTTATGATATTGGACACATTCCATGTCTGTCTAGCAACTAGATCTGTATATGATATGTCCTGCCCCAGAACTCTGACTTCTGACATGTATAAAACTGTGTGGTGTTGCAAAAATAAACTGAAGACAAACGATATGGCATTGTGTTGGTGACTTTTTTGTTCCCGAGCTCGTCTCCTGCGGAGGATCCACCATCCTGCACTGACGGCGCTGGGTTATCCTAGTCCAGGGAACCTGAAGGGTTTACTTCTGGTGAAGTGGTTGTACCTTAACACAGACACGTGTCCTTTTGTCATAAGATGAGCTACAATCTCTACCTCTCTCCAGCCGTGTCCATGCTGCTGTGTAACATAGCTCTGATAGTGCTGCTGCTGTCCCCTGTGTATATGTATTGTGTCAGTGAAGGTATAAAGTGGTGTGTGTCAAGGCTTACTAGAAGTGTACTTAAGAAAGATAAGGTGAAGCCAAGGCTCGGGCCAGAAGCTAGTTTGAGGTGTGTTTGTTATTTGCCATGAGCATGTTGGAGACAGTGTGAAAGAGTATGAGTGAAGTGTGTGCTCCCTAATCCATGTATTGAGGCATGAAGTATGAATGGTGCATATAAATAAAGCTGTGTGTCGGCCACAAGAGCGTCCCTCATGAGAATAGGGTGTGTTGTGATTGAGTTTGCTAGTGTTGTTAGCTGTGATGTATTTTTCCAAAAACAGAAAGGTCACTAACAGCCCAGCCTTTTGCAGTGCATGGGCCGGTCCCCTTCCGGGCTGGCTGGCCTTATATGGTATAGAGAGCAAGCTCCTCCACTACTACTCTCCCCAGTAGTGGACAGCGACACGGGCTTCTATTTATGTGACGTAATACCGCTTGTCATTGGAATAGGGGTGGGGTGTCGTTTCCCATACTCCTTTGCAACTATTTGCACCAGAGAAGTGCACTTGGGTTCTGGTTCTCTTGCCCCTCACATTCACACGAGGAATCCTAGGAACGAAACATGTCATACCGTCTCTTTCATCTCATGTGTAGACATTGGAAACGTACGTGTTTGCTTCATTGTCCTAGAATCCTTTGCGCCACGGTATGCAAATTTATGGGCCCATGATTGGCTCCCTGACATTACCCACCCCGCGACTGTTGCAGCGCACAACAGTGACCACCAGGGGGAGCCCCATCAAAGCTCCATAATATGTGTGTGTGTGTGTGTGTGTGTGTGTGTGTGTGTGTGTGTGTGTGTGTGTGTGTGTGTCTGTCTGTGTGTCTGTGTCTGTCTGAGGCTTTCCTGTTTGACTTTCATACGGTGGTATGTGATCATTGACAAAGATTTCAATCTCTTTAAGTCATTAACGTTAGCATAAAAAGTAATAATGGCGAACTCTGTTTGCAATATTGGTCTGTTGTAAACATTATTAGCTCATTATGACGTTATTTCGAAGCCCCAAACTGATCACACATCAGATGCGCCGCTATTGATCAACACTAAACCCACCAGAGCTGTGTTTTGTACGGCTTTGTAATACAACTCGTAACTGTGAAAGATTGCATAAGTCTGCTAATATATGTGCATACCGATGTATACACCCGTTTACACACTTTGTTGCGTACAGTTTATTTTAGTCGTGTTTTGTAGGCTGCATTTTGCTTGTATAGTCGTGTTTATGTATATGAGCTCGTTTAAAAACAAAAGAAATTCAAACAGTGTTCAATTTCCAATGTAAATGCTGTGTTTCTGCCCTGAAAATGTTGGCTGTGATGCTCATATGAAAAACTATGAAGTTTTATCCAACTCTGTTTCTCATTTTCGTCACACATCGCACATTATGCGGTGATTGTATGCAGTACGAAATGCCGGCGGTAGTGTGCAGTGAGAAAATAGCACTACCTTTTTATTGCGATGACAGCCGTGCCGTCTTTAGTTTGATCACAAGCTGCTGCTCATTGCGCTTCATCAAAGCACTGGCGATCAGTCCTGCAGTCTCTCTTTCCCAGAGCACTTCTCTGGGCTGTTTTTCACTCAGCTCGTCCCGGAGGAAACTGAGTTCATTTCAAATGGAGAATAACCCACTGGTTTAGAGCAATGCGAGCACTGCTTGCTCAAGGCAGACACACTGATCAGTTGGTATGTGCACTTCATGGCTAAACTTGATCGATAATGTCTTACTTCAGGCTAAGATCAATGTGTCCTTCTCTTTAGCACAAAGCATTGACGCTGCAAAGGAAGGCAGCTCTGTGGGTAGACTAGTTCCTGATGAGCACAAAAATCCAACCTGCAAAATGAAACCAATTCTTGTGGATCCGAAGCCACATTTGTGCCTCATTTTCCCTGATGAAGAAATCACTTTTAGCTATGGAGAGATGAATTGGCCCCGGAGAGAAAAGGTATGTGAATGACTGTATTAGTATGAAATACAATACTTTTGCAGTCAACCTGACAAGTGTAGAAATGTCCCCACGCAGCAGGACAAGCGTGTAAAGTCCTGCTATACAAGAATCTACAGACATGCATGTTTAACTTGTGAAAATGAGCCTCATTTTAACTGGGCTGAGGAATGTGTGGCTGCTGTTGCAGACTTGCTGGAGTCAGAGGAGGCCCTTCGGGATCAGGGTTGAAAACCACTGCAGGCTATCATAGAAAAAGCTTAATTTCGAAGGATGTTCTTCAGGGTATGATTAAGTCACTTTCAGTGGCTAATTTACGGATAGTGTCATGTTTGGACAGCAGAACTTGTTAACTTGCAAACCGCAACAAAATGGTCTGAAGCTTTCACTTTGAAACAGTTCAAATACTTATTATGGGGCCAAGCAACACATTTGCTGGAAGCCTTTTGTTATTGTTTAGGTTTTATTTTCTATTCCTCCAAAACGCATCTTCTCTGAAAATAATGATGCATAGGATGTGTGACCTGCTGTATAAAGTTGTGTTCAGGTTTGTTCAAGAAAAGTGCATTGTTTATATCGTTTGGCCATGTTGGATTGGTCAGAAATAATTTGTGTGCAGTGTAATATATTTTTGTTAAGTAACAGTGTACAAGCAAACTCTCAGTTGAAAATAATTCCTTCTGAAGTTTTTTATTTTATTATTATTTTATTTTTATGGTTGAGTTTTAAGGAGACACTTCTTAGTAGATTTGTGTTCAGTGCAGAACCTTGTAACTCCAATGTCATAAAAAACAAACAAATGAAAAACAATATAGGCAGTCACAGTAACTTGTCAGCTTAAACTGGCTTGGTCAAGCTGCCTCCCTTCTTGAGCTTAAGTTGCTTGACTGGTATACTGGTTTTTCCAGTTTTTCCTCTTTTTTTCTGGGAGCAACACAGGTGCTTTTGACTTGCGGGGGTGACTTCAGGATCTCTAGGTAGCACACTGTTTTAGGCAGGCTCCTTTTTGTGTTTTTCGAGAGACGCGGAGCGAGAGTGAAGTGGGTTTTTGTTATGGCCTGTTTTTGACTACACTATATCCCTACTTTGACAATAGACTCCTTCTTTGATGCATAGGTCTTTATTTCTGCCTGTGATTCTTTAACTTGAACTTTGTTTTTTATTCTTGGATTTGTCCTGTTTGGTGCTCTTTCATTTTTTTGCAAGGACTTTGTTTTATGTTTTTTTGTTGGAAGGATTTTTCTCTTCCATCTATTGGACTATTCTTGTTCGGATTTCCATCCGGATTCCAGAGGACCATTTACAAGAGACTGTTCCTGGTGCAGGGGTGAGACCAGTCCAATACTGAAGGATTTTATTCACTTTGTGAATCTCTGTTTTTGTTTTTGAAGAGACTTTGTCCTAAGCCACCGTTTACCTCTCTTGTTATGTTTTTTAAATATATTTTATGTTCTTTGTATATTCTCTACAGTGCTTAGTGTATGCTTCATGTATCTAAAGGTCTGTAGCTTGTACATATGTATATAAATACATTTGTGGTAAGGTACTTGGGGGGGCAATATACTATGGGATATCACCTTATCTGCTTCATTTGGCCTTATTTTCTATAACTCTGGCAATACTCCCTAAGTACCAGGAGATTGTTACAACAACCTTTGGCACTTAGAGATTTGTTTCAACTCAGCCTTCATTATTAATGTGAGCTTCCCTACCAGGAATAAGTAACTCTAAGTATAATAAAATAAAGTAAGACAATCAACTCAATTGTTGTTAAATTAGAGTCCTGCACTGGCACAGACTGGAAGGGCCAATAAAACCTTCTGTATTCGGCTGCTATTAGTTTTAAAGTTTATGGCCATTGTACAGTTGTGCCATGTTATTTCCAATTTCCAAGTGTGTCAGCGAGTCCTCTCTCTCTCTCTCAGCGCTCAGTGCCCTGCCCCTGTTGCAGCAGCTGCTGTGTGTGGTCCAGAGCAGCAGCTCTGCGGAGAGAGAGACGGACGACACTGACTTCAGACTGCTGTACCACGGTGAGCGGCTCACGGCGCCACGGCACTCAGCACCTCGGACTGCTGTTAGTACTGTCGTTGTTGTGTTGTGGAGAGTGGTGTCTCACAGCTGCGTGCTGCTCTGTGTGCAGTGGCTAACCTGGCTGTCAGGCTGAAGCCGTCCCACTCTGAGGCCTTGCGGCCTGCGCTCAACTCCCTGTACTGCAGCCTGGCTCTGTCCCCCGAGCCCTGCGCCAACAGAGGTGAGAGAGAGATGCAGAGATACTCAGAGAGATGCACACAGACACACAGACTGTTGGGGTAAAATTGCCCCCTGTGTATTGTATATACCCAGTGTATAATACTCTGCATGTTGGGAGAACAGAGTACAAGGATTTTTATATGACCTATATTATGTAGGCATAGTGATTATTTAACCTACTGTAACCATGTAACTCATTGTATTGTATTCTTATTGTAGGATTAGTTTAGACCAGACGCTGCAGATTTGACATTGACATATCTCACTGGAAATGTTGCCGTGGCCGGGGGGCTGAAACTTGTCAGTATTGAAAAAATAACATACTCGCGCATAACTGTGTTTCTGTGAAAGTCTAGAGACTTGAACCCACGGCCGTCCCCTCGTCTCTATCTTGGAAATGTCAAACCACAAACTCCCTATATTTATATTATGTTTTGAGGAACAGCTCAGAGCTGACAACATAAACAATATACATGCTGCTCTTCAGACAAACCAGCAATAAGATAGCGTCCCACGTCATCTAGCGCTAGGCAAACCTTGCAGATATGTCAACCGAAACTGTCGAGTGTGTTAGGGGTTATGATATTGGACACATTCCATGTCTGCCTAGCAACTAGATCTGTATATGATATGTCCTGCCCCGCAACTCTGACTTCTGACATGTATAAAACTGTGTGGTGTTGCAAAAATAAACTGAAGACAAACGATCTGGCATTGTGTTGGTGACTTTTTTGTTCCCGAGCTCGTCTCCTGCGGAGGATCCACCATCCTGCACTGACGGCGCTGGGTTATCCTAGTCCAGGGAACCTGAAGGGTTTACTTCTGGTGAAGTGGTTGTACCTTAACACAGACACGTGTCCTTTTGTCATAAGATGAGCTACAATCTCTACCTCTCTCCAGCCGTGTCCATGCTGCTGTGTAACATAGCTCTGATAGTGCTGCTGCTGTCCCCTGTGTATATGTATTGTGTCAGTGAAGGTATAAAGTGGTGTGTGTCAAGGCTTACTAGAAGTGTACTTAAGAAAGATAAGGTGAAGCCAAGGCTCGGGCCAGAAGGTAGTTTGAGGTGTGTTTGTTATTTGCCATGAGCATGTTGGAGACAGTGTGAAAGAGTATGAGTGAAGTGTGTGCTCCCTAATCCATGTATTGAGGCATGAAGTATGAATGGTGCATAGAAATAAAGCTGTGTGTCGGCCACAAGAGCGTCCCTCATGAGAATAGGGTGTGTTGTGATTGAGTTTGCTAGTGTTGTTAGCTGTGATGTATTTTTCCAAAAACAGAAGGGTCACTAACAGCCCAGCCTTTTGCAGTGCATGGGCCGGTCCCCTTCCGGGCTGGCTGGCCTTATATGGTATAGAGAGCAAGCTCCTCCACTACTACTCTCCCCAGTAGTGGACAGCGACACGGGCTTCTATTTATGTCACGTAATACCGCTTGTCATTGGAATAAGGGTGGGGTGTCGTTTCCCATACTCCTCTGCAACTATTTGCACCAGAGAAGTGCACTTGGGTTCTGGGTCTCTTGCCCCTCACATTCACACGAGGAATCCTAGGAACGAAACATGTCATACCGTCTCTTTCATCTCATGTGTAGACATTGGAAACGTACGTGTTTGCTTCATTGTCCTAGAATCCTTTGCGCCACCGTATGCAAATTTATGGGCCCATGATTGGCTCCCTGACATTACCCACCCCGCGACTGTTGCAGCGCACAACAGTGACCACCAGGGGGAGCCCCATCAAAGCTCCATAATATGTGTGTGTGTGTGTCTGTGTCTGTCTGAGGCTTTCCTGTTTGACTTTCATACGGTGGTATGTGATCATTGACAAAGATTTCAATCTCTTTAAGTCATTAACGTTAGCATAAAAAGTAATAATGGCGAACTCTGTTTGCAATATTGGTCTGTTGTAAACATTATTAGCTCATTATGACGTTATTTCGAAGCCCCAAACTGATCACACATCAGATGCGCCGCTATTGATCAACACTAAACCCACCAGAGCTGTGTTTTGTACGGCTTTGTAATACAACTCGTAACTGTGAAAGATTGCATAAGTCTGCTAATATATGTGCATACCGATGTATACACCCGTTTACACACTTTGTTGCGTACAGTTTATTTTAGTCGTGTTTTGTAGGCTGCATTTTGCTTGTATAGTCGTGTTTATGTATATGAGCTCGTTTAAAAACAAAAGAAATTCAAACAGTGTTCAATTTCCAATGTAAATGCTGTGTTTCTGCCCTGAAAATGTTGGCTGTGATGCTCATATGAAAAACTATGAAGTTTTATCCAACTCTGTTTCTCATTTTCGTCACACATCGCACATTATGCGGTGATTGTATGCAGTACGAAATGCCGGCGGTAGTGTGCAGTGAGAAAATAGCACTACCTTTTTATTGCGATGACAGCCGTGCCGTCTTTAGTTTGATCACAAGCTGCTGCTCATTGCGCTTCATCAAAGCACTGGCGATCAGTCCTGCAGTCTCTCTTTCCCAGAGCACTTCTCTGGGCTGTTTTTCACTCAGCTCGTCCCGGAGGAAACTGAGTTCATTTCAAATGGAGAATAACCCACTGGTTTAGAGCAATGCGAGCACTGCTTGCTCAAGGCAGACACACTGATCAGTTGGTATGTGCACTTCATGGCTAAACTTGATCGATAATGTCTTACTTCAGGCTAAGATCAATGTGTCCTTCTCTTTAGCACAAAGCATTGACGCTGCAAAGGAAGGCAGCTCTGTGGGTAGACTAGTTCCTGATGAGCACAAAAATCCAACCTGCAAAATGAAACCAATTCTTGTGGATCCGAAGCCACATTTGTGCCTCATTTTCCCTGATGAAGAAATCACTTTTAGCTATGGAGAGATGAATTGGCCCCGGAGAGAAAAGGTATGTGAATGACTGTATTAGTATGAAATACAATACTTTTGCAGTCAACCTGACAAGTGTAGAAATGTCCCCACGCAGCAGGACAAGCGTGTAAAGTCCTGCTATACAAGAATCTACAGACATGCATGTTTAACTTGTGAAAATGAGCCTCATTTTAACTGGGCTGAGGAATGTGTGGCTGCTGTTGCAGACTTGCTGGAGTCAGAGGAGGCCCTTCGGGATCAGGGTTGAAAACCACTGCAGGCTATCATAGAAAAAGCTTAATTTCGAAGGATGTTCTTCAGGGTATGATTAAGTCACTTTCAGTGGCTAACTTACGGATAGTGTCATGTTTGGACAGCAGAACTTGTTAACTTGCAAACCGCAACAAAATGGTCTGAAGCTTTCACTTTGAAACAGTTCAAATACTTATTATGGGGCCAAGCAACACATTTGCTGGAAGCCTTTTGTTATTGTTTAGGTTTTATTTTCTATTCCTCCAAAACGCATCTTCTCTGAAAATAATGATGCATAGGATGTGTGACCTGCTGTATAAAGTTGTGTTCAGGTTTGTTCAAGAAAAGTGCATTGTTTATATCGTTTGGCCATGTTGGATTGGTCAGAAATAATTTGTGTGCAGTGTAATATATTTTTGTTAAGTAACAGTGTACAAGCAAACTCTCAGTTGAAAATAATTCCTTCTGAAGTTTTTTATTTTATTATTATTTTATTTTTATGGTTGAGTTTTAAGGAGACACTTCTTAGTAGATTTGTGTTCAGTGCAGAACCTTGTAACTCCAATGTCATAAAAACAAACAAATGAAAAACAATATAGGCAGTCACAGTAACTTGTCAGCTTAAACTGGCTTGGTCAAGCTGCCTCCCTTCTTGAGCTTAAGTTGCTTGACTGGTATACTGGTTTTTCCAGTTTTTCCTCTTTTTTTCTGGGAGCAACACAGGTGCTTTTGACTTGCGGGGGTGACTTCAGGATCTCTAGGTAGCACACTGTTTTAGGCAGGCTCCTTTTTGTGTTTTTCGAGAGACGCGGAGCGAGAGTGAAGTGGGTTTTTGTTATGGCCTGTTTTTGACTACACTATATCCCTACTTTGACAATAGACTCCTTCTTTGATGCATAGGTCTTTATTTCTGCCTGTGATTCTTTAACTTGAACTTTGTTTTTTATTCTTGGATTTGTCCTGTTTGGTGCTCTTTCATTTTTTTGCAAGGACTTTGTTTTATGTTTTTTTGTTGGAAGGATTTTTCTCTTCCATCTATTGGACTATTCTTGTTCGGATTTCCATCCGGATTCCAGAGGACCATTTACAAGAGACTGTTCCTGGTGCAGGGGTGAGACCAGTCCAATACTGAAGGATTTTATTCACTTTGTGAATCTCTGTTTTTGTTTTTGAAGAGACTTTGTCCTAAGCCACCGTTTACCTCTCTTGTTATGTTTTTTAAATATATTTTATGTTCTTTGTATATTCTCTACAGTGCTTAGTGTATGCTTCATGTATCTAAAGGTCTGTAGCTTGTACATATGTATATAAATACATTTGTGGTAAGGTACTTGGGGGGGCAATATACTATGGGATATCACCTTATCTGCTTCATTTGGCCTTATTTTCTATAACTCTGGCAATACTCCCTAAGTACCAGGAGATTGTTACAACAACCTTTGGCACTTAGAGATTTGTTTCAACTCAGCCTTCATTATTAATGTGAGCTTCCCTACCAGGAATAAGTAACTCTAAGTATAATAAAATAAAGTAAGACAATCAACTCAATTGTTGTTAAATTAGAGTCCTGCACTGGCACAGACTGGAAGGGCCAATAAAACCTTCTGTATTCGGCTGCTATTAGTTTTAAAGTTTATGGCCATTGTACAGTTGTGCCATGTTATTTCCAATTTCCAAGTGTGTCAGCGAGTCCTCTCTCTCTCTCTCTCTCTCTCTCTGTCTCTCAGCACTCAGTGCCCTGCCCCTGGTGCAGCAGCTGCTGTGTGTGGTCCAGAGCAGCGGCTCTGCGGAGAGAGAGACGGACGACACTGACTTCAGACTGCTGTACCACGGTGAGCGGCTCACGGCGCCACGGCACTCAGCACCTCGGACTGCTGTTAGTACTGTCGTTGTTGTGTTGTGGAGAGTGGTGTCTCACAGCTGCGTGCTGCTCTGTGTGCAGTGGCTAACCTGGCTGTCAGGCTGAAGCCGTCCCACTCTGAGGCCCTGCAGCCTGCGCTCAACTCCCTGTACTGCAGCCTGGCTCTGTCTCCCGAGCCCTGCGCCAACAGAGGTGAGAGAGAGATGCAGAGATACTCAGAGAGATGCACACAGACACACAGACTGTTGGGGTAAAATTGCCCCCTGTGTATTGTATATACCCAGTGTATAATACTCTGCATGTTGGGAGAACAGAGTACAAGGATTTTTATATGACCTATATTATGTAGGCATAGTGATTATTTAACCTACTGTAACCATGTAACTCATTGTATTGTATTCTTATTGTAGGATTAGTTTAGACCAGACGCTGCAGATTTGACATTGACATATCTCACTGGAAATGTTGCCGTGGCCGGGGGGCTGAAACTTGTCAGTATTGAAAAAATAACATACTCGCGCATAACTGTGTTTCTGTGAAAGTCTAGAGACTTGAACCCACGGCCGTCCCCTCGTCTCTATCTTGGAAATGTCAAACCACAAACTCCCTATATTTATATTATGTTTTGAGGAACAGCTCAGAGCTGACAACATAAACAATATACATGCTGCTCTTCAGACAAACCAGCAATAAGATAGCGTCCCACGTCATCTAGCGCTAGGCAAACCGTGCAGATATGTCAACCGAAACTGTCGAGTGTGTTAGGGGTTATGATATTGGACACATTCCATGTCTGCCTAGCAACTAGATCTGTATATGATATGTCCTGCCCCGCAACTCTGACTTCTGACATGTATAAAACTGTGTGGTGTTGCAAAAATAAACTGAAGACAAACGATCTGGCATTGTGTTGGTGACTTTTTTGTTCCCGAGCTCGTCTCTTGCAGAGGATCCACCATCCTACACTGACGGCGCTGGGTTATCCTAGTCCAGGGGTTTTCCTAGCCCAGCGAACCTGAAGGGTTTACTTCTGGTGAAGTGGTTGTACCTTAACAATTTGGGGGCTCGTCCGGGATACATTTGGTGAGTAGTCTCTTTTTGCCTTTGTTCTGTACCCTAAGAACTGCTCGCTACTTGTATCCAAAACGTGATGGACTAGAGGGCTGTTCCAGTTAGGCAGTAGACTCTAAATGCCCTAGTTCTGTGACTTAAGAGCTGCTGACTGACTGATGTATATTGGACTAGAAGGCTGTTACAATTAGGTAATAGGTTAGTAAGTAGACTCTATGCAGGCTAAGATGAATATGTCCTTCTCTTTAGCACAAAGCATTGACGCTGCAAAGGAAGGCAGCTCTGTGGGTAGACTAGTTCCTGATGAGCACAAAAATCCAACCTGCAAAGTGAAACCAATTCTTGTGGATCCCAAGCCACATTTGTGCCTCTTTGCGATAAGAGACATTTTCCCTGATGAAGAAATCACTTTTAGCTATGGAGAGATGAATTGGCCCCGGAGAGAAAAGGTATGTGAATGACTGTATTAGTATGAAATACAATACTTTTGCAGTCAACCTGACAAGTGTAGAAATGTCCCCACGTAGCAGGACAAGCGTGTAAAGTCCTGCTATACAAGAATCTACAGACATGCATGTTTAACTTGTGAAAATGAGCCTCATTTTAACTGGGCTGAGGAATGTGTGGCTGCTGTTGCAGACTTGCTGGAGTCAGAGGAGGCCCTTCGGGATCAGGGTTGAGAACCACTGCAGGCTATCATAGAAAAAGCTTAATTTCGAAGGATGTTCTGCAGGGTATGATTAAGTCACTTTGAGTGGCTAACTTACGGATAGTGTCATGTTTGGACAGCAGAACTTGTTAACTTGCAAACCGCAACAAAATGGTCTGAAGCTTTCACTTTGAAACAGTTCAAATACTTATTATGGGGCCAAGCAACACATTTGCTGGAAGCCTTTTGTTATTGTTTAGATTTTATTTTCTATTCCTCCAAAACGCATCTTCTCTGAAAATAATGATGCATAGGATGTGTGACCTGCTGTATAAAGTTGTGTTCAGGTTTGTTCAAGAAAAGTGCATTGTTTATATCGTTTGGCCATGTTGGATTGGTCAGAAATAATTTGTGTGCAGTGTAATATATTTTTGTTAAGTAACAGTGTACAAGCAAACTCTCAGTTGAAAATAATTCCTTCTGAAGTTTTTTATTTTATTATTATTTTATTTTTATGGTTGAGTTTTAAGGAGACACTTCTTAGTAGATTTGTGTTCAGTGCAGAACCTTGTAACTCCAATGTCATAAAAAACAAACAAATGAAAAACAATATAGGCAGTCACAGTAACTTGTCAGCTTAAACTGGCTTGGTCAAGCTGCCTCCCTTCTTGAGCTTAAGTTGCTTGACTGGTATACTGGTTTTTCCAGTTTTTCCTCTTTTTTTTCTGGGAGCAACACAGGTGCTTTTGAGTGTTGCTCTATAGCCTGCGGGGGTGACTTCAGGATCTCTAGGTAGCACACTGTTTTAGGCAGGCTCCTTTTTGTGTTTTTCGAGAGACGCGGAGCGAGAGTGAAGTGGGTTTTTGTTATGGCCTGTTTTTGACTACACTATATCCCTACTTTGACTATAGACTCCTTCTTTGATGCATAGGTCTTTATTTCTGCCTGTGAATCTTTAACTTGAACTTTGTTTTTTATTCTTGGATTTGTCCTGTTTGGTGCTCTTTCATTTTTTTGCAAGGACTTTGTTTTATGGTTTTTTGTTGGAAGGATTTTTCTCTTCCATCTATTGGACTATTCTTGTTCGGATTTCCATCCGGATTCCAGAGGACCATTTACAAGAGACTGTTCCTGGTGCAGGGGTGAGACCAGTCCAATACTGAAGGATTTTATTCACTTTGTGAATCTCTGTTTTTGTTTTTGAAGAGACTTTGTCCTAAGCCACCGTTTACCTCTCTTGTTATGTTTTTTAAATATATTTTATGTTCTTTGTATATTCTCTACAGTGCTTAGTGTATGCTTAATGTGTCTAAAGGTCTGTAGCTTGTACATATGTATATAAATACATTTGTGGTAAGGTACTTGGGGGGGCAATATACTATGGGATATCACCTTATCTGCTTCATTTGGCCTTATTTTCTATAACTCTGGCAATACTCCCTAAGTACCAGGAGATTGTTACAACAACCTTTGGCACTTAGAGATTTGTTTCAACTCAGCCTTCATTATTAATGTGAGCTTCCCTACCAGGAATAAGTAACTCTAAGTATAATAGAATAAAGTAAGACAATCAACTCAATTGTTGTTAAATTAGAGTCCTGCACTGGCACAGACTGGAAGGGCCAATAAAACCTTCTGTATTCGGCTGCTATTAGTTTTAAAGTTTATGGCCATTGTACAGTTGTGCCATGTTATTTCCAATTTCCAAGTGTGTCAGCGAGTCCTCTCTCTCTCTCTCAGCGCTCAGTGCCCTGCCCCTGGTGCAGCAGCTGCTGTGTGTGGTCCAGAGCAGCGGGTCTGCGGAGAGAGACGGACGACACTGACTTCAGACTGCTGTACCACGGTGATCGGCTCACGGCGCCACGGCACTCAGCACCTCGGACTGCTGTTAGTACTGTCGTTGTTGTGTTGTGGAGAGTGGTGTCTCACAGCTGCGTGCTGCTCTGTGTGCAGTGGCTAACCTGGCTGTCAGGCTGAAGCCGTCCCACTCTGAGGCCCTGCAGCCTGCGCTCAACTCCCTGTACTGCAGCCTGGCTCTGTCCCCCGAGCCCTGCGCCAACAGAGGTGAGAGAGAGATGCAGAGATACTCAGAGACATGCACACAGACACACAGACTGTTGGGGTAAAATTGCCCCCTGTGTATTGTATATACCCAGTGTATAATATTCTGCATGTTGGGAGAACAGAGTACAAGGATTTTTATATGACCTATATTATGTAGGCATAGTGATTATTTAACCTACTGTAACCATGTAACTCATTGTATTGTATTCTTATTGTAGGATTAGTTTAGACCAGACGCTGCAGATTTGACATTGACATATCTCACTGGAAATGTTGCCGTGGCTGGGGGGCTGAAACTTGTCAGTATTGAAAAAATAACATACTCGCGCATAACTGTGTTTCTGTGAAAGTCTAGACACTTGAACCCACGGCCGTCCCCTCGTCTCTATCTTGGAAATGTCAAACCACAAACTCCCTATATTTATATTATGTTTTGAGAAACAGCTCAGAGCTGACAACATAAACAATATACATGCTGCTCTTCAGACAAACCAGCAATAAGATAGCGTCCCACGTCATCTAGCGCTAGGCAAACCGTGCAGATATGTCAACCGAAACTGTCGAGTGTGTTAGGGGTTATGATATTGGACACATTCCATGTCTGTCTAGCAACTAGATCTGTATATGATATGTCCTGCCCCAGAACTCTGACTTCTGACATGTATAAAACTGTGTGGTGTTGCAAAAATAAACTGAAGACAAACGATATGGCATTGTGTTGGTGACTTTTTTGTTCCCGAGCTCGTCTCCTGCGGAGGATCCACCATCCTGCACTGACGGCGCTGGGTTATCCTAGTCCAGGGAACCTGAAGGGTTTACTTCTGGTGAAGTGGTTGTACCTTAACACAGACACGTGTCCTTTTGTCATAAGATGAGCTACAATCTCTACCTCTCTCCAGCCGTGTCCATGCTGCTGTGTAACATAGCTCTGATAGTGCTGCTGCTGTCCCCTGTGTATATGTATTGTGTCAGTGAAGGTATAAAGTGGTGTGTGTCAAGGCTTACTAGAAGTGTACTTAAGAAAGATAAGGTGAAGCCAAGGCTCGGGCCAGAAGCTAGTTTGAGGTGTGTTTGTTATTTGCCATGAGCATGTTGGAGACAGTGTGAAAGAGTATGAGTGAAGTGTGTGCTCCCTAATCCATGTATTGAGGCATGAAGTATGAATGGTGCATATAAATAAAGCTGTGTGTCGGCCACAAGAGCGTCCCTCATGAGAATAGGGTGTGTTGTGATTGAGTTTGCTAGTGTTGTTAGCTGTGATGTATTTTTCCAAAAACAGAAGGGTCACTAACAGCCCAGCCTTTTGCAGTGCATGGGCCGGTCCCCTTCCGGGCTGGCTGGCCTTATATGGTATAGAGAGCAAGCTCCTCCACTACTACTCTCCCCAGTAGTGGACAGCGACACGGGCTTCTATTTATGTGACGTAATACCGCTTGTCATTGGAATAAGGGTGGGGTATCGTTTCCCATACTCCTTTGCAACTATTTGCACCAGAGAAGTGCACTTGGGTTCTGGTTCTCTTGCCCCTCACATTCACACGAGGAATCCTAGGAACGAAACATGTCATACCGTCTCTTTCATCTCATGTGTAGACATTGGAAACGTACGTGTTTGCTTCATTGTCCTAGAATCCTTTGCGCCACGGTATGCAAATTTATGGGCCCATGATTGGCTCCCTGACATTACCCACCCCGCGACTGTTGCAGCGCACAACAGTGACCACCAGGGGGAGCCCCATCAAAGCTCCATAATATGTGTGTGTGTGTGTGTGTGTGTGTGTGTGTGTGTGTGTGTGTGTGTGTGTGTGTGTGTGTGTGTGTGTGTGTGTGTGTCTGTCTGTCTGTGTGTCTGTGTCTGTCTGAGGCTTTCCTGTTTGACTTTCATACGGTGGTATGTGATCATTGACAAAGATTTCAATCTCTTTAAGTCATTAACGTTAGCATAAAAAGTAATAATGGCGAACTCTGTTTGCAATATTGGTCTGTTGTAAACATTATTAGCTCATTATGACGTTATTTCGAAGCCCCAAACTGATCACACATCAGATGCGCCGCTATTGATCAACACTAAACCCACCAGAGCTGTGTTTTGTACGGCTTTGTAATACAACTCGTAACTGTGAAAGATTGCATAAGTCTGCTAATATATGTGCATACCGATGTATACACCCGTTTACACACTTTGTTGCGTACAGTTTATTTTAGTCGTGTTTTGTAGGCTGCATTTTGCTTGTATAGTCGTGTTTATGTATATGAGCTCGTTTAAAAACAAAAGAAATTCAAACAGTGTTCAATTTCCAATGTAAATGCTGTGTTTCTGCCCTGAAAATGTTGGCTGTGATGCTCATATGAAAAACTATGAAGTTTTATCCAACTCTGTTTCTCATTTTCGTCACACATCGCACATTATGCGGTGATTGTATGCAGTACGAAATGCCGGCGGTAGTGTGCAGTGAGAAAATAGCACTACCTTTTTATTGCGATGACAGCCGTGCCGTCTTTAGTTTGATCACAAGCTGCTGCTCATTGCGCTTCATCAAAGCACTGGCGATCAGTCCTGCAGTCTCTCTTTCCCAGAGCACTTCTCTGGGCTGTTTTTCACTCAGCTCGTCCCGGAGGAAACTGAGTTCATTTCAAATGGAGAATAACCCACTGGTTTAGAGCAATGCGAGCACTGCTTGCTCAAGGCAGACACACTGATCAGTTGGTATGTGCACTTCATGGCTAAACTTGATCGATAATGTCTTACTTCAGGCTAAGATCAATGTGTCCTTCTCTTTAGCACAAAGCATTGACGCTGCAAAGGAAGGCAGCTCTGTGGGTAGACTAGTTCCTGATGAGCACAAAAATCCAACCTGCAAAATGAAACCAATTCTTGTGGATCCGAAGCCACATTTGTGCCTCATTTTCCCTGATGAAGAAATCACTTTTAGCTATGGAGAGATGAATTGGCCCCGGAGAGAAAAGGTATGTGAATGACTGTATTAGTATGAAATACAATACTTTTGCAGTCAACCTGACAAGTGTAGAAATGTCCCCACGCAGCAGGACAAGCGTGTAAAGTCCTGCTATACAAGAATCTACAGACATGCATGTTTAACTTGTGAAAATGAGCCTCATTTTAACTGGGCTGAGGAATGTGTGGCTGCTGTTGCAGACTTGCTGGAGTCAGAGGAGGCCCTTCGGGATCAGGGTTGAAAACCACTGCAGGCTATCATAGAAAAAGCTTAATTTCGAAGGATGTTCTTCAGGGTATGATTAAGTCACTTTCAGTGGCTAACTTACGGATAGTGTCATGTTTGGACAGCAGAACTTGTTAACTTGCAAACCGCAACAAAATGGTCTGAAGCTTTCACTTTGAAACAGTTCAAATACTTATTATGGGGCCAAGCAACACATTTGCTGGAAGCCTTTTGTTATTGTTTAGGTTTTATTTTCTATTCCTCCAAAACGCATCTTCTCTGAAAATAATGATGCATAGGATGTGTGACCTGCTGTATAAAGTTGTGTTCAGGTTTGTTCAAGAAAAGTGCATTGTTTATATCGTTTGGCCATGTTGGATTGGTCAGAAATAATTTGTGTGCAGTGTAATATATTTTTGTTAAGTAACAGTGTACAAGCAAACTCTCAGTTGAAAATAATTCCTTCTGAAGTTTTTTATTTTATTATTATTTTATTTTTATGGTTGAGTTTTAAGGAGACACTTCTTAGTAGATTTGTGTTCAGTGCAGAACCTTGTAACTCCAATGTCATAAAAACAAACAAATGAAAAACAATATAGGCAGTCACAGTAACTTGTCAGCTTAAACTGGCTTGGTCAAGCTGCCTCCCTTCTTGAGCTTAAGTTGCTTGACTGGTATACTGGTTTTTCCAGTTTTTCCTCTTTTTTTCTGGGAGCAACACAGGTGCTTTTGACTTGCGGGGGTGACTTCAGGATCTCTAGGTAGCACACTGTTTTAGGCAGGCTCCTTTTTGTGTTTTTCGAGAGACGCGGAGCGAGAGTGAAGTGGGTTTTTGTTATGGCCTGTTTTTGACTACACTATATCCCTACTTTGACAATAGACTCCTTCTTTGATGCATAGGTCTTTATT
Organism: Amia ocellicauda; assembly: GCF_036373705.1. Lineage (NCBI taxonomy): Eukaryota > Metazoa > Chordata > Actinopteri > Amiiformes > Amiidae > Amia > Amia ocellicauda. Next base: position 3,648,525 of record NC_089868.1, read on the forward strand.
TCTGCCTGTGATTCTTTAACTTGAACTTTGTTTTTTATTCTTGGATTTGTCCTGTTTGGTGCTCTTTCATTTTTTTGCAAGGACTTTGTTTTATGTTTTTTTGTTGGAAGGATTTTTCTCTTCCATCTATTGGACTATTCTTGTTCGGATTTCCATCCGGATTCCAGAGGACCATTTACAAGAGACTGTTCCTGGTGCAGGGGTGAGACCAGTCCAATACTGAAGGATTTTATTCACTTTGTGAATCTCTGTTTTTGTTTTTGAAGAGACTTTGTCCTAAGCCACCGTTTACCTCTCTTGTTATGTTTTTTAAATATATTTTATGTTCTTTGTATATTCTCTACAGTGCTTAGTGTATGCTTCATGTATCTAAAGGTCTGTAGCTTGTACATATGTATATAAATACATTTGTGGTAAGGTACTTGGGGGGGCAATATACTATGGGATATCACCTTATCTGCTTCATTTGGCCTTATTTTCTATAACTCTGGCAATACTCCCTAAGTACCAGGAGATTGTTACAACAACCTTTGGCACTTAGAGATTTGTTTCAACTCAGCCTTCATTATTAATGTGAGCTTCCCTACCAGGAATAAGTAACTCTAAGTATAATAAAATAAAGTAAGACAATCAACTCAATTGTTGTTAAATTAGAGTCCTGCACTGGCACAGACTGGAAGGGCCAATAAAACCTTCTGTATTCGGCTGCTATTAGTTTTAAAGTTTATGGCCATTGTACAGTTGTGCCATGTTATTTCCAATTTCCAAGTGTGTCAGCGAGTCCTCTCTCTCTCTCTCTCTCTCTCTCTGTCTCTCAGCACTCAGTGCCCTGCCCCTGGTGCAGCAGCTGCTGTGTGTGGTCCAGAGCAGCGGCTCTGCGGAGAGAGAGACGGACGACACTGACTTCAGACTGCTGTACCACGGTGAGCGGCTCACGGCGCCACGGCACTCAGCACCTCGGACTGCTGTTAGTACTGTCGTTGTTGTGTTGTGGAGAGTGGTGTCTCACAGCTGCGTGCTGCTCTGTGTGCAGTGGCTAACCTGGCTGTCAGGCTGAAGCCGTCCCACTCTGAGGCCCTGCAGCCTGCGCTCAACTCCCTGTACTGCAGCCTGGCTCTGTCTCCCGAGCCCTGCGCCAACAGAGGTGAGAGAGAGATGCAGAGATACTCAGAGAGATGCACACAGACACACAGACTGTTGGGGTAAAATTGCCCCCTGTGTATTGTATATACCCAGTGTATAATACTCTGCATGTTGGGAGAACAGAGTACAAGGATTTTTATATGACCTATATTATGTAGGCATAGTGATTATTTAACCTACTGTAACCATGTAACTCATTGTATTGTATTCTTATTGTAGGATTAGTTTAGACCAGACGCTGCAGATTTGACATTGACATATCTCACTGGAAATGTTGCCGTGGCCGGGGGGCTGAAACTTGTCAGTATTGAAAAAATAACATACTCGCGCATAACTGTGTTTCTGTGAAAGTCTAGAGACTTGAACCCACGGCCGTCCCCTCGTCTCTATCTTGGAAATGTCAAACCACAAACTCCCTATATTTATATTATGTTTTGAGGAACAGCTCAGAGCTGACAACATAAACAATATACATGCTGCTCTTCAGACAAACCAGCAATAAGATAGCGTCCCACGTCATCTAGCGCTAGGCAAACCGTGCAGATATGTCAACCGAAACTGTCGAGTGTGTTAGGGGTTATGATATTGGACACATTCCATGTCTGCCTAGCAACTAGATCTGTATATGATATGTCCTGCCCCGCAACTCTGACTTCTGACATGTATAAAACTGTGTGGTGTTGCAAAAATAAACTGAAGACAAACGATCTGGCATTGTGTTGGTGACTTTTTTGTTCCCGAGCTCGTCTCTTGCAGAGGATCCACCATCCTACACTGACGGCGCTGGGTTATCCTAGTCCAGGGGTTTTCCTAGCCCAGCGAACCTGAAGGGTTTACTTCTGGTGAAGTGGTTGTACCTTAACAATTTGGGGGCTCGTCCGGGATACATTTGGTGAGTAGTCTCTTTTTGCCTTTGTTCTGTACCCTAAGAACTGCTCGCTACTTGTATCCAAAACGTGATGGACTAGAGGGCTGTTCCAGTTAGGCAGTAGACTCTAAATGCCCTAGTTCTGTGACTTAAGAGCTGCTGACTGACTGATGTATATTGGACTAGAAGGCTGTTACAATTAGGTAATAGGTTAGTAAGTAGACTCTATGCAGGCTAAGATGAATATGTCCTTCTCTTTAGCACAAAGCATTGACGCTGCAAAGGAAGGCAGCTCTGTGGGTAGACTAGTTCCTGATGAGCACAAAAATCCAACCTGCAAAGTGAAACCAATTCTTGTGGATCCCAAGCCACATTTGTGCCTCTTTGCGATAAGAGACATTTTCCCTGATGAAGAAATCACTTTTAGCTATGGAGAGATGAATTGGCCCCGGAGAGAAAAGGTATGTGAATGACTGTATTAGTATGAAATACAATACTTTTGCAGTCAACCTGACAAGTGTAGAAATGTCCCCACGTAGCAGGACAAGCGTGTAAAGTCCTGCTATACAAGAATCTACAGACATGCATGTTTAACTTGTGAAAATGAGCCTCATTTTAACTGGGCTGAGGAATGTGTGGCTGCTGTTGCAGACTTGCTGGAGTCAGAGGAGGCCCTTCGGGATCAGGGTTGAGAACCACTGCAGGCTATCATAGAAAAAGCTTAATTTCGAAGGATGTTCTGCAGGGTATGATTAAGTCACTTTGAGTGGCTAACTTACGGATAGTGTCATGTTTGGACAGCAGAACTTGTTAACTTGCAAACCGCAACAAAATGGTCTGAAGCTTTCACTTTGAAACAGTTCAAATACTTATTATGGGGCCAAGCAACACATTTGCTGGAAGCCTTTTGTTATTGTTTAGATTTTATTTTCTATTCCTCCAAAACGCATCTTCTCTGAAAATAATGATGCATAGGATGTGTGACCTGCTGTATAAAGTTGTGTTCAGGTTTGTTCAAGAAAAGTGCATTGTTTATATCGTTTGGCCATGTTGGATTGGTCAGAAATAATTTGTGTGCAGTGTAATATATTTTTGTTAAGTAACAGTGTACAAGCAAACTCTCAGTTGAAAATAATTCCTTCTGAAGTTTTTTATTTTATTATTATTTTATTTTTATGGTTGAGTTTTAAGGAGACACTTCTTAGTAGATTTGTGTTCAGTGCAGAACCTTGTAACTCCAATGTCATAAAAAACAAACAAATGAAAAACAATATAGGCAGTCACAGTAACTTGTCAGCTTAAACTGGCTTGGTCAAGCTGCCTCCCTTCTTGAGCTTAAGTTGCTTGACTGGTATACTGGTTTTTCCAGTTTTTCCTCTTTTTTTTCTGGGAGCAACACAGGTGCTTTTGAGTGTTGCTCTATAGCCTGCGGGGGTGACTTCAGGATCTCTAGGTAGCACACTGTTTTAGGCAGGCTCCTTTTTGTGTTTTTCGAGAGACGCGGAGCGAGAGTGAAGTGGGTTTTTGTTATGGCCTGTTTTTGACTACACTATATCCCTACTTTGACTATAGACTCCTTCTTTGATGCATAGGTCTTTATTTCTGCCTGTGAATCTTTAACTTGAACTTTGTTTTTTATTCTTGGATTTGTCCTGTTTGGTGCTCTTTCATTTTTTTGCAAGGACTTTGTTTTATGGTTTTTTGTTGGAAGGATTTTTCTCTTCCATCTATTGGACTATTCTTGTTCGGATTTCCATCCGGATTCCAGAGGACCATTTACAAGAGACTGTTCCTGGTGCAGGGGTGAGACCAGTCCAATACTGAAGGATTTTATTCACTTTGTGAATCTCTGTTTTTGTTTTTGAAGAGACTTTGTCCTAAGCCACCGTTTACCTCTCTTGTTATGTTTTTTAAATATATTTTATGTTCTTTGTATATTCTCTACAGTGCTTAGTGTATGCTTAATGTGTCTAAAGGTCTGTAGCTTGTACATATGTATATAAATACATTTGTGGTAAGGTACTTGGGGGGGCAATATACTATGGGATATCACCTTATCTGCTTCATTTGGCCTTATTTTCTATAACTCTGGCAATACTCCCTAAGTACCAGGAGATTGTTACAACAACCTTTGGCACTTAGAGATTTGTTTCAACTCAGCCTTCATTATTAATGTGAGCTTCCCTACCAGGAATAAGTAACTCTAAGTATAATAGAATAAAGTAAGACAATCAACTCAATTGTTGTTAAATTAGAGTCCTGCACTGGCACAGACTGGAAGGGCCAATAAAACCTTCTGTATTCGGCTGCTATTAGTTTTAAAGTTTATGGCCATTGTACAGTTGTGCCATGTTATTTCCAATTTCCAAGTGTGTCAGCGAGTCCTCTCTCTCTCTCTCAGCGCTCAGTGCCCTGCCCCTGGTGCAGCAGCTGCTGTGTGTGGTCCAGAGCAGCGGGTCTGCGGAGAGAGACGGACGACACTGACTTCAGACTGCTGTACCACGGTGATCGGCTCACGGCGCCACGGCACTCAGCACCTCGGACTGCTGTTAGTACTGTCGTTGTTGTGTTGTGGAGAGTGGTGTCTCACAGCTGCGTGCTGCTCTGTGTGCAGTGGCTAACCTGGCTGTCAGGCTGAAGCCGTCCCACTCTGAGGCCCTGCAGCCTGCGCTCAACTCCCTGTACTGCAGCCTGGCTCTGTCCCCCGAGCCCTGCGCCAACAGAGGTGAGAGAGAGATGCAGAGATACTCAGAGACATGCACACAGACACACAGACTGTTGGGGTAAAATTGCCCCCTGTGTATTGTATATACCCAGTGTATAATATTCTGCATGTTGGGAGAACAGAGTACAAGGATTTTTATATGACCTATATTATGTAGGCATAGTGATTATTTAACCTACTGTAACCATGTAACTCATTGTATTGTATTCTTATTGTAGGATTAGTTTAGACCAGACGCTGCAGATTTGACATTGACATATCTCACTGGAAATGTTGCCGTGGCTGGGGGGCTGAAACTTGTCAGTATTGAAAAAATAACATACTCGCGCATAACTGTGTTTCTGTGAAAGTCTAGACACTTGAACCCACGGCCGTCCCCTCGTCTCTATCTTGGAAATGTCAAACCACAAACTCCCTATATTTATATTATGTTTTGAGAAACAGCTCAGAGCTGACAACATAAACAATATACATGCTGCTCTTCAGACAAACCAGCAATAAGATAGCGTCCCACGTCATCTAGCGCTAGGCAAACCGTGCAGATATGTCAACCGAAACTGTCGAGTGTGTTAGGGGTTATGATATTGGACACATTCCATGTCTGTCTAGCAACTAGATCTGTATATGATATGTCCTGCCCCAGAACTCTGACTTCTGACATGTATAAAACTGTGTGGTGTTGCAAAAATAAACTGAAGACAAACGATATGGCATTGTGTTGGTGACTTTTTTGTTCCCGAGCTCGTCTCCTGCGGAGGATCCACCATCCTGCACTGACGGCGCTGGGTTATCCTAGTCCAGGGAACCTGAAGGGTTTACTTCTGGTGAAGTGGTTGTACCTTAACACAGACACGTGTCCTTTTGTCATAAGATGAGCTACAATCTCTACCTCTCTCCAGCCGTGTCCATGCTGCTGTGTAACATAGCTCTGATAGTGCTGCTGCTGTCCCCTGTGTATATGTATTGTGTCAGTGAAGGTATAAAGTGGTGTGTGTCAAGGCTTACTAGAAGTGTACTTAAGAAAGATAAGGTGAAGCCAAGGCTCGGGCCAGAAGCTAGTTTGAGGTGTGTTTGTTATTTGCCATGAGCATGTTGGAGACAGTGTGAAAGAGTATGAGTGAAGTGTGTGCTCCCTAATCCATGTATTGAGGCATGAAGTATGAATGGTGCATATAAATAAAGCTGTGTGTCGGCCACAAGAGCGTCCCTCATGAGAATAGGGTGTGTTGTGATTGAGTTTGCTAGTGTTGTTAGCTGTGATGTATTTTTCCAAAAACAGAAGGGTCACTAACAGCCCAGCCTTTTGCAGTGCATGGGCCGGTCCCCTTCCGGGCTGGCTGGCCTTATATGGTATAGAGAGCAAGCTCCTCCACTACTACTCTCCCCAGTAGTGGACAGCGACACGGGCTTCTATTTATGTGACGTAATACCGCTTGTCATTGGAATAAGGGTGGGGTATCGTTTCCCATACTCCTTTGCAACTATTTGCACCAGAGAAGTGCACTTGGGTTCTGGTTCTCTTGCCCCTCACATTCACACGAGGAATCCTAGGAACGAAACATGTCATACCGTCTCTTTCATCTCATGTGTAGACATTGGAAACGTACGTGTTTGCTTCATTGTCCTAGAATCCTTTGCGCCACGGTATGCAAATTTATGGGCCCATGATTGGCTCCCTGACATTACCCACCCCGCGACTGTTGCAGCGCACAACAGTGACCACCAGGGGGAGCCCCATCAAAGCTCCATAATATGTGTGTGTGTGTGTGTGTGTGTGTGTGTGTGTGTGTGTGTGTGTGTGTGTGTGTGTGTGTGTGTGTGTGTGTGTGTGTCTGTCTGTCTGTGTGTCTGTGTCTGTCTGAGGCTTTCCTGTTTGACTTTCATACGGTGGTATGTGATCATTGACAAAGATTTCAATCTCTTTAAGTCATTAACGTTAGCATAAAAAGTAATAATGGCGAACTCTGTTTGCAATATTGGTCTGTTGTAAACATTATTAGCTCATTATGACGTTATTTCGAAGCCCCAAACTGATCACACATCAGATGCGCCGCTATTGATCAACACTAAACCCACCAGAGCTGTGTTTTGTACGGCTTTGTAATACAACTCGTAACTGTGAAAGATTGCATAAGTCTGCTAATATATGTGCATACCGATGTATACACCCGTTTACACACTTTGTTGCGTACAGTTTATTTTAGTCGTGTTTTGTAGGCTGCATTTTGCTTGTATAGTCGTGTTTATGTATATGAGCTCGTTTAAAAACAAAAGAAATTCAAACAGTGTTCAATTTCCAATGTAAATGCTGTGTTTCTGCCCTGAAAATGTTGGCTGTGATGCTCATATGAAAAACTATGAAGTTTTATCCAACTCTGTTTCTCATTTTCGTCACACATCGCACATTATGCGGTGATTGTATGCAGTACGAAATGCCGGCGGTAGTGTGCAGTGAGAAAATAGCACTACCTTTTTATTGCGATGACAGCCGTGCCGTCTTTAGTTTGATCACAAGCTGCTGCTCATTGCGCTTCATCAAAGCACTGGCGATCAGTCCTGCAGTCTCTCTTTCCCAGAGCACTTCTCTGGGCTGTTTTTCACTCAGCTCGTCCCGGAGGAAACTGAGTTCATTTCAAATGGAGAATAACCCACTGGTTTAGAGCAATGCGAGCACTGCTTGCTCAAGGCAGACACACTGATCAGTTGGTATGTGCACTTCATGGCTAAACTTGATCGATAATGTCTTACTTCAGGCTAAGATCAATGTGTCCTTCTCTTTAGCACAAAGCATTGACGCTGCAAAGGAAGGCAGCTCTGTGGGTAGACTAGTTCCTGATGAGCACAAAAATCCAACCTGCAAAATGAAACCAATTCTTGTGGATCCGAAGCCACATTTGTGCCTCATTTTCCCTGATGAAGAAATCACTTTTAGCTATGGAGAGATGAATTGGCCCCGGAGAGAAAAGGTATGTGAATGACTGTATTAGTATGAAATACAATACTTTTGCAGTCAACCTGACAAGTGTAGAAATGTCCCCACGCAGCAGGACAAGCGTGTAAAGTCCTGCTATACAAGAATCTACAGACATGCATGTTTAACTTGTGAAAATGAGCCTCATTTTAACTGGGCTGAGGAATGTGTGGCTGCTGTTGCAGACTTGCTGGAGTCAGAGGAGGCCCTTCGGGATCAGGGTTGAAAACCACTGCAGGCTATCATAGAAAAAGCTTAATTTCGAAGGATGTTCTTCAGGGTATGATTAAGTCACTTTCAGTGGCTAATTTACGGATAGTGTCATGTTTGGACAGCAGAACTTGTTAACTTGCAAACCGCAACAAAATGGTCTGAAGCTTTCACTTTGAAACAGTTCAAATACTTATTATGGGGCCAAGCAACACATTTGCTGGAAGCCTTTTGTTATTGTTTAGGTTTTATTTTCTATTCCTCCAAAACGCATCTTCTCTGAAAATAATGATGCATAGGATGTGTGACCTGCTGTATAAAGTTGTGTTCAGGTTTGTTCAAGAAAAGTGCATTGTTTATATCGTTTGGCCATGTTGGATTGGTCAGAAATAATTTGTGTGCAGTGTAATATATTTTTGTTAAGTAACAGTGTACAAGCAAACTCTCAGTTGAAAATAATTCCTTCTGAAGTTTTTTATTTTATTATTATTTTATTTTTATGGTTGAGTTTTAAGGAGACACTTCTTAGTAGATTTGTGTTCAGTGCAGAACCTTGTAACTCCAATGTCATAAAAAACAAACAAATGAAAAACAATATAGGCAGTCACAGTAACTTGTCAGCTTAAACTGGCTTGGTCAAGCTGCCTCCCTTCTTGAGCTTAAGTTGCTTGACTGGTATACTGGTTTTTCCAGTTTTTCCTCTTTTTTTCTGGGAGCAACACAGGTGCTTTTGACTTGCGGGGGTGACTTCAGGATCTCTAGGTAGCACACTGTTTTAGGCAGGCTCCTTTTTGTGTTTTTCGAGAGACGCGGAGCGAGAGTGAAGTGGGTTTTTGTTATGGCCTGTTTTTGACTACACTATATCCCTACTTTGACAATAGACTCCTTCTTTGATGCATAGGTCTTTATTTCTGCCTGTGATTCTTTAACTTGAACTTTGTTTTTTATTCTTGGATTTGTCCTGTTTGGTGCTCTTTCATTTTTTTGCAAGGACTTTGTTTTATGTTTTTTTGTTGGAAGGATTTTTCTCTTCCATCTATTGGACTATTCTTGTTCGGATTTCCATCCGGATTCCAGAGGACCATTTACAAGAGACTGTTCCTGGTGCAGGGGTGAGACCAGTCCAATACTGAAGGATTTTATTCACTTTGTGAATCTCTGTTTTTGTTTTTGAAGAGACTTTGTCCTAAGCCACCGTTTACCTCTCTTGTTATGTTTTTTAAATATATTTTATGTTCTTTGTATATTCTCTACAGTGCTTAGTGTATGCTTCATGTATCTAAAGGTCTGTAGCTTGTACATATGTATATAAATACATTTGTGGTAAGGTACTTGGGGGGGCAATATACTATGGGATATCACCTTATCTGCTTCATTTGGCCTTATTTTCTATAACTCTGGCAATACTCCCTAAGTACCAGGAGATTGTTACAACAACCTTTGGCACTTAGAGATTTGTTTCAACTCAGCCTTCATTATTAATGTGAGCTTCCCTACCAGGAATAAGTAACTCTAAGTATAATAAAATAAAGTAAGACAATCAACTCAATTGTTGTTAAATTAGAGTCCTGCACTGGCACAGACTGGAAGGGCCAATAAAACCTTCTGTATTCGGCTGCTATTAGTTTTAAAGTTTATGGCCATTGTACAGTTGTGCCATGTTATTTCCAATTTCCAAGTGTGTCAGCGAGTCCTCTCTCTCTCTCTCTCTCTCTCTCTCTCTCTGTCTCTCAGCACTCAGTGCCCTGCCCCTGGTGCAGCAGCTGCTGTGTGTGGTCCAGAGCAGCGGGTCTGCGGAGAGAGAGACGGACGACACTGACTTCAGACTGCTGTACCACGGTGAGCGGCTCACGGCGCCACGGCACTCAGCACCTCGGACTGCTGTTAGTACTGTCGTTGTTGTGTTGTGGAGAGTGGTGTCTCACAGCTGCGTGCTGCTCTGTGTGCAGTGGCTAACCTGGCTGTCAGGCTGAAGCCGTCCCACTCTGAGGCCCTGCAGCCTGCGCTCAACTCCCTGTACTGCAGCCTGGCTCTGTCTCCCGAGCCCTGCGCCAACAGAGGTGAGAGAGAGATGCAGAGATACTCAGAGAGATGCACACAGACACACAGACTGTTGGGGTAAAATTGCCCCCTGTGTATTGTATATACCCAGTGTATAATACTCTGCATGTTGGGAGAACAGAGTACAAGGATTTTTATATGACCTATATTATGTAGGCATAGTGATTATTTAACCTACTGTAACCATGTAACTCATTGTATTGTATTCTTATTGTAGGATTAGTTTAGACCAGACGCTGCAGATTTGACATTGACATATCTCACTGGAAATGTTGCCGTGGCCGGGGGGCTGAAACTTGTCAGTATTGAAAAAATAACATACTCGCGCATAACTGTGTTTCTGTGAAAGTCTAGAGACTTGAACCCACGGCCGTCCCCTCGTCTCTATCTTGGAAATGTCAAACCACAAACTCCCTATATTTATATTATGTTTTGAGGAACAGCTCAGAGCTGACAACATAAACAATATACATGCTGCTCTTCAGACAAACCAGCAATAAGATAGCGTCCCACGTCATCTAGCGCTAGGCAAACCGTGCAGATATGTCAACCGAAACTGTCGAGTGTGTTAGGGGTTATGATATTGGACACATTCCATGTCTGCCTAGCAACTAGATCTGTATATGATATGTCCTGCCCCGCAACTCTGACTTCTGACATGTATAAAACTGTGTGGTGTTGCAAAAATAAACTGAAGACAAACGATCTGGCATTGTGTTGGTGACTTTTTTGTTCCCGAGCTCGTCTCTTGCAGAGGATCCACCATCCTGCACTGACGGCGCTGGGTTATCCTAGTCCAGGGGTTTTCCTAGCCCAGCGAACCTGAAGGGTTTACTTCTGGTGAAGTGGTTGTACCTTAACAATTTGGGGGCTCGTCCGGGATACATTTGGTGAGTAGTCTCTTTTTGCCTTTGTTCTGTACCCTAAGAACTGCTCGCTACTTGTATCCAAAACGTGATGGACTAGAGGGCTGTTCCAGTTAGGCAGTAGACTCTAAATGCCCTAGTTCTGTGACTTAAGAGCTGCTGACTGACTGATGTATATTGGACTAGAAGGCTGTTACAATTAGGTAATAGGTTAGTAAGTAGACTCTATGCAGGCTAAGATGAATATGTCCTTCTCTTTAGCACAAAGCATTGACGCTGCAAAGGAAGGCAGCTCTGTGGGTAGACTAGTTCCTGATGAGCACAAAAATCCAACCTGCAAAGTGAAACCAATTCTTGTGGATCCCAAGCCACATTTGTGCCTCTTTGCGATAAGAGACATTTTCCCTGATGAAGAAATCACTTTTAGCTATGGAGAGATGAATTGGCCCCGGAGAGAAAAGGTATGTGAATGACTGTATTAGTATGAAATACAATACTTTTGCAGTCAACCTGACAAGTGTAGAAATGTCCCCACGTAGCAGGACAAGCGTGTAAAGTCCTGCTATACAAGAATCTACAGACATGCATGTTTAACTTGTGAAAATGAGCCTCATTTTAACTGGGCTGAGGAATGTGTGGCTGCTGTTGCAGACTTGCTGGAGTCAGAGGAGGCCCTTCGGGATCAGGGTTGAGAACCACTGCAGGCTATCATAGAAAAAGCTTAATTTCGAAGGATGTTCTGCAGGGTATGATTAAGTCACTTTGAGTGGCTAACTTACGGATAGTGTCATGTTTGGACAGCAGAACTTGTTAACTTGCAAACCGCAACAAAATGGTCTGAAGCTTTCACTTTGAAACAGTTCAAATACTTATTATGGGGCCAAGCAACACATTTGCTGGAAGCCTTTTGTTATTGTTTAGATTTTATTTTCTATTCCTCCAAAACGCATCTTCTCTGAAAATAATGATGCATAGGATGTGTGACCTGCTGTATAAAGTTGTGTTCAGGTTTGTTCAAGAAAAGTGCATTGTTTATATCGTTTGGCCATGTTGGATTGGTCAGAAATAATTTGTGTGCAGTGTAATATATTTTTGTTAAGTAACAGTGTACAAGCAAACTCTCAGTTGAAAATAATTCCTTCTGAAGTTTTTTATTTTATTATTATTTTATTTTTATGGTTGAGTTTTAAGGAGACACTTCTTAGTAGATTTGTGTTCAGTGCAGAACCTTGTAACTCCAATGTCATAAAAAACAAACAAATGAAAAACAATATAGGCAGTCACAGTAACTTGTCAGCTTAAACTGGCTTGGTCAAGCTGCCTCCCTTCTTGAGCTTAAGTTGCTTGACTGGTATACTGGTTTTTCCAGTTTTTCCTCTTTTTTTTCTGGGAGCAACACAGGTGCTTTTGAGTGTTGCTCTATAGCCTGCGGGGGTGACTTCAGGATCTCTAGGTAGCACACTGTTTTAGGCAGGCTCCTTTTTGTGTTTTTCGAGAGACGCGGAGCGAGAGTGAAGTGGGTTTTTGTTATGGCCTGTTTTTGACTACACTATATCCCTACTTTGACTATAGACTCCTTCTTTGATGCATAGGTCTTTATTTCTGCCTGTGAATCTTTAACTTGAACTTTGTTTTTTATTCTTGGATTTGTCCTGTTTGGTGCTCTTTCATTTTTTTGCAAGGACTTTGTTTTATGGTTTTTTGTTGGAAGGATTTTTCTCTTCCATCTATTGGACTATTCTTGTTCGGATTTCCATCCGGATTCCAGAGGACCATTTACAAGAGACTGTTCCTGGTGCAGGGGTGAGACCAGTCCAATACTGAAGGATTTTATTCACTTTGTGAATCTCTGTTTTTGTTTTTGAAGAGACTTTGTCCTAAGCCACCGTTTACCTCTCTTGTTATGTTTTTTAAATATATTTTATGTTCTTTGTATATTCTCTACAGTGCTTAGTGTATGCTTAATGTGTCTAAAGGTCTGTAGCTTGTACATATGTATATAAATACATTTGTGGTAAGGTACTTGGGGGGGCAATATACTATGGGATATCACCTTATCTGCTTCATTTGGCCTTATTTTCTATAACTCTGGCAATACTCCCTAAGTACCAGGAGATTGTTACAACAACCTTTGGCACTTAGAGATTTGTTTCAACTCAGCCTTCATTATTAATGTGAGCTTCCCTACCAGGAATAAGTAACTCTAAGTATAATAGAATAAAGTAAGACAATCAACTCAATTGTTGTTAAATTAGAGTCCTGCACTGGCACAGACTGGAAGGGCCAATAAAACCTTCTGTATTCGGCTGCTATTAGTTTTAAAGTTTATGGCCATTGTACAGTTGTGCCATGTTATTTCCAATTTCCAAGTGTGTCAGCGAGTCCTCTCTCTCTCTCTCAGCGCTCAGTGCCCTGCCCCTGGTGCAGCAGCTGCTGTGTGTGGTCCAGAGCAGCGGGTCTGCGGAGAGAGACGGACGACACTGACTTCAGACTGCTGTACCACGGTGATCGGCTCACGGCGCCACGGCACTCAGCACCTCGGACTGCTGTTAGTACTGTCGTTGTTGTGTTGTGGAGAGTGGTGTCTCACAGCTGCGTGCTGCTCTGTGTGCAGTGGCTAACCTGGCTGTCAGGCTGAAGCCGTCCCACTCTGAGGCCCTGCAGCCTGCGCTCAACTCCCTGTACTGCAGCCTGGCTCTGTCCCCCGAGCCCTGCGCCAACAGAGGTGAGAGAGAGATGCAGAGATACTCAGAGACATGCACACAGACACACAGACTGTTGGGGTAAAATTGCCCCCTGTGTATTGTATATACCCAGTGTATAATATTCTGCATGTTGGGAGAACAGAGTACAAGGATTTTTATATGACCTATATTATGTAGGCATAGTGATTATTTAACCTACTGTAACCATGTAACTCATTGTATTGTATTCTTATTGTAGGATTAGTTTAGACCAGACGCTGCAGATTTGACATTGACATATCTCACTGGAAATGTTGCCGTGGCTGGGGGGCTGAAACTTGTCAGTATTGAAAAAATAACATACTCGCGCATAACTGTGTTTCTGTGAAAGTCTAGACACTTGAACCCACGGCCGTCCCCTCGTCTCTATCTTGGAAATGTCAAACCACAAACTCCCTATATTTATATTATGTTTTGAGAAACAGCTCAGAGCTGACAACATAAACAATATACATGCTGCTCTTCAGACAAACCAGCAATAAGATAGCGTCCCACGTCATCTAGCGCTAGGCAAACCGTGCAGATATGTCAACCGAAACTGTCGAGTGTGTTAGGGGTTATGATATTGGACACATTCCATGTCTGTCTAGCAACTAGATCTGTATATGATATGTCCTGCCCCAGAACTCTGACTTCTGACATGTATAAAACTGTGTGGTGTTGCAAAAATAAACTGAAGACAAACGATATGGCATTGTGTTGGTGACTTTTTTGTTCCCGAGCTCGTCTCCTGCGGAGGATCCACCATCCTGCACTGACGGCGCTGGGTTATCCTAGTCCAGGGAACCTGAAGGGTTTACTTCTGGTGAAGTGGTTGTACCTTAACACAGACACGTGTCCTTTTGTCATAAGATGAGCTACAATCTCTACCTCTCTCCAGCCGTGTCCATGCTGCTGTGTAACATAGCTCTGATAGTGCTGCTGCTGTCCCCTGTGTATATGTATTGTGTCAGTGAAGGTATAAAGTGGTGTGTGTCAAGGCTTACTAGAAGTGTACTTAAGAAAGATAAGGTGAAGCCAAGGCTCGGGCCAGAAGCTAGTTTGAGGTGTGTTTGTTATTTGCCATGAGCATGTTGGAGACAGTGTGAAAGAGTATGAGTGAAGTGTGTGCTCCCTAATCCATGTATTGAGGCATGAAGTATGAATGGTGCATATAAATAAAGCTGTGTGTCGGCCACAAGAGCGTCCCTCATGAGAATAGGGTGTGTTGTGATTGAGTTTGCTAGTGTTGTTAGCTGTGATGTATTTTTCCAAAAACAGAAGGGTCACTAACAGCCCAGCCTTTTGCAGTGCATGGGCCGGTCCCCTTCCGGGCTGGCTGGCCTTATATGGTATAGAGAGCAAGCTCCTCCACTACTACTCTCCCCAGTAGTGGACAGCGACACGGGCTTCTATTTATGTGACGTAATACCGCTTGTCATTGGAATAAGGGTGGGGTATCGTTTCCCATACTCCTTTGCAACTATTTGCACCAGAGAAGTGCACTTGGGTTCTGGTTCTCTTGCCCCTCACATTCACACGAGGAATCCTAGGAACGAAACATGTCATACCGTCTCTTTCATCTCATGTGTAGACATTGGAAACGTACGTGTTTGCTTCATTGTCCTAGAATCCTTTGCGCCACGGTATGCAAATTTATGGGCCCATGATTGGCTCCCTGACATTACCCACCCCGCGACTGTTGCAGCGCACAACAGTGACCACCAGGGGGAGCCCCATCAAAGCTCCATAATATGTGTGTGTGTGTGTGTGTGTGTGTGTGTGTCTGTCTGTCTGTGTGTCTGTGTCTGTCTGAGGCTTTCCTGTTTGACTTTCATACGGTGGTATGTGATCATTGACAAAGATTTCAATCTCTTTAAGTCATTAACGTTAGCATAAAAAGTAATAATGGCGAACTCTGTTTGCAATATTGGTCTGTTGTAAACATTATTAGCTCATTATGACGTTATTTCGAAGCCCCAAACTGATCACACATCAGATGCGCCGCTATTGATCAACACTAAACCCACCAGAGCTGTGTTTTGTACGGCTTTGTAATACAACTCGTAACTGTGAAAGATTGCATAAGTCTGCTAATATATGTGCATACCGATGTATACACCCGTTTACACACTTTGTTGCGTACAGTTTATTTTAGTCGTGTTTTGTAGGCTGCATTTTGCTTGTATAGTCGTGTTTATGTATATGAGCTCGTTTAAAAACAAAAGAAATTCAAACAGTGTTCAATTTCCAATGTAAATGCTGTGTTTCTGCCCTGAAAATGTTGGCTGTGATGCTCATATGAAAAACTATGAAGTTTTATCCAACTCTGTTTCTCATTTTCGTCACACATCGCACATTATGCGGTGATTGTATGCAGTACGAAATGCCGGCGGTAGTGTGCAGTGAGAAAATAGCACTACCTTTTTATTGCGATGACAGCCGTGCCGTCTTTAGTTTGATCACAAGCTGCTGCTCATTGCGCTTCATCAAAGCACTGGCGATCAGTCCTGCAGTCTCTCTTTCCCAGAGCACTTCTCTGGGCTGTTTTTCACTCAGCTCGTCCCGGAGGAAACTGAGTTCATTTCAAATGGAGAATAACCCACTGGTTTAGAGCAATGCGAGCACTGCTTGCTCAAGGCAGACACACTGATCAGTTGGTATGTGCACTTCATGGCTAAACTTGATCGATAATGTCTTACTTCAGGCTAAGATCAATGTGTCCTTCTCTTTAGCACAAAGCATTGACGCTGCAAAGGAAGGCAGCTCTGTGGGTAGACTAGTTCCTGATGAGCACAAAAATCCAACCTGCAAAATGAAACCGATTCTTGTGGATCCGAAGCCACATTTGTGCCTCATTTTCCCTGATGGAGAAATCACTTTTAGCTATGGAGAGATGAATTGGCCCCGGAGAGAAAAGGTATGTGAATGACTGTATTAGTATGAAATACAATACTTTTGCAGTCAACCTGACAAGTGTAGAAATGTCCCCACGCAGCAGGACAAGCGTGTAAAGTCCTGCTATACAAGAATCTACAGACATGCATGTTTAACTTGTGAAAATGAGCCTCATTTTAACTGGGCTGAGGAATGTGTGGCTGCTGTTGCAGACTTGCTGGAGTCAGAGGAGGCCCTTCGGGATCAGGGTTGAAAACCACTGCAGGCTATCATAGAAAAAGCTTAATTTCGAAGGATGTTCTTCAGGGTATGATTAAGTCACTTTCAGTGGCTAACTTACGGATAGTGTCATGTTTGGACAGCAGAACTTGTTAACTTGCAAACCGCAACAAAATGGTCTGAAGCTTTCACTTTGAAACAGTTCAAATACTTATTATGGGGCCAAGCAACACATTTGCTGGAAGCCTTTTGTTATTGTTTAGGTTTTATTTTCTATTCCTCCAAAACGCATCTTCTCTGAAAATAATGATGCATAGGATGTGTGACCTGCTGTATAAAGTTGTGTTCAGGTTTGTTCAAGAAAAGTGCATTGTTTATATCGTTTGGCCATGTTGGATTGGTCAGAAATAATTTGTGTGCAGTGTAATATATTTTTGTTAAGTAACAGTGTACAAGCAAACTCTCAGTTGAAAATAATTCCTTCTGAAGTTTTTTATTTTATTATTATTTTATTTTTATGGTTGAGTTTTAAGGAGACACTTCTTAGTAGATTTGTGTTCAGTGCAGAACCTTGTAACTCCAATGTCATAAAAAACAAACAAATGAAAAACAATATAGGCAGTCACAGTAACTTGTCAGCTTAAACTGGCTTGGTCAAGCTGCCTCCCTTCTTGAGCTTAAGTTGCTTGACTGGTATACTGGTTTTTCCAGTTTTTCCTCTTTTTTTCTGGGAGCAACACAGGTGCTTTTGACTTGCGGGGGTGACTTCAGGATCTCTAGGTAGCACACTGTTTTAGGCAGGCTCCTTTTTGTGTTTTTCGAGAGACGCGGAGCGAGAGTGAAGTGGGTTTTTGTTATGGCCTGTTTTTGACTACACTATATCCCTACTTTGACAATAGACTCCTTCTTTGATGCATAGGTCTTTATTTCTGCCTGTGATTCTTTAACTTGAACTTTGTTTTTTATTCTTGGATTTGTCCTGTTTGGTGCTCTTTCATTTTTTTGCAAGGACTTTGTTTTATGTTTTTTTGTTGGAAGGATTTTTCTCTTCCATCTATTGGACTATTCTTGTTCGGATTTCCATCCGGATTCCAGAGGACCATTTACAAGAGACTGTTCCTGGTGCAGGGGTGAGACCAGTCCAATACTGAAGGATTTTATTCACTTTGTGAATCTCTGTTTTTGTTTTTGAAGAGACTTTGTCCTAAGCCACCGTTTACCTCTCTTGTTATGTTTTTTAAATATATTTTATGTTCTTTGTATATTCTCTACAGTGCTTAGTGTATGCTTAATGTGTCTAAAGGTCTGTAGCTTGTACATATGTATATAAATACATTTGTGGTAAGGTACTTGGGGGGGCAATATACTATGGGATATCACCTTATCTGCTTCATTTGGCCTTATTTTCTATAACTCTGGCAATACTCCCTAAGTACCAGGAGATTGTTACAACAACCTTTGGCACTTAGAGATTTGTTTCAACTCAGCCTTCATTATTAATGTGAGCTTCCCTACCAGGAATAAGTAACTCTAAGTATAATAGAATAAAGTAAGACAATCAACTCAATTGTTGTTAAATTAGAGTCCTGCACTGGCACAGACTGGAAGGGCCAATAAAACCTTCTGTATTCGGCTGCTATTAGTTTTAAAGTTTATGGCCATTGTACAGTTGTGCCATGTTATTTCCAATTTCCAAGTGTGTCAGCGAGTCCTCTCTCTCTCTCTCTCTCTCTCTCTCTCTCTCTCTCTCTCTCTCTCTCTCTCTCTCTCTCTCTCAGCGCTCAGTGCCCTGCCCCTGGTGCAGCAGCTGCTGTGTGTGGTCCAGAGCAGCAGCTCTGCGGAGAGAGAGACGGACGACACTGACTTCAGACTGCTGTACCACGGTGATCGGCTCACGGCGCCACGGCACTCAGCATCTCGGACTGCTGTTAGTACTGTCGTTGTTGTGTTGTGGAGAGTGGTGTCTCACAGCTGCGTGCTGCTCTGTGTGCAGTGGCTAACCTGGCTGTCAGGCTGAAGCCGTCCCACTCTGAGGCCCTGCGGCCTGCGCTCAACTCCCTGTACTGCAGCCTGGCTCTGTCCCCCGAGCCCTGCGCCAACAGAGGTGAGAGAGAGATGCAGAGATACTCAGAGAGATGCACACAGACACACAGACTGTTGGGGTAAAATTGCCCCCTGTGTATTGTATATACCCAGTGTATAATACTCTGCATGTTGGGAGAACAGAGTACAAGGATTTTTATATGACCTATATTATGTAGGCATAGTGATTATTTAACCTACTGTAACCATGTAACTCATTGTATTGTATTCTTATTGTAGGATTAGTTTAGACCAGACGCTGCAGATTTGACATTGACATATCTCACTGGAAATGTTGCCGTGGCCGGGGGGCTGAAACTTGTCATTATTGCAAAAATAACATACTCGCGCATAACTGTGTTTCTGTGAAAGTCTAGAGACTTGAACCCACGGCCGTCCCCTCGTCTCTATCTTGGAAATGTCAAACCACAAACTCCCTATATTTATATTATGTTTTGAGGAACAGCTCAGAGCTGACAACATAAACAATATACATGCTGCTCTTCAGACAAACCAGCAATAAGATAGCGTCCCACGTCATCTAGCGCTAGGCAAACCGTGCAGATATGTCAACCGAAACTGTCGAGTGTGTTAGGGGTTATGATATTGGACACATTCCATGTCTGCCTAGCAACTAGATCTGTATATGATATGTCCTGCCCCGCAACTCTGACTTCTGACATGTATAAAACTGTGTGGTGTTGCAAAAATAAACTGAAGACAAACGATCTGGCATTGTGTTGGTGACTTTTTTGTTCCCGAGCTCGTCTCCTGCGGAGGATCCACCATCCTGCACTGACGGCGCTGGGTTATCCTAGTCCAGGGGTTTTCCTAGCCCAGCGAACCTGAAGGGTTTACTTCTGGTGAAGTGGTTGTACCTTAACAATTTGGGGGCTCGTCCGGGATACATTTGGTGAGTAGTCTCTTTTTGCCTTTGTTCTGTACCCTAAGAACTGCTCGCTACTTGTATCCAAAACGTGATGGACTAGAGGGCTGTTCCAGTTAGGCAGTAGACTCTAAATGCCCTAGTTCTGTGACTTAAGAGCTGCTGACTGACTGATGTATATTGGACTAGAAGGCTGTTACAATTAGGTAATAGGTTAGTAAGTAGACTCTATGCAGGCTAAGATCAATGTGTCCTTCTCTTTAGCACAAAGCATTGACGCTGTAAAGGAAGGCAGCTCTGTGGGTAGACTAGTTCCTGATGAGCACAAAAATCCAACCTGCAAAATGAAACCGATTCTTGTGGATCCGAAGCCACATTTGTGCCTCTTTGCGATAAGAGACATTTTCCCTGATGAAGAAATCACTTTTAGCTATGGAGAGATGAATTGGCCCCGGAGAGAAAAGGTATGTGAATGACTGTATTAGTATGAAATACAATACTTTTGCAGTCAACCTGACAAGTGTAGAAATGTCCCCACGCAGCAGGACAAGCGTGTAAAGTCCTGCTATACAAGAATCTACAGACATGCATGTTTAACTTGTGAAAATGAGCCTCATTTTAACTGGGCTGAGGAATGTGTGGCTGCTGTTGCAGACTTGCTGGAGTCAGAGGAGGCCCTTCGGAATCAGGGTTGAAAACCACTGCAGGCTATCATAGAAAAAGCTTAATTTCGAAGGATGTTCTGCAGGGTATGATTATGTCACTTTGAGTGGCTAACTTACGGATAGTGTCATGTTTGGACAGCAGAACTTGTTAACTTGCAAACCGCAACAAAATGGTCTGAAGCTTTCACTTTGAAACAGTTCAAATACTTATTATGGGGCCAAGCAACACATTTGCTGGAAGCCTTTTGTTATTGTTTAGATTTTATTTTCTATTCCTCCAAAACGCATCTTCTCTGAAAATAATGATGCATAGGATGTGTGACCTGCTGTATAAAGTTGTGTTCAGGTTTGTTCAAGAAAAGTGCATTGTTTATATCGTTTGGCCATGTTGGATTGGTCAGAAATAATTTGTGTGCAGTGTAATATATTTTTGTTAAGTAACAGTGTACAAGCAAACTCTCAGTTGAAAATAATTCCTTCTGAAGTTTTTTATTTTATTATTATTTATTTTTATGGTTGAGTTTTAAGGAGACACTTCTTAGTAGATTTGTGTTCAGTGCAGAACCTTGTAAATCCAATGTCATAAAAAACAAACAAATGAAAAACAATATAGGCAGTCACAGTAACTTGTCAGCTTAAACTGGCTTGGTCAAGCTGCCTCCCTTCTTGAGCTTAAGTTGCTTGACTGGTATACTGGTTTTTCCAGTTTTTCCTCTTTTTTTTCTGGGAGCAACACAGGTGCTTTTGAGTGTTGCTCTATAGCCTGCGGGGGTGACTTCAGGATCTCTAGGTAGCATACTGTTTTAGGCAGGCTCCTTTTTGTGTTTTTCAAGAGACGCGGAGCGAGAGTGAAGTGGGTTTTTGTTATGGCCTGTTTTTGACTACACTATATCCCTACTTTGACAATAGACTCCTTCTTTGATGCATAGGTCTTTATTTCTGCCTGTGATTCTTTAACTTGAACTTTGTTTTTTATTCTTGGATTTGTCCTGTTTGGTGCTCTTTCATTTTTTTGCAAGGACTTTGTTTTATGTTTTTTTGTTGGAAGGATTTTTCTCTTCCATCTATTGGACTATTCTTGTTCGGATTTCCATCCGGATTCCAGAGGACCATTTACAAGAGACTGTTCCTGGTGCAGGGGTGAGACCAGTCCAATACTGAAGGATTTTATTCACTTTGTGAATCTCTGTTTTTGTTTTTGAAGAGACTTTGTCCTAAGCCATCGTTTACCTCTCTTGTTATGTTTTTTAAATATATTTTATGTTCTTTGTATATTCTCTACAGTGCTTAGTGTATGCTTAATGTATCTAAAGGTCTGTAGCTTGTACATATGTATATAAATACATTTGTGGTAAGGTACTTGGGGGGGCAATATACTATGGGATATCACCTTATCTGCTTCATTTGGCCTTATTTTCTATAACTCTGGCAATACTCCCTAAGTACCAGGAGATTGTTACAACAACCTTTGGCACTTAGAGATTTGTTTCAACTCAGCCTTCATTATTAATGTGAGCTTCCCTACCAGGAATAAGTAACTCTAAGTATAATAGAATAAAGTAAGACAATCAACTCAATTGTTGTTAAATTAGAGTCCTGCACTGGCACAGACTGGAAGGGCCAATAAAACCTTCTGTATTCGGCTGCTATTAGTTTTAAAGTTTATGGCCATTGTACAGTTGTGCCATGTTATTTCCAATTTCCAAGTGTGTCAGCGAGTCCTCTCTCTCTCTCTCAGCGCTCAGTGCCCTGCCCCTGGTGCAGCAGCTGCTGTGTGTGGTCCAGAGCAGCGGGTCTGCGGAGAGAGACGGACGACACTGACTTCAGACTGCTGTACCACGGTGATCGGCTCACGGCGCCACGGCACTCAGCACCTCGGACTGCTGTTAGTACTGTCGTTGTTGTGTTGTGGAGAGTGGTGTCTCACAGCTGCGTGCTGCTCTGTGTGCAGTGGCTAACCTGGCTGTCAGGCTGAAGCCGTCCCACTCTGAGGCCCTGCAGCCTGCGCTCAACTCCCTGTACTGCAGCCTGGCTCTGTCCCCCGAGCCCTGCGCCAACAGAGGTGAGAGAGAGATGCAGAGATACTCAGAGACATGCACACAGACACACAGACTGTTGGGGTAAAATTGCCCCCTGTGTATTGTATATACCCAGTGTATAATATTCTGCATGTTGGGAGAACAGAGTACAAGGATTTTTATATGACCTATATTATGTAGGCATAGTGATTATTTAACCTACTGTAACCATGTAACTCATTGTATTGTATTCTTATTGTAGGATTAGTTTAGACCAGACGCTGCAGATTTGACATTGACATATCTCACTGGAAATGTTGCCGTGGCTGGGGGGCTGAAACTTGTCAGTATTGAAAAAATAACATACTCGCGCATAACTGTGTTTCTGTGAAAGTCTAGACACTTGAACCCACGGCCGTCCCCTCGTCTCTATCTTGGAAATGTCAAACCACAAACTCCCTATATTTATATTATGTTTTGAGAAACAGCTCAGAGCTGACAACATAAACAATATACATGCTGCTCTTCAGACAAACCAGCAATAAGATAGCGTCCCACGTCATCTAGCGCTAGGCAAACCGTGCAGATATGTCAACCGAAACTGTCGAGTGTGTTAGGGGTTATGATATTGGACACATTCCATGTCTGTCTAGCAACTAGATCTGTATATGATATGTCCTGCCCCAGAACTCTGACTTCTGACATGTATAAAACTGTGTGGTGTTGCAAAAATAAACTGAAGACAAACGATATGGCATTGTGTTGGTGACTTTTTTGTTCCCGAGCTCGTCTCCTGCGGAGGATCCACCATCCTGCACTGACGGCGCTGGGTTATCCTAGTCCAGGGAACCTGAAGGGTTTACTTCTGGTGAAGTGGTTGTACCTTAACACAGACACGTGTCCTTTTGTCATAAGATGAGCTACAATCTCTACCTCTCTCCAGCCGTGTCCATGCTGCTGTGTAACATAGCTCTGATAGTGCTGCTGCTGTCCCCTGTGTATATGTATTGTGTCAGTGAAGGTATAAAGTGGTGTGTGTCAAGGCTTACTAGAAGTGTACTTAAGAAAGATAAGGTGAAGCCAAGGCTCGGGCCAGAAGCTAGTTTGAGGTGTGTTTGTTATTTGCCATGAGCATGTTGGAGACAGTGTGAAAGAGTATGAGTGAAGTGTGTGCTCCCTAATCCATGTATTGAGGCATGAAGTATGAATGGTGCATATAAATAAAGCTGTGTGTCGGCCACAAGAGCGTCCCTCATGAGAATAGGGTGTGTTGTGATTGAGTTTGCTAGTGTTGTTAGCTGTGATGTATTTTTCCAAAAACAGAAGGGTCACTAACAGCCCAGCCTTTTGCAGTGCATGGGCCGGTCCCCTTCCGGGCTGGCTGGCCTTATATGGTATAGAGAGCAAGCTCCTCCACTACTACTCTCCCCAGTAGTGGACAGCGACACGGGCTTCTATTTATGTGACGTAATACCGCTTGTCATTGGAATAGGGGTGGGGTGTCGTTTCCCATACTCCTTTGCAACTATTTGCACCAGAGAAGTGCACTTGGGTTCTGGTTCTCTTGCCCCTCACATTCACACGAGGAATCCTAGGAACGAAACATGTCATACCGTCTCTTTCATCTCATGTGTAGACATTGGAAACGTACGTGTTTGCTTCATTGTCCTAGAATCCTTTGCGCCACGGTATGCAAATTTATGGGCCCATGATTGGCTCCCTGACATTACCCACCCCGCGACTGTTGCAGCGCACAACAGTGACCACCAGGGGGAGCCCCATCAAAGCTCCATAATATGTGTGTGTGTGTGTGTGTGTGTGTGTGTGTGTGTGTGTGTGTGTGTGTGTGTGTGTGTGTGTGTGTGTGTGTGTGTCTGTCTGTGTGTCTGTGTCTGTCTGAGGCTTTCCTGTTTGACTTTCATACGGTGGTATGTGATCATTGACAAAGATTTCAATCTCTTTAAGTCATTAACGTTAGCATAAAAAGTAATAATGGCGAACTCTGTTTGCAATATTGGTCTGTTGTAAACATTATTAGCTCATTATGACGTTATTTCGAAGCCCCAAACTGATCACACATCAGATGCGCCGCTATTGATCAACACTAAACCCACCAGAGCTGTGTTTTGTACGGCTTTGTAATACAACTCGTAACTGTGAAAGATTGCATAAGTCTGCTAATATATGTGCATACCGATGTATACACCCGTTTACACACTTTGTTGCGTACAGTTTATTTTAGTCGTGTTTTGTAGGCTGCATTTTGCTTGTATAGTCGTGTTTATGTATATGAGCTCGTTTAAAAACAAAAGAAATTCAAACAGTGTTCAATTTCCAATGTAAATGCTGTGTTTCTGCCCTGAAAATGTTGGCTGTGATGCTCATATGAAAAACTATGAAGTTTTATCCAACTCTGTTTCTCATTTTCGTCACACATCGCACATTATGCGGTGATTGTATGCAGTACGAAATGCCGGCGGTAGTGTGCAGTGAGAAAATAGCACTACCTTTTTATTGCGATGACAGCCGTGCCGTCTTTAGTTTGATCACAAGCTGCTGCTCATTGCGCTTCATCAAAGCACTGGCGATCAGTCCTGCAGTCTCTCTTTCCCAGAGCACTTCTCTGGGCTGTTTTTCACTCAGCTCGTCCCGGAGGAAACTGAGTTCATTTCAAATGGAGAATAACCCACTGGTTTAGAGCAATGCGAGCACTGCTTGTTCAAGGCAGACACACTGATCAGTTGGTATGTGCACTTCATGGCTAAACTTGATCGATAATGTCTTACTTCAGGCTAAGATCAATGTGTCCTTCTCTTTAGCACAAAGCATTGACGCTGCAAAGGAAGGCAGCTCTGTGGGTAGACTAGTTCCTGATGAGCACAAAAATCCAACCTGCAAAATGAAACCAATTCTTGTGGATCCGAAGCCACATTTGTGCCTCATTTTCCCTGATGAAGAAATCACTTTTAGCTATGGAGAGATGAATTGGCCCCGGAGAGAAAAGGTATGTGAATGACTGTATTAGTATGAAATACAATACTTTTGCAGTCAACCTGACAAGTGTAGAAATGTCCCCACGCAGCAGGACAAGCGTGTAAAGTCCTGCTATACAAGAATCTACAGACATGCATGTTTAACTTGTGAAAATGAGCCTCATTTTAACTGGGCTGAGGAATGTGTGGCTGCTGTTGCAGACTTGCTGGAGTCAGAGGAGGCCCTTCGGGATCAGGGTTGAAAACCACTGCAGGCTATCATAGAAAAAGCTTAATTTCGAAGGATGTTCTTCAGGGTATGATTAAGTCACTTTCAGTGGCTAATTTACGGATAGTGTCATGTTTGGACAGCAGAACTTGTTAACTTGCAAACCGCAACAAAATGGTCTGAAGCTTTCACTTTGAAACAGTTCAAATACTTATTATGGGGCCAAGCAACACATTTGCTGGAAGCCTTTTGTTATTGTTTAGGTTTTATTTTCTATTCCTCCAAAACGCATCTTCTCTGAAAATAATGATGCATAGGATGTGTGACCTGCTGTATAAAGTTGTGTTCAGGTTTGTTCAAGAAAAGTGCATTGTTTATATCGTTTGGCCATGTTGGATTGGTCAGAAATAATTTGTGTGCAGTGTAATATATTTTTGTTAAGTAACAGTGTACAAGCAAACTCTCAGTTGAAAATAATTCCTTCTGAAGTTTTTTATTTTATTATTATTTTATTTTTATGGTTGAGTTTTAAGGAGACACTTCTTAGTAGATTTGTGTTCAGTGCAGAACCTTGTAACTCCAATGTCATAAAAAACAAACAAATGAAAAACAATATAGGCAGTCACAGTAACTTGTCAGCTTAAACTGGCTTGGTCAAGCTGCCTCCCTTCTTGAGCTTAAGTTGCTTGACTGGTATACTGGTTTTTCCAGTTTTTCCTCTTTTTTTCTGGGAGCAACACAGGTGCTTTTGACTTGCGGGGGTGACTTCAGGATCTCTAGGTAGCACACTGTTTTAGGCAGGCTCCTTTTTGTGTTTTTCGAGAGACGCGGAGCGAGAGTGAAGTGGGTTTTTGTTATGGCCTGTTTTTGACTACACTATATCCCTACTTTGACAATAGACTCCTTCTTTGATGCATAGGTCTTTATTTCTGCCTGTGATTCTTTAACTTGAACTTTGTTTTTTATTCTTGGATTTGTCCTGTTTGGTGCTCTTTCATTTTTTTGCAAGGACTTTGTTTTATGTTTTTTTGTTGGAAGGATTTTTCTCTTCCATCTATTGGACTATTCTTGTTCGGATTTCCATCCGGATTCCAGAGGACCATTTACAAGAGACTGTTCCTGGTGCAGGGGTGAGACCAGTCCAATACTGAAGGATTTTATTCACTTTGTGAATCTCTGTTTTTGTTTTTGAAGAGACTTTGTCCTAAGCCACCGTTTACCTCTCTTGTTATGTTTTTTAAATATATTTTATGTTCTTTGTATATTCTCTACAGTGCTTAGTGTATGCTTCATGTATCTAAAGGTCTGTAGCTTGTACATATGTATATAAATACATTTGTGGTAAGGTACTTGGGGGGGCAATATACTATGGGATATCACCTTATCTGCTTCATTTGGCCTTATTTTCTATAACTCTGGCAATACTCCCTAAGTACCAGGAGATTGTTACAACAACCTTTGGCACTTAGAGATTTGTTTCAACTCAGCCTTCATTATTAATGTGAGCTTCCCTACCAGGAATAAGTAACTCTAAGTATAATAAAATAAAGTAAGACAATCAACTCAATTGTTGTTAAATTAGAGTCCTGCACTGGCACAGACTGGAAGGGCCAATAAAACCTTCTGTATTCGGCTGCTATTAGTTTTAAAGTTTATGGCCATTGTACAGTTGTGCCATGTTATTTCCAATTTCCAAGTGTGTCAGCGAGTCCTCTCTCTCTCTCTCAGCGCTCAGTGCCCTGCCCCTGTTGCAGCAGCTGCTGTGTGTGGTCCAGAGCAGCAGCTCTGCGGAGAGAGAGACGGACGACACTGACTTCAGACTGCTGTACCACGGTGAGCGGCTCACGGCGCCACGGCACTCAGCACCTCGGACTGCTGTTAGTACTGTCGTTGTTGTGTTGTGGAGAGTGGTGTCTCACAGCTGCGTGCTGCTCTGTGTGCAGTGGCTAACCTGGCTGTCAGGCTGAAGCCGTCCCACTCTGAGGCCTTGCGGCCTGCGCTCAACTCCCTGTACTGCAGCCTGGCTCTGTCCCCCGAGCCCTGCGCCAACAGAGGTGAGAGAGAGATGCAGAGATACTCAGAGAGATGCACACAGACACACAGACTGTTGGGGTAAAATTGCCCCCTGTGTATTGTATATACCCAGTGTATAATACTCTGCATGTTGGGAGAACAGAGTACAAGGATTTTTATATGACCTATATTATGTAGGCATAGTGATTATTTAACCTACTGTAACCATGTAACTCATTGTATTGTATTCTTATTGTAGGATTAGTTTAGACCAGACGCTGCAGATTTGACATTGACATATCTCACTGGAAATGTTGCCGTGGCCGGGGGGCTGAAACTTGTCAGTATTGAAAAAATAACATACTCGCGCATAACTGTGTTTCTGTGAAAGTCTAGAGACTTGAACCCACGGCCGTCCCCTCGTCTCTATCTTGGAAATGTCAAACCACAAACTCCCTATATTTATATTATGTTTTGAGGAACAGCTCAGAGCTGACAACATAAACAATATACATGCTGCTCTTCAGACAAACCAGCAATAAGATAGCGTCCCACGTCATCTAGCGCTAGGCAAACCTTGCAGATATGTCAACCGAAACTGTCGAGTGTGTTAGGGGTTATGATATTGGACACATTCCATGTCTGCCTAGCAACTAGATCTGTATATGATATGTCCTGCCCCGCAACTCTGACTTCTGACATATATAAAACTGTGTGGTGTTGCAAAAATAAACTGAAGACAAACGATCTGGCATTGTGTTGGTGACTTTTTTGTTCCCGAGCTCGTCTCCTGCGGAGGATCCACCATCCTGCACTGACGGCGCTGGGTTATCCTAGTCCAGGGAACCTGAAGGGTTTACTTCTGGTGAAGTGGTTGTACCTTAACACAGACACGTGTCCTTTTGTCATAAGATGAGCTACAATCTCTACCTCTCTCCAGCCGTGTCCATGCTGCTGTGTAACATAGCTCTGATAGTGCTGCTGCTGTCCCCTGTGTATATGTATTGTGTCAGTGAAGGTATAAAGTGGTGTGTGTCAAGGCTTACTAGAAGTGTACTTAAGAAAGATAAGGTGAAGCCAAGGCTCGGGCCAGAAGGTAGTTTGAGGTGTGTTTGTTATTTGCCATGAGCATGTTGGAGACAGTGTGAAAGAGTATGAGTGAAGTGTGTGCTCCCTAATCCATGTATTGAGGCATGAAGTATGAATGGTGCATAGAAATAAAGCTGTGTGTCGGCCACAAGAGCGTCCCTCATGAGAATAGGGTGTGTTGTGATTGAGTTTGCTAGTGTTGTTAGCTGTGATGTATTTTTCCAAAAACAGAAGGGTCACTAACAGCCCAGCCTTTTGCAGTGCATGGGCCGGTCCCCTTCCGGGCTGGCTGGCCTTATATGGTATAGAGAGCAAGCTCCTCCACTACTACTCTCCCCAGTAGTGGACAGCGACACGGGCTTCTATTTATGTGACGTAATACCGCTTGTCATTGGAATAAGGGTGGGGTGTCGTTTCCCATACTCCTCTGCAACTATTTGCACCAGAGAAGTGCACTTGGGTTCTGGGTCTCTTGCCCCTCACATTCACACGAGGAATCCTAGGAACGAAACATGTCATACCGTCTCTTTCATCTCATGTGTAGACATTGGAAACGTACGTGTTTGCTTCATTGTCCTAGAATCCTTTGCGCCACCGTATGCAAATTTATGGGCCCATGATTGGCTCCCTGACATTACCCACCCCGCGACTGTTGCAGCGCACAACAGTGACCACCAGGGGGAGCCCCATCAAAGCTCCATAATATGTGTGTGTGTGTGTCTGTGTCTGTCTGAGGCTTTCCTGTTTGACTTTCATACGGTGGTATGTGATCATTGACAAAGATTTCAATCTCTTTAAGTCATTAACGTTAGCATAAAAAGTAATAATGGCGAACTCTGTTTGCAATATTGGTCTGTTGTAAACATTATTAGCTCATTATGACGTTATTTCGAAGCCCCAAACTCATCACACATCAGATGCGCCGCTATTGATCAACACTAAACCCACCAGAGCTGTGTTTTGTACGGCTTTGTAATACAACTCGTAATTGTGAAAGATTGCATAAGTCTGCTAATATATGTGCATACCGATGTATACACCCGTTTACACACTTTGTTGCGTACAGTTTATTTTAGTCGTGTTTTGTAGGCTGCATTTTGCTTGTATAGTCGTGTTTATGTATATGAGCTCGTTTAAAAACAAAAGAAAT
The DNA here is from genome assembly GCF_036373705.1 of Amia ocellicauda. NCBI lineage: Eukaryota > Metazoa > Chordata > Actinopteri > Amiiformes > Amiidae > Amia > Amia ocellicauda. The sequence continues at coordinate 3,678,313 of NC_089868.1, forward strand.
TCAAACAGTGTTCAATTTCCAATGTAAATGCTGTGTTTCTGCCCTGAAAATGTTGGGTGTGATGCTCATATGAAAAACTATGAAGTTTTATCCAACTCTGTTTCTCATTTTCGTCACACATCGCACATTATGCGGTGATTGTATGCAGTACGAAATGCCGGCGGTAGTGTGCAGTGAGAAAATAGCACTACCTTTTTATTGCGATGACAGCCGTGCCGTCTTTAGTTTGATCACAAGCTGCTGCTCATTGCGCTTCATCAAAGCACTGGCGATCAGTCCTGCAGTCTCTCTTTCCCAGAGCACTTCTCTGGGCTGTTTTTCACTCAGCTCGTCCCGGAGGAAACTGAGTTCATTTCAAATGGAGAATAACCCACTGGTTTAGAGCAATGCGAGCACTGCTTGCTCAAGGCAGACACACTGATCAGTTGGTATGTGCACTTCATGGCTAAACTTGATCGATAATGTCTTACTTCAGGCTAAGATCAATGTGTCCTTCTCTTTAGCACAAAGCATTGACGCTGCAAAGGAAGGCAGCTCTGTGGGTAGACTAGTTCCTGATGAGCACAAAAATCCAACCTGCAAAATGAAACCAATTCTTGTGGATCCGAAGCCACATTTGTGCCTCATTTTCCCTGATGAAGAAATCACTTTTAGCTATGGAGAGATGAATTGGCCCCGGAGAGAAAAGGTATGTGAATGACTGTATTAGTATGAAATACAATACTTTTGCAGTCAACCTGACAAGTGTAGAAATGTCCCCACGCAGCAGGACAAGCGTGTAAAGTCCTGCTATACAAGAATCTACAGACATGCATGTTTAACTTGTGAAAATGAGCCTCATTTTAACTGGGCTGAGGAATGTGTGGCTGCTGTTGCAGACTTGCTGGAGTCAGAGGAGGCCCTTCGGGATCAGGGTTGAAAACCACTGCAGGCTATCATAGAAAAAGCTTAATTTCGAAGGATGTTCTTCAGGGTATGATTAAGTCACTTTCAGTGGCTAACTTACGGATAGTGTCATGTTTGGACAGCAGAACTTGTTAACTTGCAAACCGCAACAAAATGGTCTGAAGCTTTCACTTTGAAACAGTTCAAATACTTATTATGGGGCCAAGCAACACATTTGCTGGAAGCCTTTTGTTATTGTTTAGGTTTTATTTTCTATTCCTCCAAAACGCATCTTCTCTGAAAATAATGATGCATAGGATGTGTGACCTGCTGTATAAAGTTGTGTTCAGGTTTGTTCAAGAAAAGTGCATTGTTTATATCGTTTGGCCATGTTGGATTGGTCAGAAATAATTTGTGTGCAGTGTAATATATTTTTGTTAAGTAACAGTGTACAAGCAAACTCTCAGTTGAAAATAATTCCTTCTGAAGTTTTTTATTTTATTATTATTTTATTTTTATGGTTGAGTTTTAAGGAGACACTTCTTAGTAGATTTGTGTTCAGTGCAGAACCTTGTAACTCCAATGTCATAAAAAACAAACAAATGAAAAACAATATAGGCAGTCACAGTAACTTGTCAGCTTAAACTGGCTTGGTCAAGCTGCCTCCCTTCTTGAGCTTAAGTTGCTTGACTGGTATACTGGTTTTTCCAGTTTTTCCTCTTTTTTTTCTGGGAGCAACACAGGTGCTTTTGAGTGTTGCTCTATAGCCTGCGGGGGTGACTTCAGGATCTCTAGGTAGCATACTGTTTTAGGCAGGCTCCTTTTTGTGTTTTTCAAGAGACGCGGAGCGAGAGTGAAGTGGGTTTTTGTTATGGCCTGTTTTTGACTACACTATATCCCTACTTTGACAATAGACTCCTTCTTTGATGCATAGGTCTTTATTTCTGCCTGTGATTCTTTAACTTGAACTTTGTTTTTTATTCTTGGATTTGTCCTGTTTGGTGCTCTTTCATTTTTTTGCAAGGACTTTGTTTTATGTTTTTTTGTTGGAAGGATTTTTCTCTTCCATCTATTGGACTATTCTTGTTCGGATTTCCATCCGGATTCCAGAGGACCATTTACAAGAGACTGTTCCTGGTGCAGGGGTGAGACCAGTCCAATACTGAAGGATTTTATTCACTTTGTGAATCTCTGTTTTTGTTTTTGAAGAGACTTTGTCCTAAGCCACCGTTTACCTCTCTTGTTATGTTTTTTAAATATATTTTATGTTCTTTGTATATTCTCTACAGTGCTTAGTGTATGCTTAATGTATCTAAAGGTCTGTAGCTTGTACATATGTATATAAATACATTTGTGGTAAGGTACTTGGGGGGGCAATATACTATGGGATATCACCTTATCTGCTTCATTTGGCCTTATTTTCTATAACTCTGGCAATACTCCCTAAGTACCAGGAGATTGTTACAACAACCTTTGGCACTTAGAGATTTGTTTCAACTCAGCCTTCATTATTAATGTGAGCTTCCCTACCAGGAATAAGTAACTCTAAGTATAATAGAATAAAGTAAGACAATCAACTCAATTGTTGTTAAATTAGAGTCCTGCACTGGCACAGACTGGAAGGGCCAATAAAACCTTCTGTATTCGGCTGCTATTAGTTTTAAAGTTTATGGCCATTGTACAGTTGTGCCATGTTATTTCCAATTTCCAAGTGTGTCAGCGAGTCCTCTCTCTCTCTCTCAGCGCTCAGTGCCCTGCCCCTGGTGCAGCAGCTGCTGTGTGTGGTCCAGAGCAGCGGGTCTGCGGAGAGAGACGGACGACACTGACTTCAGACTGCTGTACCACGGTGATCGGCTCACGGCGCCACGGCACTCAGCACCTCGGACTGCTGTTAGTACTGTCGTTGTTGTGTTGTGGAGAGTGGTGTCTCACAGCTGCGTGCTGCTCTGTGTGCAGTGGCTAACCTGGCTGTCAGGCTGAAGCCGTCCCACTCTGAGGCCCTGCAGCCTGCGCTCAACTCCCTGTACTGCAGCCTGGCTCTGTCCCCCGAGCCCTGCGCCAACAGAGGTGAGAGAGAGATGCAGAGATACTCAGAGACATGCACACAGACACACAGACTGTTGGGGTAAAATTGCCCCCTGTGTATTGTATATACCCAGTGTATAATATTCTGCATGTTGGGAGAACAGAGTACAAGGATTTTTATATGACCTATATTATGTAGGCATAGTGATTATTTAACCTACTGTAACCATGTAACTCATTGTATTGTATTCTTATTGTAGGATTAGTTTAGACCAGACGCTGCAGATTTGACATTGACATATCTCACTGGAAATGTTGCCGTGGCTGGGGGGCTGAAACTTGTCAGTATTGAAAAAATAACATACTCGCGCATAACTGTGTTTCTGTGAAAGTCTAGACACTTGAACCCACGGCCGTCCCCTCGTCTCTATCTTGGAAATGTCAAACCACAAACTCCCTATATTTATATTATGTTTTGAGAAACAGCTCAGAGCTGACAACATAAACAATATACATGCTGCTCTTCAGACAAACCAGCAATAAGATAGCGTCCCACGTCATCTAGCGCTAGGCAAACCGTGCAGATATGTCAACCGAAACTGTCGAGTGTGTTAGGGGTTATGATATTGG